>NC_052400.1:1200000-1542958 GCF_009389715.1 Phoenix dactylifera
GACCCATGGCCCCAGGGGCCCGACCTAATCAAAACTACCTCCCACAACCCAGGCAGCTTCCCAATCCTTCTAACCAGCCCGGCCCTAGCCAAGCACCGATTCGGACATCCCCGATACCTGTCCAGAACTCTTCAAATGATAAAGAAAAGGGCATACTAGGTCCCAATCCTCGTTCTAGAAGCCAAACCCAATGTTTCAGGTGCCAAAAGTTTGGCCATATCGCGTCCCAATGTAATGCCAAGACCTATCTAATGACTGAACTTGAAGTAGGAAACCAGGAGACTGAATGTGTCGAAGAAGTCTATGAACCAAACATCGAGGATTTTGTAGAAGACTTTGGAGACGAACAGACCGGGTTAGAGTTTATCCAGTCTGCACCCCAAAATGAGCCCACTGATCGGAATGACCAAAATCCTAGGCTTCATGTGGTTCGGTATACTCTAGCTCAAACCAAGACCGAACAAGATTGGCGTAGAACCTCCATATTTTACACGTTTCTTAAGATCAATGATAAAACATGCAAAATCCTATTTGATAGCGGGAGTTGCATCAACGCCATTGCGTCTGGAGTTGTTTCCCGCCTCGGCCTGAAATCTACCCCTCATCCCAACCCATATAAGGTAGCCTGGGTAGATAAGACATCCATCTCAGTGTCGGAAAGATGCCTTGTACCGATTCAATTCCTATCTTATAAAGACGAGATCTGGTGCGACTGCCTTCCGATGGACGTAGGTCAAGTCATTTTAGGGAGACCTTGGTTATATGATAGGGACGCCACACTTCATGGACGTTCGAATTCGTGTAGCTTTATGTTCCAGGGTCGGAAAATTGTACTGAACTCCTTGCCTCCCCGAGAGCCCGCCTCTACAAAAAAGAGTGCTACCCTACGGAAAGATAAATCACTTCACATCATTACTTCGAACGAGGTAATGAAAGATATCGACAGCCAATCACCTGTGTTTAACCTTGTGGCTAGAGTTATCAATGTGGAGTCGAATCCTGAGCACCCACCCGCAGTAGTTTCCCTGTTGGAGGAGTTTCACTCTGTTTTCTCTCAGGATCTTCCAGATACACTTCCTCCGATGTGTGACCTCCAGCACGTCATTGACCTCATTCCTGGAGCATCCGTACCAACTCTTCCCCATCATAGGCTCAACCCAAACGACCACACCGAACTGAAATGTAAAGTTGACAAACTCCTCACTCGAGGGTATATTTGTGAGAGTTTGAGCCCCAGTGCTAAACCCACATTCCGCACCCCCAATAAAATTATGGTTCAGTATCGTTTTTCCATCCCTAGGTTGAACGACCTCTTCGATTCTATGTCTAGTGCCACGATCTCATGGCAAGATGTCAATATGGACTTCGTGTTGGGACTTCCTCGTACCTATATCAAGCACGATTCCATATTTATGGTTGTGGACCATTTTTCGGATATGGCTCCTTTTCTCCTATGTCCTAGGACTTCTAACAATTCTAGAATTGCCACACTTTATTTCAATGAAGTCGTTAGACCTCCTGACCTTCCAACACCTATTATATCTGATAGAGATATTAGATTCGTGAGTTCCTTTAGGAAAATTCTTGGACACATGATTGGCACTAAATTAAAATTTTCGTCGGTCTATACTAGGACCTGGGATTTAGTGTTACCGACCGTCGAGTTTGCATATAATAGTTCGGTCAATAGGTCCTTAGGCGTGAGTCCTTTCGAAGTGGTGAATGAATATAAACCTAGGCAGCCCATAGACTTGATTCCCATGTCACATCAACATAGAGTCTCTGAGTCTGCACAATCATTTGCTTCACACCTGCATTCATTGCATCAGGAGATCAGCAAACTTATTCACTCTAATAACTTAAAATATAAATCCTTTGCTGATTTGCACCGCCGTTATAAAGAATTAAATGTAGGTGATTCAGTCATGGTAAGAATTAGACCTGAACGACTTCCTTCGGGGACGTTCAAAAAGTTGCAATCTCGTAGTGCGGGACCATTCAAAGTCCTAAAGAAAATCAGTTCGAATGCGTATGTTGTAGATCTTCCTGAAGACTATGGGATTAGTGCGACATTTAATATTGAAGATTTAGTCCCATACAAGAAATCAACATTCATTCTTTCTGACCCTTTTGTTGATACATCCACTGTTGTTGATCACCCTGCTCTAGCACCTGCTAGTGAGCCTCCACCTCCCCAGTTTCATGCACGCAGAGAACACATAGAACATATATTAGATGAGCAGGTTATCTCTACCAGGAGAGGAAGCTACCAACGTTACCTTGTTCGGTGGAAAGGTCGACCCGAATCAGATGTGTCGTGGATTTCGCGAGCTGAGTTGCAGCGCCTTGACCCGGATCTTCTGGAGCAGTACGACGGCCGCCCCGATTTACACTCGACGGGGTCGAGTTTTTCTCACCCGGGAGGAGTTGATGGGGACATCAGCTAGGTCCCCATTTTATTTGCATATTTGCTTATTGTTATTTCTGGGTTTATTTGTGTTTAGGGATTTATTTGTGGTTTATTTTATTCTGGGCTTATTTTCATTTTAGGGCTTATTTGTGGGGAATTATTTTATGTAAGGGGTTTATTTTAATTGTTCTTATGAGGCCCTATTTAAAGGGAACTTGTAAGCTGATTAGGGTTTAATGCAGAATTAAAGAATTTCTTTCCCCACGTTTTCCTCTTCTTCTCTTCTCCTTCCTTCTCCTTCTCCTCTTCTTCTTCCTCCTTCTCCTCTCCTCTTCTCCTGCTTTCATTTTAAAATTGGTCCGGCATCACTTATTCAATTATAAGATTTTCAAATATTCTTGGGTATCAGAAACTAAACTAACTAACTAGCGACTCCATAGCTCGAACTCCACATACGACCTGATTGAGATTACGCATCCTATAACTCTACAGAAAAAAGAAAAGAGGTGGAGTGAGCTTTACAGCTCAGCAAAAATCCTCCACGCATGCACACCCGTATGAATATAGAGAACGTTATCTAGCAAACATAAAGATGATAGGAAATAGTAAGATTTGCACAGCAATAGACTAACAAATGAATAATGCTTAACATATTTAGTGGTTATATTTAACGAAACACACAAATAAGCCATACTAGCATACAATTCAAGTTTAATCAAATAATAATTCAATTACTTGCACATAACCATGAATAAGAGTCTTGACATAGATGCCACATATCACCATAGTTTTGTATAAATGCGTCACATATTATCTAACTAGCATTTTTATTCAACAGTAAGTCAGTGAGGTTACTTACCATTATCCGGTTTACAAAGTTCAGATCATGACAACATTATTATCGTTATGGTACTGGACTAGTCCTGCCCATACTCCAACCTGTGGCAGGCCAAAATACATATTATGTTTTCGCCTGAGGCCGGCAACCACAATTTCATATCTCAGCCATAGTTGATATCACAAACACCTCATTTCACGTGTTGGTTAGTCCAGTTGCATCTCTTTTTTCTTATCCTATAGTTATGCAAAAGTTAAACACAAGTGTGAGGACCAATGTAGGCGTGTGTTTAGTCCCATATCAGTTATTCGTTGGATAGATCTTGAGTACTTATACGGGATCAAAGAACCCAAACAATACCTTCCGGCTAGCCATTTTGGGTGAGGTCCTGGGTTGTTATAAATGGTATCAGAGCGGATCCGACCCATAACCTATGTGGACTAGGGGACACTGCAACACGGATCCATTAGGGCTGACCACGGGCCAATCGTAGTGTTTGTGATTAGATTTGAATAGATTTGACTCCTTAGCCTAACAAGGACGTCAGGGCTTGAACGGAAGGAGTATGTGAGGACCCGTGCGGACGTGTGTTTAGTCCCACATAAGTTATTCGCTGGGTAGGTCTTGGGTACTTATACGGGATCAAGGAACCTAAACAATACCTTCCGGTTAGCCATTTTGGGTGAGTCAGGGTTGTTTCAACAAGTTAATATCTTGATTTGATTTCAGCATTGGATTAGTCACAGCCATGCTCCAGCCCATGGTAGGCTAAACACATACCATGCTTCCGCTTATGGCCAGCAACTACAATATTGCAACTCAGCCCATAGCTTCCACACCACGTTTCACACATGGCCAGCTAATCCAGATGCACCCCCTTTTCTCCCGCTTTACAACTATGCAAAATTTAATTTAATTACATCGCAACTAGGGTTAAACTACAGTTTATTTTTTGAAATTGATTTTCTAGCATTGGACTAGTTGCAGCTACAATCAAGCCCATGGTAGGCCGAACGCAATGCTGCACCTCAGCCTAAGACTGACCCAACATATACACCACATTTCTTATGTGGCCAATCAATTCAGATGCTGCACTTACCCCATCTTATAATTATATCGAAGTCTTGATTTATGTATAATCTACATGATTTCTATAATTAATCACCAATCAATAAGTTTCATACAGATCTAGATTAAGTAACATCATAATCCATGCAATATCATATCAATAGATTATAAACATAGCAATTTGTATAAAATATCCACAATTATACAAGCTACATTTATATACAAAACATCCATAATTATGTAGATGATTGTGTTGAGAGATTTTTACCTCTATCGATGACAAACTCAAATTTGCGTACACCAATCTACTCATCAATCTATGAACTGGGGGGCAAAATGGTCTACTTAACACCTTCTTGCCTAGACGATTTCTCACCTTCTACAGTCGCATAACATCGACTCAAGATCTCTTGTTATTGGGAATCGTTGTTTGATCCAAATAGATCCTATTGGATGTGACCCACATTTATATGATATCTATTTTTATTTTTTTACAAGATTTTAACATGAGTTTTAAGATAAAACCTCCAATACGGTGCTTATGCTATTTCATTATTTTATTTTCTCATAACTCAAATAGGAGATAATGCCTATACCATCCTGATCACTGGATCTGCATTTGATGGATAAGTTGAAAATTAGGAGAGGCTTCGAGTCATCTGATTTCTATGTATATATATATATGCAAGAGATTCAAAGATTATGGATACGAGAGTCTTTTAGTGAAAGGAAACTAACTGCAGCTCCTTTTGCACTGTAATATTTAATTTTAGATTCCTAACTAATTCCTTTTATGTTATTTTATATTTCAATCATAAAGTTCTTGCTCCCTATATTCAGCTCCATATTTCAATTTTTCTCTTTTGTTTCAATTACAAAATGATCTTTGCCGATCTATTCCACATATTATAATTTACTGATTAGCATTATATTTGAGCTACATCCAACTAAATATCCTACAATACAAACTTTTGAATCTATTTTTTATTATATTTTAATATTTTTAGAAAGCTTAAAATTTTTAAATTAGGAAAACTATTATTTATATTAGTTATGCGGGCATGGTTGTGGTCCACAACTCGTGCAAGTGCAAAGTATCATTGAAAAATAAATTTAAAGGCATCCCATTGTGTGTGAGAGAGAAAGAAAAGAGCAAGATATAGGATATATAAGATCTATACTTTAGCCATTCCTGATCAATTTCAATTTTTAACCCGATTTAATCCACAAGTTTCCAAAAATAGATCAGGTTGGGATCGTGTTGGGTCATAAGTTGTTTCAACCAATTTGCAACCCGAGCAAATTGTTAGAGTAAAGAAGATGATAGAAAATGAAATTGCCCAATCTTTTGCAAAATTTACTATTTTCTAAGGGAGTAGAAAATTTTTTGTTGTGATGGTTATTACATAGAAAATATCTTGGTGTTTTTTGTTGGATTCATTTAATTGGAGCATCTCGTGAGGCAGACAAGTTCTACAGGATCATTTAATTCCATTTTTTGCTTGCCTAGCTCGTGTGCAGCTTGAAAATTGAATTTCTCTTGCTTTTGCACGTGTTACGGCTAGGTATAAACTAAGGCTAGGAAAAGTGTTAAAAGTTTTTCAAGTCAATAAAATAACTAAAACGAGGAGTCGTTCATCAACAATATATATTATTGCTTATGCAAATCGATGGGTATTGTTTGCTTATTCAAATAGAACAGTACAAATAATTGCGTCCAAATTTTCCATCAGGAAGCTTAGCTTGTATGCAGTTTTCTAGTTGTTGTTGTCCATCCAGAATTGGGCCTGGAGCCAGTCCACGGTCTTCTTGTCCAATTGAAAGGCCTTGGCAAGAACAAAATCAGAGATTGGTGGCTTCGCTCCAAAGACTGCATTGGCTATAGTGATCACGCCAGGGTTCTGGCTGCTGAGAGCGGCAATGGCAACAGCATTTGTCTTCCCATAGTTGAATTGGAAATGGATGAGGCCTTGAGGAAATACGAACACATCGCCCTTGTTAAGGACCTTAGTGAAGAGCTGGTTGTTGGGGCTATTAGATGTGACGAAGCCGACATGGAGCGTGCCTTCCAACACCGTAAGGATCTCCGTACCCCTTGGGTGGATGTGAGGAGGGTTGACTCCATAGGGTGCAAAGTCCAAGCGAGCCAGCGAGATGCCAAGCGTGTTGAGCCCAGGAATCTGGTTCACGTTGACTTGAGTCACGTTAGACCCAAGTTTGTTCCCTGTGTCGCGGGGCTTGTCTAGGCCATAGAAGAAGAAATCTTCGGCTTTGGCAAGCTTTGGGTCCTTGCAAACGAACCCATTTACAAGCACTGCATGAACAATTGCAAGGAAGAGGTAAGTATATACAACGACATATCATAGAAACTCATCATTAGCATCTTTGAAGTTGCGTTGACAGGTAAATTAAGGAAAATTACGCACCATGCATGCTAATTGCATACTTAGTAATTAATAACTAATAAGGTAGATGTTGTAAAGAGGAGTACCATTTGATTTAAGATCAGCAACACAGAAGTCCTGGAGTTGACTAGGATCAGAAGCAATAGCATGAGATGAAGCCAGAGCAATGAGAGCAAGGAAGAGGAAATGGGCAGCCATCTATTCTCTCTTAATTTCTAGCTAACAGAAGAATAGCCAAGGGATTTGGCGCGAGGTATTGTGGCCAAATAGCTTGGAGGTGTGGATATATATAGGGCCGGGGGAGATGTGGGACTTTGCCTGTTAAGAGGCTTGAATCAGTCATGCAACTTTTTTGCTAAAAGAGGAAGAATATTGCCATGTTAGGTGACGACTTTCTAATGTTTCCCATGGGCTTGTTCTCGTCTCGGTGACAATACATGTGGATGGAAGACTGAGACAATGTAATTCGGAGACAATACCGAGTCGTTATGGTTATGGCTTGTCTTGTTCTCTTATTGCAACCAATACCGAGTCGTTAGAGAACTTCATTATATTCAACTGAGATTTTTGATCTGGTCTCAATAAGAAATCATCAACCGACCTACTAGCTCATGCCGCTTTGATTTACCAGGGAGAGTAACGTGATACGGAAGCAATTGTGGTTTCCAAGGTAGCAGTTGAAGCCGCCAAACTGGCAAGCTTTTGACTGGCAGCTTTTTATGGACAAAGTCACAATAATTTAAATATGTATTTGTATAATATTATTTTTTTTTCCATACACGGCTGCTCACAGTACTATTCTAGTTTCAGTATACCTAATAGAGTCGAGAAAAAGGAGATGACTTAAGGGTGGAGGGGCGGCTACAAAATATATCCAAAAGACCTCTCCCGAGTGGTGTGCAGCGAAGGAGGTGACCCAGTCTGCAGTCTTGTTTGCCTTCCGATATACACGAACAACATGGAATGAGCCACAATGTCTTGCCGTCCTATCGATATCCCTGAGCAGTGGATGACCATCGCCCCACCACTCCTCATCTCGAATCCACTCGACCACCGTAGCTGTCTCCATCCAGAAAGATGTTGTGAGTCCCTAAATACGCTTCACAATGGTGATGCTCTTCCAAGCTGCCTTGAGCTCCACCCCAATAGCTGTCATGTTACAGGTGCGGCATCCTCCCGCAGCAATCAATCTAAAGTTGTAATCCCTGATCACAAAACTCATACCTCCTTTGTCTCCACCTACAGACACACTGCTGTCGAAATTCATCTGGAGATGGCTAGGGGGTGGGAGCTTCCAAGAGACAAGAGTAAATTTGGGCATTGCAGCAGCGAATTGGAAGGTTGTTTTGGCAGCCAAGTATTGTGTTTTTATGAATTCCGTTTAGGTGATAGATGTAGCGGTTTAGTAAGTAGATGTACAGAGGTTTCGATAGGCAAAAAGGATAGGGGGCTCTAAGACTATATTAAGATCCTATCTAAAAATTGGGTCATTTAGATGGATGGGCCTAGAAGTATATAACCACCACAAGAGTCTTTAACCTATCTGACATAGAACTATTATTTCTCAACACCCTCTCTTACGCCTAGAGCCGGAGGGACACTGAACCCAAAACAAGGGGCAATATATGGATGAGTATGTAGAAGCGTGGAGGTTTTGGTTCCCAGGAATAATTGGTGGCCGGGCTTTGATACTATGTTAATTAAGATCTTATTTAATAACTCGGGCATTTATATAGATGTACCAAAGAGTATATAAGCACTACAAGAATTTTTAATTTAAGATTAGGTTTTGAGGATAGGATTTAGTATCGATGATCTGAATTATTGGATATGATTTAATATCTTTAAACTACTTATAGACCAAGATTGTGTAATCTCGAGACTCCAGCCTGCACATCAAGTGGTTAAAAATATGTATTACTCCTATTATTTAAACAATCATTTTTTGGCTTGTAAACAATTAATATATAGTAGAATTAATTATAGTGCATTCATGGATAGTAGGTACGTAGTTCACTAAAATTTCAACTGATCAAAGATTTAAATAAAAAAACCTAAAAGTTATGCAGTGTCAAAATCGTCAGTAGCTTAAGACAAATCTTTGAACACCTTAAATACTGAACAACTAAAATGAATGGACATGGGGCGTTCGCATCTTCAGACGATAGTTCTTAGAGAACAGACATATCCTGTATCTATCACACAAAGAAATCTGGAGAGATCCATCGATCTCATGCTGTGACTGCAAGGATTGATCATGATTCCTAAAGATCGGATTGCTTGCTTTGCTGGTACTTTTTAAGTTTCGAAGAAGTGCATGTTGAAGCTTTTGAAGTTGATGAGATAAATAAAATGAACAGTCCCTGTACATTCATAACATACTAGCAGGATTTATTGGAACTCCATCTGATCATTATAGCAGAAGCAAGACTGTTATGGTTAATGTGTTGTCTAATTAAATGCTATTTAATGTTTACCATAGTTACTTTTGCTAACTAGAGTCAAAGTATGAATAGAATGAGTGGAGAAGAAGTTGAAGAGACATGATATGCTGTAAAAAAAAAAAAAAGTAGAAACGGCTGAATAGGGGGTTGCCTCTCTTCCACTGTTTTCCCTGTTTTGCTGAGCATAATCCAGATTTACAGCAACTTATTTTGTGAGTTTAATTCTGCCTCTGTTGTTTTATAATTGCTGGTGTGTCCAACCAACAGATCTGGTATCAGAGCCTGGTTGAAAGAGGTGTTGAAGGTAGAAATTTGGAGAAGAAAAAGAAGATTTTGGAGGAGAAAAATGGCCGGCACAAGTTGCGTAAATTGGAGCAGTGTACAGGTTCCTATTTTCTCAGGTGAGAATTATGATTTCTGGAGTATAAAGATGAGAACCTTATTTGTCTCCATAGATTTGTGGGATATAGTAGAATCTGGTTATGAAATTTTAGAATCTTCTTCAACTCTAACCGAAGCCCAGCAAAAGGAGTTGAAAGAAAATAAGAGCAAAGATGCAGGAGCTATTTTTCCAAGAATCATGGGAGCAAAAACAGCAAAACAAGCATGGGAGACATTGCAAGAAGAGTTCCAAGGAGATAAAAGGGTGAGAGCCATCAAACTCCAATCTCTTAGAAGAGATTTTGAAAATATGAGAATGAAAGAAAATGAAAGTGTGAAAGATTACTCAACCAGATTTTTGGAGTTAGTAAACCAAATGAAAATTTATGGTGAAGAAATGTCTGATCGTAAACTTGTGGAAAAGATACTAATTAGTCTACCAGAAAAATTTGACTCCATGGTTGCTGTTATTGAAGAAACTAAAGACCTCTCTAAATTGAGTGTTCAAGAGCTGTTAGGCTCTTTAAAATCTCATGAGCAAAGGTTGGAACGGCACTCCGAGAAGTCAATAGAGAGTGCTTTCCAATCTAAGCTGAATGTTAGATCAAAATTTTTTGAAAAGAAATCAATGGCTTATGATCAAAATGGGGGAGACTCATTTAGAGGAGGTAGACAAGGAAGAGGAGGTAGAAATTTTAGAGGAAGAGGAAGAGGTAGAAATAATTTTGACAAAAGATTTGGTGGAGAAGGTTCTTCACAAAGATGCAATGTGTGCAACAAATTTGGCCATCTTGAGAAGAATTGCAGGTTTAAAGGGAAGCTTCAATGCTACAATTGCAAGAAGTTTGGTCATTTGCAAAAAGATTGTCGATTCAAGAATGAGCAGCAAGCAAACTTTACAGAAGAAAAGGAAGAAAGAAAGAGTGAAGAGAATTTATTCTATGCTTGCCAACATGTTTCTGAACAAAAGAATGATGTGTGGTTCCTTGACAGTGGTGTAGCAATCATATGACACCAGAAAAACAAATTTTTCTGGATATGGATGTTTCATTTAATTCTAAGGTGAAGATGGGAAATGGTTCAATAGTAGAAGTGAAGGGAAAAGGCAGCATTGGTGTCCAAACAAAGAAGGGCAGAAAGATTATTCGTGATGTGTTATTTGTTCCGGAGTTAGACCAAAATCTGCTGAGTGTTGGACAGCTTTTGGAGCATGGTTATAGTCTTCATTTTGAAGGCAATGGTTGTAGAGTTTTTGACCAAGGAAGAGAAAAATCAGTTGTGGCTGATGTTAAAATGGGCCCCTACCGAAGTTTTCCACTCACTTTCAATTATGCTATAGGTGTTGCTTTGAAAGCTAATGTGCTTGATGAATCATGGTTGTGGCATAGAAGATTTGGTCACTTGAATTTTCAAAACCTCAACCTGTTGTACAAGAAAAATATGGTGCAAGGACTGCCTATGATTGAAGAGAAAAGTGAAGTTTGTGAAGGTTGTGCCATGGGGAAGCATCATCGCCAATCTTTTTCAAAAGGAGTGGCATGGAGAGCAAAAGAGGTGCTGGAACTTGTGCATACAGACATGTGTGGGCCTATGCACACTCCTTCTCGCTCTCAAAATAGGTATTTCATACTCTTCATTGATGATTATAGTCGTATGACTTGGGTTTATTTTATGAGAAAAAAATCTGAAGTGTTTGGCATCTTTAAGAAGTTTAAATGTCTTGTTGAGAAGCAAAGTGGCCGTCCTATAAAAATTCTGCGAAGTGACAGAGGAAAGGAGTACACTTCGAATGAATTTCAAAAATTCTGTGAAGATGGAGGGATGAAAAGACAGCTTATAGTTGGCTACACTCCGCAACAAAATGGGGTGTCCGAGAGGAAGAACCAAACTGTAATAGAAATGGCCAAGTCTATGATGCATGAAGCTGGTTTACCGAAGCATTTTTGGGCTGAAGCTGTGTATACAGCAGTTTATTTAATAAACAGGTGTCCTACAAAGGCGGTGTGGCATCAAACACCATTTGAAGCTTGGAGTGGTAGAAAACCATCAGTAAAGCACTTTAAAGTATTTGGTTGTTTCTGTTATGCTCAAATTCCAAAAGAGAAAAGATACAAGCTGGATGAAGCTAGTGAGAAATGCATCTTTGTTGGCTACAGCTCAATGTCAAAAGGCTATAGGTTGTACAGTTTGAAGACCAACAACATAATCATTAGTAGGGATGTAATATTTGATGAGAAAGCTAAATAGAATTGGGAGCAAGGCAAAGTTAAAGAGCAATTTGTTCCGGTGACTATTTCACAACAAAGTGTAGTTCAAGAAGATCAAAATAATGATGGAAGCTCTCAACCTTTAAGTTCATCTTCACCACCATCATCTCCAAGCACACAATCAGCCCCAAGCTCAAGTTCATCATCA
Organism: Phoenix dactylifera; assembly: GCF_009389715.1. Lineage (NCBI taxonomy): Eukaryota > Viridiplantae > Streptophyta > Magnoliopsida > Arecales > Arecaceae > Phoenix > Phoenix dactylifera. The sequence continues at coordinate 1,211,962 of NC_052400.1, forward strand.
CCAAGCTCAACTCCGGTAAGATTGAGAAATTTGAGTGATGTGTATGCAAGATGCAATTTTTGTGTTGTGGAACCAGAAAATTTTGAAGAGGCAGTCAAAGAAGAAGCTTGGAAGAAAGCTATGGAAGAATAAATTGAAGTGATTGAGAAAAACAATACATGGAAGCTTGTTGATCACCCAGAAAACAAAGAAGTTATCGATGTGAAGTGGGTTTACAAGGTGAAATTCAATACAAATGGTTCTGTTCAGAAAAACAAAGCAAGACTGGTTGCAAAGGGCTATTCACAACAGCCCGGTATTGACTTCCAAGAAACATTTGCACCAGTTGCCCGTCTTGACACCGTGAGAGCACTTATCTCTTTGGCAGCACAAATGGGTTGGTTGTTGTACCAACTTGATGTGAAATCAGCATTTCTTAATGGGGAGTTGAAAGAAGAAATTTATGTTGAGCAACCTCAAGGATTTATCATTGAAGGCCAAGAAGAAAAAGTGTACAAGCTGAAGAAAGTACTCTATGGGTTGAAACAGGCACCTAGAGCATGGTAGAGTGAAATTGACAGCTACTTCAATGAACAAGGCTTTGAGAAAAGCAAAAGTGAGCCTACTTTGTATGTCAAAAATCAAGGTACAACTGATATTCTTATTGTTGCTCTTTATGTTGATGATTTGGTGCTAACTGGAAGCAATGCAGAAATGATTGAAAAATTTAAGAAAGAAATGATGAGAAAGTATGAAATGAGTGATTTGGGATTGCTACATCATTTTTTGGGTATTGAAGTCTATCAAGATGAAAAAGGGGTATTCATTTCACAAAAGATGTATGCTAAAAAAATTCTGAAGAAGTTTAGAATGTTTGGTTGTAAACCAATAGCAACACCCCTTGTTGTCAATGAAAAATTGATGAAAGAAGATGGAAGAAAAAGGGTCGATGCAACTCTGTATAGAAGTCTTGTTGGAAACTTGCTTTATATTACAGCTACAAGGCCTGACATTATGTTTGCAGCAAGTATGCTTTCAAGATTCATGCATTCTCCAAGTGACATCCACTATGCAACAGCAAAAAGAGTACTTAGATACATTCAAGGCACCATGAGATATGGAATTCAATATTCCCAAAGTTCTGAAGTGAAGTTGATTGGTTTTTGTGATAGTGATTGGGGAGGTTGTGTAGATGACATGAAGAGCACCTCCGGTTATGCATTTTCACTTGGATCAGGTGTGTTCTCTTGGTCCTCAAAGAAGCAACAATCAGTTGCTCAATCATCAGCAGAAGCTGAATATGTTTCAGCTGCACTCGCCACATCTCAAGCAATTTGGTTGAGAAGAATTTTAGAAGACATTGGTGAGAAGCAAGAGAAAGCCACTAAAATATTCTGTGACAACAAATCAGCCATAGCAATGGCAAAGAATCATATCTTTCATAGCAGAACCAGGCATATTGCAATTAAGCATCATTTCATCAGAGATGCCATTGAAGAAGAAGAAGTGAAGCTGGAGTTTTGCAGGACAGAGGATCAAGTAGCAGATATTTTCACTAAAGCATTGCCAAAGGAGAAGTTCCATCAGTTGAGAGAAGCACTAGGAGTTCAAGACCAACACATTAAGGGGGAGAATGTTATGGTTAATGTGTTGTCTAATTAAATGCTATTTAATGTTTACCATAGTTACTTTTGCTAACTAGAGTCAAAGTATGAATAGAATGAGTGGAGAAGAAGTTGAAGAGACATGATATGCTGTAAAAACAAAAAAAAGTAGAAATGGCTGAATAGGGGGTTGCCTCTCTTCCACTGTTTTCCCCTGTTTTGCTGAACATAATCCAGATTTACAGCAACTTATTTTGTGAGTTTAATTCGGCCTCTGTTGTTTTATAATTGCTGGTGTGTCCAACCAACAAAGACAAATATTAACTGATGAAAGCAATTCTCTTTACTCGTATACTGTAGAAAACATATGTTATTTCAAACAAATAATGCAAACAAAAGGACAGTGTTTGCTTATTCAAACCATTAAAAGAAAACCAATCCAAATATCAGATATCAAGTAGTTCGCATGCAGTTGCCTAGTTGCTGTTGCCCATCGAGAATTGGGCCTGGAGCCAATCTACAGTCTTCTTGTCCAACTGAAAGGCCTTGGCAAGAAGATCATCGGAGATGGGTGGATTCGCTCCAAATACTGCATTGGGTACGAGGATCACACCAGGGTTCTGGCTGCTGAGACCAGAAATGGCGACAGCATTGGTCTTTCCTTTGTTGAATTGAAAGTGGATCAGACCTTGAGGAAATACGAACACATCGCCTTTGTTAAGAACCTTAGTGAAGAGCTGGTTGTTAGATGCGACGAAGCCGACGTAGAGTGTTCCTTCCAACAGCGTAAGGAGCTCAGTAGCCCGTGGGTGGGTGTGAGGAGGGAGGAAACCGTAGGGTGCAAAGTCTAGACGAGCTACCGAGATGCCAAGGGTGTTGAGCCCAGGAATTTGGGTGACATCGAGCAGAGTCACATTAGACCCAAGTTTGTTTCCTGTGTTGCCGGGCTTGTCAAGTCCGGAGGAGAAGAAATCTTCGGCGTTGGCCATCTTCGGGTCCTTGCAGACAAACCCATTCACAAACACTGCAACAAATATAAAAACGATAAGCACTTGGACAATATATATAGAAGCTAATCGGTGCAGGTTGGTTAGAAAGGCCCTCCTCGGTGAACCATAGGTTATGCATGCATAATTACAAATTTCACAACGCATAAAATTGTTGATGAGCAGGAGTACCATTTGATCCAGGATCAGCGACGCAGAAGTCCTGCAGTTGGCTAGGATCAGAAGCAAGGGCATGAGATGAGGCCAGAGCAAGGATTGCAAGGAGGAGGAAGCGGGCAGCCATCGCTTATCTCTTTCTAGCTAGCAGAAGAATGGACAAGGGATATGGGACAAGGTGTTGTGGAAGGAGTTGATATATATAGAGGAAGATTGGGTTGATAAGGCTTGATTTAGTCATGGGACTTAACTGAAAAGAAGAAGAGTAAACGATGTTAGGTGAATTAATTGCATGCCATGGTTTTCCAATGTTTCCCCAAGTGTTTGCTATTGGCCAAGTAAATCTTTTAGAAGTCTCCCTGATGACATATGGGTAGAAAGTTACGACTGAAAGGTAATAGCGTCGAGCGAACCATCCACACACAGATCATGGTTTCTCTTATTCTATATTATTATATATAATTTCTGATGCGGTCTTCTTTCAACAAATATACTTGGAGTTGTTGGAGAATACGATGACGGCACCTTTCGAGAAATCACCTGTCAACTTATCGTGTCATACAACCGCGCGACAACGACACCTTGCTTTTTACCGGAAGAATATTCTATTATACTGAAGCGTTCATTTCATTCAAAAACAACATGAAGCGTTGAACACCGCTGAGACTTTCGGATCCCTAGATAATTTATAAACGTATACATAGATAAATAGATAGTTAGATCGATAGAGATGTAGATAGATCAATTCATAGATGGATAGATAGATGTTAATATAGATAAAAATAGATATAGACATAGATATATATAATATACATACATACATACAGGGCGGCCCAATACATTTGGAAGCTGAAGACGAATCCAATAAATGAGATCTTTTTTTTAATAATAAATTTTTTAATAAGTATAAAATATTTAAAAAAATGATATGAAGATAGATAGCTATCAAGTATACTATTTCAACAAAGATACATGAATTTAACAAAGATAGGCAAGAAGCCTTTTTAATTTAATATAATTCTTAAATGGAAGCACCGAAATGTAATTACCTAAAAGAAGGGCATGAAACTGATTTAATAGCTGAGATAATGCTTAAGAGAAAGTAGGGGCATTATGGGAAATTCACTCCGTCTAATTAATAAAAGTCCCATCCCACCATCTCCCCTTCAAGTGAGTACCCAAGCAGCAACTGCAACATCACAGCACAGCAGCCACTCAACCCCCTCCCTCGTTTTCTCTCTCTACCTGTGAGATACTGGGCTGAAGCCGGCAGCTACACCCCTCTTGGAAGGGGCATAACAGGGGATCGCAGACACGATCCCCTCCGACTTCTTCGGGCACAGGGATGCCGCGGGCACTCCGCGGCTACACCGCGGTGGTTTCGCGTCCACCCCACAGCCGCACGAGTGGCCGCTGATTTCGCCCCACCGCCGCGATTTTCGCAGCGGAGAGCCGTTGAAATGGGATGATAGATCGCCCGTTCTTCCTTTTCCAAATAACACCTCTGAGCCCTCCTCCCTCTCATCCGCTCCTCCTCTTCCTCTCCCTTCTTTTTCTCCTCCCTCTCCTCTTGCTTCCCAAGGGGCCGGCATGTCGCCCGATCAATCACCATTACCCATACGCCTTCCCGTGTTTTGAAGATTCACATCACCTCGGTTTCGAGCGCCGCCGCCGCCACTTGACCGTCGGATCGAGCCTCCCGTAGTCGAGATCTTCCTCCCACCACCTCTGCCACCGCTGGTAAGCTTCTTCCGCTCTTCGATCTTAACCTTAACCATGCTATTTTCCTCCCTTTGCTTTGGCCCCAACCGAGATCACTCGGTTTCCCTCCGACGCCGGGCACCGCAGCGGCCGGCTGGCCGTCGACAGCCCCTGGCCACCTAGGCCGGCCACCCTGCCGCCCTCCTCCTCTTTCGGTCTCCCTCTCAGTTTCCTGTTCGTGGGCGGGGTTTGGGGAAGGAGGAGGCCCATCATGGGCCAAACGGGGCCCGTTGGGCCCTGTCCATTACAGGCCCAACTTGGGCCTAGTCCAGCCCGGTTAGGTCCAGTTGGGCCATACCCTATATGGGCCCAACTTGGGCCTATTTGAAATCTGAATCCGAAACCCGAAAATCCAAAACCCAAAACTCAGTTCAGACCAGCAACCCGAAACCCAGTTCAGACCTGAAACCCGAAATTTGAACCCGTTTGGCTAATAAATAGAATTTTGCAGTGAAGCCCTAGATAGTATATTATTTCACAAAAGAACCTTCTACAATTTATGTTTGTTCCCTATAAGAAAGATTATTAAATAAGGGTCCCCAAATATATTTGATTGGTCCCTCTACTAAAGTTTTATTATAGAACAGTACCCTATAATTAAGTATTGTCCCTGCAATGAATTGTGTTGCATAAATAATCCATTAGAGACCAACTTTGGAGGCCCTATTGGGCCAAGTCTATGCAGGCCTGTTGGGCCGTGTCCGATGTGGGCCCTATGGGGCCATGCCCATTATGGTTCAACCCTGGGCCCTGTTGGGCCGTATCCAATAAGATTAAATTTGGTTTTGCTTAGCTCTGAAATTAACAAAAAAAATTAATTAAACAGGTGTATCTGACGTGTTTGCCTGAAGTGGGATTTAAAGCAAAAAGAGGTAAGTAACTTAATGCTTCAAAGTGCATTTTTCAAATATTTAGTAAAATAACTGTTACGGGAGAAATAAGCCGCCATGCCCCACGTGACCGGCACGCGCGCCCAGGAAGACTACGGCTGCCCTTTGATCCAGCAATCCGACCCCGAGTCGGATATCCTCGGCTCCGCAGCCCGACCCCGAGTCGGCTGCCCTTTGATCCAGCAATCCGACCCCGAGTCGGATATCCTCGGCTCCGCAGCCCGACCCCGAGTCGGCTGCCCTTTGATCCAGCAATCCGACCCCGAGTCGGATATCCTCGGCTCCGCAGCCCGACCCCGAGTCAACTGCCCCTTGATCCAGCGCTCCGACCCCGAGTCGGAGATCTCTTGATAACGACAGGCTATTCCCCAGAGGCACGCCGCGGCCTCCTGCTCCACTACTCCCTGCAACGGCTGTATCCGATGCTGCTCCACGATCTCCTGCATCAGCCGTACAAAGCGGAGCCCCACTATGCCCTGACGTGGCCGTACCCGGTGCTGCTCCACGACGCCCTGTAACGGCCATGTCAGTGGCCACACCATCGTGCCCCACGATAACGAACCCCCCTGAGAGACCCCCCAGCCAGGTATATATGCGGCTGGGGGGAGAAAGGGGGGAGGTGAGCAATATCTCCCAGAGCACTCTCTTACTTGCGATTATCACCTCTCCTCCTCCTCCAATCTCCTCTGACCTGACCGTCGGAGGGCCATCACCACCCTGGTGGTGGTGCAAGGCTTGTTTGCAGGTTTCTTGGCGGAAGGTGGAGCGCAACCAACACCAACCAAGACAACTCAGACGGAACCCCGTTCACACCGCAGTACCAATCGTTCTCGGTTTGGACCACCAGCAACAGTTGGCGCTAGAAGGAGGGCCCGAATCTTAGAACGATCGTAATGGCACGGCGAGGTGGTCGTGGAGCTTCCAATGCTTCCGGTCGCGGAGCCTCTCGCGCCTCCGGCCGAGAGGCTGCTGCGTCCCCAACGCACTCTCAGCAGCACTCCACCGCCCCTTCTCCCATTCAGACGGTCGAAGCTGCTCAGTTCGACCAGCTAGCCCAGCAGGTTCGCACCCTCGCGGAGGCAGTGCAGAATCTGCAGGGTGTGATCTCTCGGGTGCCGCAACGGGCTCAGGAGCCGCTGCCCCCCGAGCACTCGCCTCTTCCTCACAACCCGCGCTCCTTCCTCTCCCATGGAGAGGAGCGCCGGCGCGAGGAGGATTCTCGAGTGCGGTCCATTCTGCCAGGACCTTCTCATCGGAGCTGTGCGGGGTACGAGAGGCGGACCCGGGCGCGTTCTCAGACACCCCAGTCCTCGAGGGGCCCGCACTCCAGTCGGTCCCCCTCGCGCCGCTCCTTGTCACCCACCCACCGGTCGCGCTCCCTGGACCGGCGGGTGGACGATCTCCACAGACAACTCCAGGTCCTGAAGGGCCACTCCAAAGATCCCTTCGCTGACTTGGAGATCTCCTCCCAGCCGGCGCTTGCCTCGAGGATCCTGCGGACCCCGAACCCGCCGGGGTTCAAAATGCCGGCGATCGAACCCTACGACGGGGCGGCGGACCCGCGGGACCACGTGGAGAGTTTCAGGACTCTTATGCTCCTCCATGGAGCATCGGATCCGCTCCTCTGCAAGGCCTTCCCGGCGACCCTCCGTGGCCCGGCAAGGGCATGGTTCGCCGGCCTGGAGGCTAACTCCATCCAGTCCTTCGACCAGTTCACCCGCTTCTTCATCAGCCATTTCGCCGTCAGTAGCAGGCGGCGACTAGTCTCCGACTCCCTCTTTGATGTCCGGCAAAACGAGGGAGAAAGCCTGCGGGATTATCTCACCCGCTTCAACAAGGCTACACTGGAGGTCCGGAACCTGAGCCAGGAAGTGGCTCTCTCAGCCCTGAAGCGTGGCTTCCGGAAGGGCAGACTCACCTTCTCCCTGGACAAACGCTTGCCGCGGAGCTTCCCGGAGCTGTTATCTCGGGCAAACCAGTATGCAGACGCCGAGGAGGCAGCATCCCACCGGAACAAGGAGGCCGCCGAGGCCCCTCTAAAGCCCGGGAAGAAAAGGCGAAAAGAGGCACCCCAGAGGAGGAGCCCGACGCCTCAACGCCGGCGCAGAAGCCCGTCACCAGCAAGGAACCACGGCGCCACACGCCCTCGTTCTCCGCACCGACGCTTCAACCGGTACACCCCACTCCTGGCCCCCCGGGCCCAGATCCTCATGGAGGTCAAGGGGCGGGAGGACCTCCCGGTCCCGAGGCAGATGAAGAAGATCCCTGGGAGGAGGCCTTCTCGGGCGTACTGTGAGTACCACCGAGACCACGGCCACGATACCGAAGACTGCTTCCAGCTTCGGGACGAGATCGAGGCTCTCATTCGCCGAGGGCGTCTCGGTCGATATGTAAACGACCGACGTCCCCCGGCAGACCCGCGTCCGGCCGACCCGGCCCCTCAGGAGCCTCGGGAGCAGAATCGACCCGTTGCGGGAGTGATCCACACCATCACTGGGGGCTGCTCTCGGCCCGTGAGGAACGCAGGGGGCTCGGCGGAAGCATCAGGAGTGGCCGTCGCGAAGAGGCAGCGGGTCGGAAATGTAATCACTTTTTGTGATGAAGATGTAAAGGGGGTTCAGACTCCCCACGATGACGCCATGGTGATCTCTCTCACTATGGCGAACTATGATGTAAGGCGTGTTCTTGTGGATAGTGGAAGCTCAGCTGATATTTTGTATTACGAGGCCTTCCAAAAGATGAGCTTGTCCCGACAATTGTTGCACAAAACATCCACCCCCCTCATAGGATTCACTGGAGACGCTATCTCGGCCGAAGGTGTCATTGAGCTGCCTGTGACTGCGGGCGTTGCACCCGCAGAAGCCACGGTGCGACTCGGGTTCTTGGTCGTCCGTGTCCCCTCGGCCTACAACGCTATCCTCGGACGACCCGGACTGAACGCCCTTCGCGCGGTGGTTTCTACCTACCATTTGCTCATGCGGTTCCCCACGGCGGCCGGGATTGGAGAGGTCCGAGGTGACCAACCAACCGCACGGCAGTGTTTCCTAGCAACTCTCAAAGGGAAGAAGCCCATGGAGGCCCTGAGCGTCGAGTCCCTTGACGCCAGAGACGAAGTGGCCTTGCGGCACGGGGAGCCGGCCGAGGGCGTAATTGAAGTTCCCCTCGAAGAAGGCCGCCCGGACCGCACGGTCCGGGTCGGTGCCAACCTCGACTTGGAAGCTCGGCTCCGGTTAGTGGAATTCCTCCGAGCCAATGCTGATGTGTTTGCCTGGTCGGCGGCCGATGTACCTGGGATCGACCCGGAGGTCATTTCTCACGCCCTCAACGTCGACCCGACCCACCGGCCAGTAAAGCAAAAGAAGAGACACTGTGCCCCGGATCGGATTCGGGTGGTCGACCAGGAGGTAGACAAACTCTTGGAGGCAGGTTTCATAAGGGAAGTGAGCTACCCCGAGTGGCTGGCAAACGTCGTACTTGTCCGGAAGGCGAGCGGAAAGTGGAGGATGTGCGTCGACTACACCGACCTGAACAAGGCGTGCCCCAAGGATAGCTTTCCGCTTCCGCGAATAGACCAACTGGTCGACGCGACTTCCGGATATCAGCTGCTGTCTTTCATGGACGCCTTCTCCGGCTACAACCAAATAATGATGGCTCCACAGGACGAGGAGAAAACGGCCTTCATAACAGACAGGGGGCTGTACTGTTACAAGGTAATGCCTTTCGGTCTGAAGAACGCTGGCGCTACTTACCAGCGCCTCGTCAATAAAATCTTCAAGGAGCAGATCGGCCGGAACATGGAGGTGTACGTGGACGATATGCTGGTAAAGAGCCGCCATGCGGATCAGCACATTGCGGATCTGGAGGAGACCTTCGCCACCTTGCGGAAGTTTCGTATGAAGCTAAACCCAGTGAAGTGCGCCTTTGGTGCTTCGGCCGGGAGGTTCCTCGGCTTCATTGTCAACCAGCGGGGGATCGAGGCCAACCCGGACAAAATCAAGGCCATCCAAGATATGTCCCCTCCGACCAAAGTGAAGGAGGTTCAGAAGCTCGCTGGGAGGGTCGCCGCGCTCGGACGATTTGTGGCAAAATCGGCCGAACGCTGCCAACCGTTCTTCAAGGTGTTGAAGCGCCCGAAAGACTTCCTCTGGACGGCTGAATGTCAAGTGGCGTTCGACCAGCTCAAGGAGTACATGGCGTCTCCTCCCCTGCTGTCCAAGCCGCAAGAGGGGGAGATGCTCTACCTTTACCTGGCGGTCTCCCCAACCGCAGTCAGCGCAGTACTGGTTCGGGAAGAGGCAAAACTTCAGAAGCCCGTGTACTACACCAGCCGAGTCCTCCGGGATGCCGAGACGCGGTACATGAAGGCTGAAAAGATCGCCTTCGCGCTGCTGACTGCGACCAGGAGGCTTCGCCCCTATTTCCAGGCTCATTCTGTCACCCTTTTGACCGATCAACCACTGCGGCAGATCCTCAGCAATCCTGAGAATGCGGGACGGCTGGTGAAGTGGGCAGTAGAACTTGGTGAGTTCGACATCCGCTACCAGCCCCGGCCCGCCATCAAGGCCCAGGTGCTCGCGGACTTTCTCGCTGAGTGCACTGTGCAGGAGACGGAACCTAGGCCGCCGGAAACACCCAGCCTCGATCTCCCGATCTGGACGCTCCACATTGACGGGTCGTCGAACCCTGAAGGTGGAGGGGCTGGGCTGGTCCTTACCAATCCCGATGGAGTGATAGCCGAGTATGCCTTGAGGTTCGGATTTCCAGTGACCAACAATGAGGCGGAGTACGAGGCCCTAGTCACGGGACTCAAACTCGCCAAGGAGCTCGGCATCCGGCGTCTGAAGGTCTTCACCGACTCCCAGCTGGTGGTCGGGCAGGTTCGAGGGGAGTTCGAGGCACGGAGCCCGACCATGCAGAGCTACGTCCGGAAGGTGCAAGCACTCATTCCCGACCTCGGCAGTATTGACATTCAGCAGGTCCCAAGGAGCGAAAATGCTAGGGCCGACAGGTTGTCCCGCTTGGTGGGCGCTGAGGCACACAACTTGTCAAGGGCGATATACCTGGAGACCCTAGATGCCCCGAGCATCGGCGAGGCTGAAGCGGTAATGGCAATTGATCCGGAACCATCTTGGATGGACCCGCTTGTAGCTTACCTCGCCGAAGGGATCCTCTCCGAAGATGAAGATCAAGCTCGGCGACTTGTTATGAAGTCCACCCACTACGTACTCTACGAAGGAAGGCTGTATCGGACCTCGTTCACCGCCCCCCTCTTAAGGTGCCTCCGCCCTTCGGAGGCAGCTTACGCCCTCAGCGAAGTCCACGAAGGCATCTGCGGATCGCACCTGGGGGCTAGGTCCCTGGCACATAAGATCATGAGGCAAGGCTACTATTGGCCGACCTTATTGGAAGACTCAAAGGATCACGTACGGAAATGCGACGCCTGCCAGCGCCACGCCAACATCCAGAGAGTCCCCTCTGTTCCCTTGGCGCCAATCACCGCCCCATGGCCCTTTGCACAGTGGGGAATGGATATCCTCGGACCATTCCCCATCGCTTCGGCCCAGCGGAAATTTTTGATTGTCGCCATCGACTACTTCACCAAGTGGGTGGAGGCAGAGCCACTGGCCACCATCACGGAGGCGCAAGTCCGGAAGTTCGTAAAGAAGAACATCATTGTCCGATTTGGGGTACCTCGGGTCCTCATCTCGGATAACGGTCGACAGTTTGATAACAAGCATTTCCGAGACTTCTGCGAGGAGTTCGGGATCGAACATCGGTTCACGTCCGTGTCGCATCCACAAACCAACGGCGAGGCCGAGGTCACAAATCGGACAATCCTCCAAGGTATCAAAGCGCGGATCGGATGGACGGGGCAAGCTTGGGTCGAGGAATTCGAGAATGTCCTTTGGGCGTATCGGACCACGCATCGGACTCCTACCGGGGAGACGCCTTTCAGCCTAACCTATGGCACGGAAGCCGTTGTCCCCGTAGAGCTCGGACTTCCCTCACCTCGGGTAGCCGCACACCGACCCGAGGCCAACTCGGAGCAACTCCGAGGGAACCTGGATCTCTTGGAAGAAGCAAGGGAAATGGCGCAGGTTCGGATGGCAATGTATCAGCGGAGGTTGGCCCGATATTACAACTCCAAAGTCCGACCGAAGCTTTTCAGAATTGGAGATCTGGTGCTGAGGCGAGCTAAGGCATCTCAACCTACGGAAGGTGGGAAGCTAGCGCCGAATTGGGAAGGCCCGTATAAAGTTCGTTGGGTAAACCGACCTGGCTCCTACCAGTTGGAAGCCCTAGATGGCCGAGAAATTCCAAGGGGCTGGAATTCCGCTAACCTGCGGATGTATTACCAGTAGAACAACAAGGCCAGAAAGACAATTTGAAAAGGTGCAACACTTTTCATTTCAATAATTTCTGGTTACAATGGCGTGCTCGTGTGATTACAAGGAATTCCCAGAGGGGAATTAGGGAGTAAAGAAAGCAAAGAAGAGGTGGAGAATCTGTGGAGCTGAGGACCGAGGATCCCAAACCCTCAATCCAAAGCAGCTGCAATCCCACCGGAAGTGGGTGCTTCTAACCGGAGGCGCCATCCAGCACCTCACCAAAAAGACGAGGAGCCGCCGCAGAAGAAGCTCCCGCTGCCCCCAGGGGAACGCCGCCTCCAAAGGATATTCCCATCCTCCCCAGTGGTAGGAAAGAGAAGGAATACGAGGGGGAAGAGCATATGGAGGCGCGGTCCCGGACTGAGCGTCTGGTGCAGAGCTCGATCGGGAGGCTGAACTTCAAGGAGGGGAGATGTGATCCCGGATGAAACGCCTAGAGCGGAGCTCCGCCGGGAAGACCCTCCTTGTTGATCCCAGATGAAACGGCTAGTTGGCTGAAGTCGCAAGGGGAGCGTCTCCCCTTTCCTTCAACAGGAGTCTCTCAGTCATATGCCAAGGAGGAGGTCCGCGATCCATGGCAACCTAAACAGCTCCGGCTTGGCAAACTCTATCGTACCTGCACCTGTATTTATAGCCAAACTGCGGCCCCCTGGTCGTTCCGATGCGGGTGGCTCCAATAAATGCAGGCGCATTGAAACCGGAGCCGTTCCGGCTCCCGAGGCGTATCTCCCCGCGATTTCCTAAGCGTCATTCTCCTTAAACCGCATTCTTTGTGCAGGACAATCCGGGTGTCATGTACCCCTAGGTCCACATATCTCCGCTCGCGCCCAGGCCGTATCCTCCTCGAAGAACCCGCGTATCGCGGCCGCTCAACTAACACTCCTCGCAAGCAGCAGCTGGTGATCCGATTTCCCAGGTAACGCATTAATTAGCGTTTAATGCCCTTCTCGTGTTCCCCCAGGCAACGCTTGAGAAAAGGAGAAACATGATCGCGGCTGGCCACGGAGAAACCCCGTCGGGCAGCGAGCGACAAGCGCACGACCAGCGAGCGGAATTTCCCGAGGCTCGGCCCTCGGATGCCTGGCTAGCCCGATGATCATCCCGGGAGCAGACTAGCCGGAAGCCCCGACCGGTCGCCTCGGCTTGCGCCAGCCTTGGCCGACCAACGAGTGGAATTTCCCGAGGCTCGGCCCTCGGATGCCTGGCTAGCCCGATGATCATCCCGGGAGCAGACTAGCCGGAAGCCCCGACCGGTCGCCTCGGCTTGCTCCAGCCTTGGCCGACCAACGAGTGGAATGCCCCGAGGCTCGACCCTCGGATGCCTGGCTAGCCCGATGATCATCCCGGGAGCAGACTAGCCGGAAGCCCCGACCGGTCGCCTCGGCTTGCGCCAGCCTTGGCCGACCAACGAGTGGAATTTCCCGAGGCTCGGCCCTCGGATGCCTGGCTAGCCCGATGATCATCCCGGGAGCAGACTAGCCGGAAGCCCCGACCGGTCGCCTCGGCTTGCGCCAGCCTTGGCCGACCAACGAGCGGAATGTCCTGAGGCTCGGCCCTCGGATGCCTGGCTAGCCCGATGATCATCCCGGGAGCAGACTAGCCGGAAGCCCCGACCGGTCGCCTCGGCTTGCGCCAGCCTTGGCCGACCAACGAGTGGAATGCCCCGAGGCTCGGCCCTCGGATGCCAGGCTAACCCGATGATCATCCCGGGAGCAGACTAGCCTGAAGCCCCGACCGGTCGCCTCGGCTTGCGCCAGCCTTGGCCGACCAACGAGCGGAATGTCCTGAGGCTCGGCCCTCGGATGCCAGGCTAACCCGATGATCATCCCGGGAGCAGACTAGCCTGAAGCCCCGACCGGTCGCCTCGGCTTGCGCCAGCCTTGGCCGACCAACGAGCGGAATTTCCTGAGGCTTGACAACCCTCGGATGCCAGGCTAACCCGACGATCATCCCGGGAGCAGACTAGCCTGAAGCCCCGACCGGTCGCCTCGGCTTGCGCCAGCCTTGGCCGACCAACGAGCGGAATTTTCTGAGGCTTGACAACCCTCGGATGCCAGGCTAACCCGACGATCATCCCGGGAGCAGACTAGCCTGAAGCCCCGACCGGTCGCCTCGGCTTGCGCCAGCCTTGGCCGACCAACGAGCGGAATTTCCTGACGCTTGACAACCCTCGGATGCCAGGCTAACCCGACGATCATCCCGGGAGCAGACTAGCCTGAAGCCCCGACCGGTCGCCTCGGCTTGCGCCAGCCTTGGCCGACCAACGAGTGGAAGGTCCCGAGGCTCGGCCCTCGGATGCCAGGCTAACCCGATGACCATCCCGGAAGCAGACTAGCCTGAAGCCCCGACCAGTTGCCTCGGCATGCGCCAGCCTTGGTCGACCAACGAGTGGAATTTCCTGAGGCCTAACCCTCGGATGCCTGGCTTAGCGCCGGAAGAATTTTCTGAGGCCTAACCCTCGGATGCCTGGCTTGGCGCCGGAAGAATTTCCTGAGGCCTAACCCTCGGATGCCTGGCTTAGCGCCGGAAGAATTTCCTGAGGCCTAACCCTCGGATGCCTGGCTTAGCGCCGGAAGAATTTCCCGAGGCCCAACCCTCGGATGCCTGGCTTAGCGCCGGAAGAATTTCCTGAGGCCTAACCCTCGGATGCCTGGCCTAGCGCCGGAAGAATTTCGGGAGCCAGGAGTCAGCAAGACGCTACCGAGAGTTAAAAGAAAAAGAAGGACGAAGGCGAGATGAAGAAACATTCAACTTGCATTAATTTTCATTGTTTCAAGGCCGAGGCCCATACAATTTGGCAAAACCCCGGTATACAAAAAAAAAAAGAGAAGACAACGAAAGGTACAAGAGGTCAGCTTGGAGGAACTCCCGGGTCGGGAACGTCGGGCTCGTCCGCAGGAGGTAGGGAAGCAGCAGGAGAACCAGCAGGCAATGGCGCCGGAGAGGAGTCGAGAAGGGAAATCTCGCTCAGGTCAACTTCGGGGTACTTAGCCGACACCCTTGCCAGGCCCTCCTCGAAGCCTAAGATAAAGATTTCGGCCCCCGCGTCCGACGCGTCACGGACAAACTCGTCGGACTGACGATAGGTCTGTACTGCCTCCGACATATCATGAGCGAACTCGGCGGACTGGCGATAAGCCTCTACCGCCTGACGCCCGATTTCCGCACTCCTCTCGGCCAGCGCCGCCTCTGCCCGCTCCATAATCTGGGCTTTCGCCTCCAAGACCTTCGCCACAATCCGGCTTTCCGCCTCGGTGGAGACCCTCAGCAGCTCAGCCCGAGCCTCCTTGTGCTTCGCTTCGGCAGCAATGCGAGCAGCCTCAGCCTCCGTCAGGCGCGAATGAAGCTCCTGATCGCTCGCACGGAACTTCTCCAAGGCCGACTCCAATTCGCCCAGCTTAGCTTCAAGAGACCGGATTCGGTTGCGGGCATTGTCGGCTGACCGCTGGGCCTTCTCCCACCTCTCCCGGTAGTCGGCAGCCTTCCGGGACTGCTTCTCGGCCCGCTCATCCGCCTTCTTGACCTCGCCCTCGAGACCCGAGGCAACCTTGAGCTGCTCCTGAGCCTCCAACAGTTGCTTCTCGAGGGCAGCAAAGCCGAGTGCCCGCTCTTCGGCCTCCCGGAGCCTCGCCTCGAAGTCCCCGGTCGTCCTGCCTGCAACAGCCTGGCCTTCCCTTTCCACTGCTTTCAGCCGGTCCTCGGCCTTCGCCAGAAGCCCCGCCTGTTCCTTGTAGCACTCCTCCAGACGGATCATGTACTGGGCGAGCTCAGAAATAGGAAAAATAAGGGAGTCAGGCGGAGAACAACAGAGCCAATAAATGGTGAAAAGCGGCCAGAAGAACACTCACCGACATGAGACAGACACAGCTGGCAGCCCCAACGTCAGAGACCTCCAACTCCCGGACCCGCCGACGGTCCTTCTCCAGCAGCACTGTTTCGATGAGATTTCGGGCGCCATCGGTAGTGAAGGCAGACCTCGATTTCTCCCCAGAGCTGGACGGTGGTTCTGCAGCCTTACCCCTATCCATCGCCTGGGGAAGAGTCCGGCCGATCGCGCTCGGGGCGGGGGTCACCCCAGGAATTGATAGGGTCTCGCTCGGTCGGGGCCTCGGCGCGTCCCTCCTCGAGTTATCAGGAGCCGACCGAGTCGGAGGCCGGGTCGGGGACCGATCACGTCCGACCCGTCCGTCTCGGGCAGGCTCGGATGATACCTCCGGAGTAGCGGCAATCTTACCACCGGAGGGCTGATACAGCGTCAGCTGCCGGTCCGTGCCCACGACGTCTCCCTGATCGGTGGGCCCGGACTCGTCGGTCGGCGTCGGAGGCACCTCCTTACGGGACTTCTTCGCCGGTGGGGCCCCGCTCGAAAGAGCTCGTTTCCTCCTCTGGGCTGCTTCCAGCAGGGACGCCCTACCAACAGCCTTTGTCTTCACCGACCGCATGACGTCGTCGATCTCTGCAAAAAGGACGGGATAGTCGGAGACGGAGAAACCAAAGGAAAGAACGGGACGAAAGAAGGAAAAAAGTCAAGAAAGAATCGGTGGCGGACTCACGGTCGGTGGGGACCGAGCTCAGACCGACATTCACCAAAGTATCCTCGGAAATAAGGCGGGCCACCGGGGGGAGCTGGCCCTCGGCAACCAACCCCTTCAAGGCGGCCAAGCCATCGGACTCCTCCCTTGACAGTCTCGATAGGCCGATCAGAGACTTCATCGGGGTCTCCCAGGTCGCCCTGATTTCCCAAGAGGGATCTGCATCAACAAAAAAGAAGCGCTCCTTCCATTTGTGAATGGAGGTAGGAGCCTCCTTGACAAGGCCGCATCCTCGCCGCGCTGCGAAGCACCACCACCCTTTGTCCTGGGGGTGGCCGCTCAGGCTGTAGAACTCCCAAAAAACATTCAGGGTGGCGGGGATCTCGTGCATACGGCAGAGAACCTGGAAGACCGTCAGGGCCCGCCACGAGTTCGGCACCAGTTGCGTCGGTGCCACTCTTAAACCCCGTAGCACCTGCATGACCAAATCCGAAGGGGGAAAGCGGAACCCGGCCTGGAGAATGCCCTCATTGATGGCGATCTTCCCTGGAGGAGGATGGGACATCCTCTCCTCAGGCCCCGGGAGCGTGGCGTTGCAGGCCTCGGGAAGGTGGTACCGAGCCACAAGTCTGTCTAAGTCTGTGGCGACCAGCTCCGACTTAATTTGGTCTGCTCTCACTTCGCCCATTCCTAATGGCCAATAAACCTACGGTCAGGACGGGGACAGGAAGGGGGGAAAGACCGGAGCGACTGGAGTACACTAGTATAAGAGGGGAAAGTATGGAGAGCCCTAAGCAGAAGAATGGGAAAAACTCACCGGAAAAGAGGTAAGAACGGCTCCGAGAGCGCCAAAGGAGAAACGAGCGAACAGTCCGACGGCAGCAACAGCAGCGCAAAGGGGAAACTTGAAAATATCTGTAAAGAAGAAGACGGACGGGAAAAGGCCCCCGATTAAATAGGCGGAAAGGCAAGTGACGCCTCAATGACGCCAGAGGACGCCTGGCTGCCGAAGGGTCGCTCGCGCCTCAAAGGCGAATCGACACCATTAAGGAAGGATGTCCGCCGAAATCCTCAGACTGCCAGGTCAGCAATAACCGCCATACGCCATAAAAAGGGCGGGGAGCTCGAAGCGCGCGCGCCTCTCCGAGGAACGGCGGCAATCCCGAAACATCACTCCCTTCACCTGTTCCCCTTCTGGTTCCAGGCTCGGAAGTGGGGGGCTACTGTTACGGGGGAAATAAGCCGCCATGCCCCACGTGACCGGCACGCGCGCCCAGGAAGACTACGGCTGCCCTTTGATCCAGCAATCCGACCCCGAGTCGGATATCCTCGGCTCCGCAGCCCGACCCCGAGTCGGCTGCCCTTTGATCCAGCAATCCGACCCCGAGTCGGATATCCTCGGCTCCGCAGCCCGACCCCGAGTCGGCTGCCCTTTGATCCAGCAATCCGACCCCGAGTCGGATATCCTCGGCTCCGCAGCCCGACCCCGAGTCAGCTGCCCCTTGATCCAGCGCTCCGACCCCGAGTCGGAGATCTCTTGATAACGACAGGCTATTCCCCAGAGGCACGCCGCGGCCTCCTGCTCCACTACTCCCTGCAACGGCTGTATCCGATGCTGCTCCACGATCTCCTGCATCAGCCGTACAAAGCGGAGCCCCACTATGCCCTGACGTGGCCGTACCCGGTGCTGCTCCACGACGCCCTGTAACGGCCATGTCAGTGGCCACACCATCGTGCCCCACGATAACGAACCCCCCTGAGAGACCCCCCAGCCAGGTATATATGCGGCTGGGGGGAGAAAGGGGGGAGGTGAGCAATATCTCCCAGAGCACTCTCTTACTTGCGATTATCACCTCTCCTCCTCCTCCAATCTCCTCTGACTTGACCGTCGGAGGGCCATCACCACCCTGGTGGTGGTGCAAGGCTTGTTTGCAGGTTTCTTGGTGGAAGGTGGAGCGCAACCAACACCAACCAAGACAACTCAGACGGAACCCCGTTCACACCGCAGTGCCAATCGTTCTCGGTTTGGACCACCAGCAACAATAACTATTAGTGGATTAAATTTCAAAATATGATTTGTATTTAGTAAAATGGGGCTGGCATGTCTAAATTTCATCTGAAAATTTTGTTATATGCTCTGAAATTCGTAAACTATGACTGGATAATTTATGAAATTTATTATATATATATGCATTCTCAGCATGGCTATGATCTGTTCTGTTCTGTTCTGGCCCCGCCAATGGGGATTATACGTTGGACCTATCGACTTGTAATCTGTGAGGAGCCGGTTTTGACACCGCGCCACCGGTGATTAGAATAGTGGTTCCTGGACACCGTTGCCACCGGTGACTAATAATAGTGGTTTCTTGCACTCTCTGCAACCCATGCCACTGGGTTACGTGGCCGTAGCCTATTATATTGAGATTCTGGTATCAGAGTTTTTGAAAAAATGATAATAAGTTTTGAAAACAGTAAAACAATGTTATTTATAATTTATTCTAATCATTATCCTGTATTTTGATCTGATATGCTCTGACCCCACTTTGGGATATTTTGTTGCTTACTGGGCTAGCGTAGCTCATTATTTTATTTTCTCTATTTTTCAGATCCAGGGGCTTGATCGCACGGGATTGGAGATGCGTTAGATTTTTCGATGATTTTTTCAGTTATTGGCATTTTAGTTAGATTAGTTTGGACATTTGAATTATGTTGGCATATGCTATTTTGAAATTTTGTAAGACTGCTTTTGACCAACTTAAATAATTATGTCATCTTTAAACATATGTGATTGCTTTGATATGATCTGCTGCCTTGTACACCTTTGCGGCCCGCCATGCGGGCATGCGGCGTCTGCCGTGCCTCGGGCTCGGGGCGTGACACTACCACCCAAGAGGAGAGAAGAAACCGAGAGGAGAAAATTAAAAGAATCTCCACCCTCCAAGAAGTCCATTTCCAATCCCCCTTTCTTCATGATGGCCCATCTGGATCAAAAGTAATGTAAGGGAAGGAAAACCAAGACCAAATGTGAGATACGGGGCTGAAGTCGGCAGCCCCAGCCGACTTCAGCCCCGATCCTGATATGGGAGGAACCGGAGAGGATTGCCATCCTCTCCGGCTCCTCCGGGGGACCAAAAGGGGCAAGGACGCCGCGGGTATTCCGCGGCGCCCCCCTAGCCAATCCGCGGCCAATTCACGGCCGCGGATCTCGCCCGACCGCCGCGATTTTCGCGGCGGAGGGCCGTTATGGTGGGGATGATAAAAACCCCACCCTTTCTTCCCTAGGGCACCACCGAACCCCCCTCCTCTCCTCCTTCTCCTCCCTCTTCTTCCTCTGCTCTTGCCTCCCAAGTGGCTTGCGGGCCGCCGGATCCACCACCATCACCACCCGTGCCCTCCCCTGTTTTGGGATCCACTTCCCTTTCGGAAAGCGTCGCCGTCGCCGTCGCCACTGCTTGATCGCCGGATTGAGCAGCCTCGACCGAGATCCCACTGCCTCTGCCACCGCCGATGATCCTAATCCGTCTACCTGAAGTAGGAATCAAGCGAGAAGATGTAAGTAACTTAATACTTCAAATGTGATTTCTGAATTATTTAATAAACTGATTTTGTTTTGATATATGTTTTGCATTCAGTAAAATGGGTCAGAAATGTTAAATTTTATTTGAAAATCATATTATATGCTCTGAAATCCATGAAATATATTTTTATATTTATATATATGCATTCTCAGCATGGCTATGATCTGTTTTGTTCTGTTCTGGCCCTGCCAATGGGGATTATACGTTGGCCCTGTCGACTTGTATCTGTGAGGAACCGGTTTCGACACCGTACCACCGGTGATTAGAATAGTGGTATTTGGACACCGTACCACCGGTGATTAGAATAGTGGTATTTGGACACCGTACCGCCGGTGCTTAATAATAGTGGTATTTGGACACCGTACCACCGGTGCATAATAATAGTGGTGTTTGGCACCTTGTGCAACCCATGCCACTGGGTTACGTGGCCGTAGCCTATTATGTTGAGATTCTGGTATCAGAGTTTTTGGAAAAATGATAATAAGTTTTGAAAATAGTAAAACAATGTTATTTATGATTTATTTTATTATCCTGTATTTGATCTGATATGCTCTGACCCCACTTTGGGGTATTTTGTTGCTTACTGGGCTAGTGTAGCTCATTATTTTATTTTCTCTATTTTTCAGATCCAGAGGCTTGATCGCACGGGATTGGGGAGTGCGTTAGATTTTCGGATGATTCTTCAGTTATTGGCATTTTAGTTAGTTTAGTTTGGACATTTGAATTATGTTGGCATATGTTATTTTGAAATTTTGTAAGTTCGCTTTTGAACAATTTAAATAATTATGTCATCTTTGAATAGCTGTATCTGCTTTGATATGATCTGCTGCCTTGCACGCCTGTGCGGCCCGCCGTGTGGGCGTGCGGCGTCTGCCGCGCCTCGGGCTCGGGGCGTGACAGATTAGGTGGTATCAGAGCTCAGGTTTCAGATTCTTAGGGATTGTTTTTGAAATAGTCAGATGGAGCTTAAGTTTTAGGATCTTTAGAATTCGTCAGAAAGGTTGAGAGATGGGTAGGAACTAGATAAGAGGATAATGTTCATTTGTTTTGTTAACTATTATGTATTATTTTGTTTAGATGATTTTATAACATTTACATTTTTACTGAATCAGAATGCCGCCTCGCCGTGTCCGTAGCTTAAATCGGATGGTTAGGGGCTCTCGGGGAAGAGCCCCCACTAACCAAGCGGGCGAGGCATCGCATAACTCAGGGCCCCAGGGTCAATCAACTCCAGAAGCCGCCGCCGGAAATCAAACTCGGGTACTCGAACTGATCGAGGAGGTCGTCGGGTTAGTACGCCAACAGAGGCAACAACCTCAGCAACCAGTCCAACAGGATGTTGCTCCTCCTGAGCAAAGAAGGAGTATAGCAGAATTCAAAAGAATGGCTCCTTCGGCTTTTAAGGGCACCACTAGTCCTCAAGAGGCCGAAGCTTGGATAGATGAAATGGAGAAAGCCTTCAGGGCAATGGAGTGCACCGATGAAGAGAAGGTCAGATTTGCCACCTATATGCTTCAGGACCGAGCTCATCATTGGTGGATGTCTGTGGAGCGCACATTGGCACCCGAGCAGGAGGCACTTACCTGGCAGAGATTCCGCACAGCCTTCTACTCCAAGTATTTCCCTTCAAGTCGCCTTAGGGAGCTAGAGAGAGAATTTCTAAATCTGTCTCAAGGAACTATGACCGTGGATGAGTATGAGGCAGAGTTTGACAGGTTAGCTCGGTTTGCTCCCACCCTCGTCATAGATGTAGAGTCCCGGATAAGGAGATTTGAAGAAGGATTGAAGCCTCACTTACGTCGGGGTTTGGCCGCAGTGCACTCAACAAACTATGATGACTTGGTAGATAGGGCCAAGAATATGGAAATTGTCTGGAAAGAAACACAAGATTCAAAAGATAGAATACAAAAGAAGAGGAGCAGAGATGATGATACTCATAGTGGACAGAATTCTAGCAGGACAGCAAAATCTCGTAATAGGTCTGGGCAATCAGAAAAGCAGGGATCTTATGGCGAGACTATCCAACAAGAGAAGCCTAAATGTGAAGCATGTGGAGGCGCCCATAAGACAGAACTCTGTAGACGATTGTCCGGCGCTTGTTTCAAATGTGGACAACAGGGTCATAGGATAAAGGAGTGCCCTTATAATCAACAAGTATCACAATCAGATCAGAGACCCCAAGCTACAGGGACCCAACAAGTACAAGCTTATCCTGCTCCGGTTCAGTCGGCTCAGCCTTCTTCTTCTGAGCAGCGGACAGGGGGGAGACCGCGCACACAGGGTCGTATTTACGCACTGACTCAGCAGGATGCTCAGGCATCCAATACTGTGGTGTCAGGTACACTACCGGTTGCTTATGTTTATGCTTATATACTGTTTGATTCTGTTGCTACGCATTCCTTGTGTCATCGATATTTGTGCGAAAATATGACCTACCTTGTGTGCCGTTAGAGTATGATTTGCATGTTAACACCCCTACCGGAAGTGGGAGGATTGGTAATCAGGTCTGCAAGACTTGTCCAGTTCAGATAGTAGGTAGAGACTTGCCTGTTGATTTGATAGTTATAGATATGTATGACTTTGACATAATTCTCGGTATGGACTGGTTAGCGTCACGCTTTACTACCATTAACTATCATGAAAAGCGGGTAAAATTTTAGATCCCTGGAGACACTGAATTTAGCTTCATAGGTAGTTGTACTTATACTTTCCCTTGAGTTCTCTGCTATGCAAATTAAGCAGCTTGTACGTGTGGTTGATAGTAAGGAACAAATGTTGAGGAGGCACACAATTCTTTATGTTAAGATTCAGTGGAGCAATCACTCAAAACGTGAGGCTACGTGGGAACTGGAGAACGAGATGAAAGAAAAATATCCGGGGCCTTTTTGCAAGCTAAGGTATGCTAAATTTCGAGGACGAAATTTTCTTAAGGGGGAGAGAATGTGAGATACGGGGCTGAAGTCGGCAGCCCCAGCCGACTTCAGCCCCGATCCTGATATGGGAGGAACCGGAGAGGATTGCCATCCTCTCCGGCTCCTCCGGGGGACCAAAAGGGGCAAGGACGCCGCGGGTATTCCGCGGCGCCCCCTAGCCAATCCGCGGCCAATTCACGGCCGCGGATCTCGCCCGACCGCCGCGATTTTCGCGGCGGAGGGCCGTTATGGTGGGGATGATAAAAACCCCACCCTTTCTTCCCTAGGGCACCACCGAACCCCCCTCCTCTCCTCCTTCTCCTCCCTCTTCTTCCTCTGCTCTTGCCTCCCAAGTGGCTTGCGGGCCGCCGGATCCACCACCATCACCACCCGTGCCCTCCCCTGTTTTGAGATCCACTTCCCTTTCGGAAAGCGTCGCCGTCGCCGTCGCCACTGCTTGATCGCCGGATTGAGCAGCCTCGACCGAGATCCCACTGCCTCTGCCACCGCCGGTGATCCTAATCCGTCTACCTGAAGTAGGAATCAAGCAAGAAGATGTAAGTAACTTAATACTTCAAATGTGATTTCTGAATTATTTAATAAACTGATTTTGTTTTGATATATGTTTTGCATTCAGTAAAATGGGTCAGAAATGTTAAATTTTATTTGAAAATCATATTATATGCTCTGAAATCCATGAAATATATTTTTATATTTATATATATGCATTCTCAGCATGGCTATGATCTGTTTTGTTCTGTTCTGGCCCTGCCAATGGGGATTATACGTTGGCCCTGTCGACTTGTATCTGTGAGGAACCGGTTTCGACACCGTACCACCGGTGATTAGAATAGTGGTATTTGGACACCGTACCACCGGTGATTAGAATAGTGGTATTTGGACACCGTACCGCCGGTGCTTAATAATAGTGGTATTTGGACACCGTACCACCGGTGCATAATAATAGTGGTGTTTGGCACCTTGTGCAACCCATGCCACTGGGTTACGTGGCCGTAGCCTATTATGTTGAGATTCTGGTATCAGAGTTTTTGAAAAAATGATAATAAGTTTTGAAAATAGTAAAACAATGTTATTTATGATTTATTTTATTATCCTGTATTTGATCTGATATGCTCTGACCCCACTTTGGGGTATTTTGTTGCTTACTGGGCTAGTGTAGCTCATTATTTTATTTTCTCTATTTTTCAGATCCAGAGGCTTGATCGCACGGGATTGGGGAGTGCGTTAGATTTTCGGATGATTCTTCAGTTATTGGCATTTTAGTTAGTTTAGTTTGGACATTTGAATTATGTTGGCATATGTTATTTTGAAATTTTGTAAGTTCGCTTTTGAACAATTTAAATAATTATGTCATCTTTGAATAGCTGTATCTGCTTTGATATGATCTGCTGCCTTGCACGCCTGTGCGGCCCGCCGTGTGGGCGTGCGGCGTCTGCCGCGCCTCGGGCTCGGGGCGTGACACCAAAACCAAAAAAGAGAAGGGATGAAAGATAAGAGTGGCTTCAGGCGTGTATCAAGCCAACCAAATTCCTCCTCTCTCTTTCTCTCTCTCTCCACCCAAAACAAAACTATTGTCCCCAACTTTCCAAATTGCCCCTCTGCAGGCCAGGAAACTCTCCACCTCCCTTCCATCAAGGGGGAAGACACGTAGCCAGCTCCTGTTCGCGTTTTATATGGGGCCTTTGTTTCCTTTTGGTCACGGTCAGACGCAAGGAACTTCCCTCTCTCTCTCTCTCTCTGCTTCCTTCGCCTCCTAATCACCGGAGGCCTTCCATTAGCCCGAGGCCTTAGGCGACCGCCCGGTCGCCTAAGGCTCGGGCCGGCCCTGCATACATACATACATGTGCATGTAACGTGCCCACGCCAGATATTAGTTCATATCAACATATGCAATTGAAGAATAATATTATAAAAATTTTGGTTTGGTAACGTGACTTTTCTCTATACTTACGAAGAACTAGTCTTCTACGTCAGTTTGGATGGTGTACAATGGTAATCATTTGGCTAAAATTTTAGAAAATAGCTATTTATAAAATAATTATTTTAGATACCATTGACATTACTTTTATTTTGATATTTCAAAAAATAAAAAATAGCTAATTTTATTTTAAAACTTTTAAAAATCTAAATATGTTTGGATTAGTGAATTATTTTTAAAAATACATGATGATGGTAGGCAAGCCCATAGTAATGTTGGATGAGATGGTGGAGGCCATACTAGTGGCAGCGGCGGCCATTGAGCAGGTGCTGGCGATATTGTGGTAGCAATAATGGTGGTGGGGCCACGACGATGCGGTGGTTGGAAAGATGAGGGTAGTGGTGGTGGTATAGAAGAGACTATGGTGGCGGTAGTAATATGGTGAAGGGGTTGAGATTGGCGGTTATGGTGGTGGTAACAATGACAACAATAGAGATAATGGAGATGATAGCGTTGGCGGTTATGGTGGTGGTAACAATGACAACAATAGAGATAATGGAGATGATAGCGACGATAACAGTAGAAAAAAGTGGTGGTTGCAGCAACAATCAAGGTGGTAGAGACAACGATGATGGTGGTGGTGGTGGTGGCTATGATCCAATGATGGTGGAGACGGCGGCGGCGGGAACAATAATGGTAACGAAGGAAACAATAACACCGGTGGCGGCGACGGTGGTAGAGAAAATAAAACAGTGGCATCCTTAATGGTGGTAACAGATGAGTTTATTATTTTTCAAAAATGGTGAGAATGAGAGTTTCTTAATTTTATTTTTCTAGAAATAATAGTGATAAAATGTTTTGGATGGGCGGCCATCTGTCACGCGCCTGGCTCGTAAAATTGGGTTGGAGTGTGGCAGATGGCCACGGGGTAGATATACCTATATGGATAGAGGAGGGATGAGGGACATGGTTTAGGAGAAGGTTGGACCTTTGAATTGAAGAACTCGTGCTTCCACACCAGAGTAAGGTTGGCTAAAGTTTGCTTTGTTTTCTTTCATAAACTATATAAACAAATGGTTGCCGCCTTTGACGCTTACAATAGCTGGGCCAGCTCAATGAATATGGTCAGGCTCTGTTTTCATCATGACCGAGTCCAGCCAAAGTTATTATAATTTATCAACTTATTTAAATTTTGGCATTCCATATAATCAATAGTATTTCAATTTATAACAATATTATAACTACAAACAGCTTTTTACGTTTTAGAAGTCATTAAGATCCTTTGAGGCAGCTATGTTTTAATACACTTTGGAATACGATCTAAACAAGCCACTCTACTCCACTATGTATCATCAATGTATTGGTGCCTCATGTTAGTTGATACTGTAGATCTATAGTATGTAATTTCTTAGGTATGGAGGCTTCTTTCTGTGTGGGTTGCATCCAAGAAACAACGCATTACCTTGATATTTCTTCAGAAAAGAAACTAGAAAAAAAAAATGCGTTTTTTAATTAGAAGGAGACTTGCAACGAAGTTTTTAGCGCACTCTCTAGAAAAAAATAATTACCTTGGGTGTCATGAAGGAAAAGCATGATTCCTTGAGCTGTTTGATTGAGCTTCCATTGAGAAGAAATTGATAAGCCATATAAGATAACCTACATGGAGGCTTATTTATGCCGATTTGCGCAGTTTGATAGCACCGTACATGCTTTTCGGCCATGTATATTAAAAGTTTCAGCAACATCTGGGAGAGGCAGAGATACACCTGCTTCTAAATAATAACTGGAGACTCAAAACGAGTACACAGAACATGTAATTAACTAAAACCAATTGCACTGCATTCACAGATAGTAGATAATTAACTCAAAGCCCAAATGATCAAAGATTTAAATTTTAAGTGAAACAAAAAAACTAGAAGTTAAGCAGAGTCAAAACTATGAGTTGTTCAAGAGAAATTTCAGAACATCTATGCTACAGAACAACTGAAAATGAAAGGACAAGCAGCTTTTACATCTTTATATGATAGCACTTACAGAATAGATTTATCCTGTATCTGTCACACAAAGAAATCCGAAAAGATCCATCTATAATATTTCGTCCTCATGCTCTGAGTCTCTGACTGTGACGAGTGATCATGATTCCAATAGAACAGAGTGCTTGCTTTTTTGGTATTTTTTGAGGTTTGAAGAAGTGCATGGTGAAGATTTCGAAGTTAATAAGACAACTAAAATGAACAGTCCCAGCACTTTCGTAACAAACTCAAGGGATTCAATGGCAGTCCATCCTGATCACTACACGGGAAAGCAAAAAAAGAAATAATGCTAAAAGTAATTCTCTTTATTAGTATAATATGGCAAACATATCCAAAGTCAAACAAGTACATGAAAACAGGGAGATCATGTTTGCTTATTCAAAGAAACTAGTCCAGAGGACATAACAAGTAGTTCGTGAGCAGTATTCTAGTTGTTGTTGTCCATCCAGAATTGAGCCTGGAGCCAATCCACAGTCTTTTTGTCCAGTTGAAAGGCCTTGGCAAGAACGTCATCAGAGATGGGTGGCTTCGCTCCAAAGACCGCATTGGCTATGGTGATCACACCAGGGTTCTGGCTGCTCAGACCAGCAATGGCAACGGCACCGTTCTTGCCGTTGTTGAATTGGAAGTGGATGAGACCTTGAGGAAATACGAACACATCACCCTCGTGAAGGACCTTGGTGAAGAGCTGGTTGGGGTTGGAAGTAACGAAGCCGACGTAGAGCGTGCCTTCTAGCACTGTGAGGATCTCAGTTCCTCTTGGATGGGTGTGAGGAGGGTTGACACCGTAGGGTGCAAAGTCTAGGCGAGCTAGCGAGATGCCAAGGGTGTTGAGTCCAGGAATTTGGTTCACATTTACTTGGGTCACATTAGACCCAAGCTTGTTTCCCGTGTCACGGGGCTTGTCAAGTCCCCAGAAGAAGAAATCTTCGGCTTTGGCCATCTTCGGGTCCTTGCAGACGAACCCATTCACAAACACTGCAACAATTATAAAAACGATTAAGTACTTGGACAAGATATATGGAAGCTCGTCAGTGCAGGTTGGTTAGTTCTCGATGAACCGTAGCTTATGCATGCATGCATGATTACAAATGTCACAACTCATGAAATTAAATGTTGATCAGGAGGAGTACCATCTGATTCACGATCAGCGACACAGAAGTCTTGGAGTTGACTAGGATCAGAAGCAATGGCATGAGATGAAGCCAGAGCAAGAAGAGCAAGGAAGAGGAAATGGGAACCCATGTATTCTCTCTCTCTAGCTAGCAGAAGGATGGACAAGGGATATGGAGCAAAGTGTTGTGGGAGGAGTTGACATATATAGGGGGAGATTGGGTTGATAAGGCTCGATTTAGTCATCGGACTTCACTAAAAAAAAGAGGAGTAAACCATGTTAGGTAAGTCGCATGCCATGGTTTTCCAATGTTTCTCCATGTGTTTGCTATTGATCAAGTAAAAGTTTGAGGAAGTCTCCGCCCTGATAACGTGGACAGAAAATAAGGACGAAGCCGTCCGGAGAGAGGAAATGGAGGGATATTATAGTGTCAAGTTAACCATCCAAACATAAATAGTGGTTTTTCTTAATCTGCATTATTATATATAATTTCTGATATCAGTCAGCGAGCAGTTGAAGCCACCTAACTGGTTAAAATAGCGAATACGATGACGACACCTTGCTTTCTACCGGAAGCATATTCTATTACAATGGGGTGTTGGTCCCATTCAAGAACCCCATGATGTTTTCAGACAATGCCAAGACTTCCAGATCCCCGTATAGTTTTTTCCCCCTTATAATAAACTGCATTATTCCATTAATTTCATCAAATGAAACAGTTTTTATAATATCAAAATATAAAAGCTTAAGTGTTTTCTTCGAGCGCCGACCAGTTATCACTCCCTTTTCATGATTGCATGTAACATTTACGTGCCATATATCAGTTCATATGCAATGGGAGAATAGTATTACAAAAAGTTTTGGTTTTAGTTACGAAAGCCTTTTATATTAGTTTTGGTTTGGATCTAGTCAATTACTTTTAAAATTGCATGATGATAGTGGCTATGCGATAGTAGTGCGAGAGAAGATAGTGGTGGTTGATGGCGGCAATTAAAAGGATGCTATGATGTTACTATGGTGGCAATGCTGGTGGGACCACTAACAATGTGGTCGTTAGAATACTAATGGTGATGATGGACTGGTAAAGATTGGTATCATCTCCAAGATGGTGTAGGTGTTGAGGTTGGCATTTGCGTCGACCACATGGCACAACCCTATGAGCCCTAAATTGGTGCCCTAAAGATGATGCAAGGCCTAGGATGAACAACTTTTCAAATAATTATATCGAAGTCTTGATTTATTTATAATCTACATGATTTCTATAATTAATCACCAATCAATAAGTTTCATACAGAGCTAGATTAAGTAACATCATAATCCATGCAATATCATATCAATAGATTATAAACATAGTAATTTGTATAAAATATCCACAATTATACAAGCTACATTTATATACAAAACATCCATAATTATGTAGATAATTGTGTTGAGAGATTTTTACCTCTATCGATGACAAACTCAAATTTGCGTACACCAATCTACTCATCAATCTATAAACTGGGGGGCAAAATGGTCTACTTAACACCTTCTTGCCTAGACGATTTCTCACCTTCTACAGTCGCATAACACCGACTCAAGATCCCTAGTTATTGGGAATCGTTGGGTTTGATCCAAATAGATCCTATTGGATGTGACCCACATTTATATGATATCTATTTTTATTTTTTTACAAGATTTTAACATGAGTTTTAAGATAAAACCTCCAATACGGTGCTTATGCTATTTCATTATTTTATTTTCTCATAACTCAAATAGGAGATAATGCCTATACCATCCTGATCACTGGCTCTACATTTGATGGATAAGTTGAAAATTAGGAGAGGCTTCGAGTCTTCTGATTTCTATATATATATGCAAGAGATTCAAAGACTATGGATACGAGAGTCTTTTAGTGAAAGAAAACTAACTGCAGCTCCTTTTGCACTGTAATATTTAATTTTAGATTCCTAACTAATTCCTTTTATGTTATTTTATATTTTAATCATAAAGTTCTTGCTCCCTATATTCAGCTCCATATTTCAATTTTTCTCTTTTGTTTCAATTACAAAATGATCTTTGCCGATCTATTCCACATATTATAATTTACTGATTAGCATTATATTTGAGCTACATCCAACTAAATATCCTACAATACAAACTTTTGAATCTATTTTTTATTATATTTTAATATTTTTAGAAAGCTTAAAATTTTTAAATTAGGAAAACTATTATTTATATTAGTTATGCGGGCATGGTTGTGGTCCACAACTCGTGCAAGTGCAAAGTATCATTGAAAAATAAATTTAAAGGCATCCCATTGTGTGTGAGAGAGAAAGAAAAGAGCAAGATATAGGATATATAAGATCTATACTTTAGCCATTCCTGATCAATTTCAATTTTTAACCCGATTTAATCCACAAGTTTCCAAAAATAGATCAGGTTGGGATCGTGTTGGGTCATAAGTTGTTTCAACCAATTTGCAACCCGAGCAAATTGTTAGAGTAAAGAAGATGATAGAAAATGAAATTGCCCAATCTTTTGCAAAATTTACTATTTTCTAAGGGAGTAGAAAATTTTTTGTTGTGATGGTTATTACATAGAAAATATCTTGGTGTTTTTTGTTGGATTCATTTAATTGGAGCATCTCGTGAGGCAGACAAGTTCTACAGGATCATTTAATTCCATTTTTTGCTTGCCTAGCTCGTGTGCAGCTTGAAAATTGAATTTCTCTTGCTTTTGCACGTGTTACGGCTAGGTATAAACTAAGGCTAGGAAAAGTGTTAAAAGTTTTTCAAGTCAATAAAATAACTAAAACGAGGAGTCGTTCATCAACAATATATATTATTGCTTATGCAAATCGATGGGTATTGTTTGCTTATTCAAATAGAACAGTACAAATAATTGCGTCCAAATTTTCCATCAGGAAGCTTAGCTTGTATGCAGTTTTCTAGTTGTTGTTGTCCATCCAGAATTGGGCCTGGAGCCAGTCCACGGTCTTCTTGTCCAATTGAAAGGCCTTGGCAAGAACAAAATCAGAGATTGGTGGCTTCGCTCCAAAGACTGCATTGGCTATAGTGATCACGCCAGGGTTCTGGCTGCTGAGAGCGGTAATGGCAACAGCATTTGTCTTCCCATAGTTGAATTGGAAATGGATGAGGCCTTGAGGAAATACGAACACATCGCCCTTGTTAAGGACCTTAGTGAAGAGCTGGTTGTTGGGGCTATTAGATGTGACGAAGCCGACATGGAGCGTGCCTTCCAACACCGTAAGGATCTCCGTACCCCTTGGGTGGATGTGAGGAGGGTTGACTCCATAGGGTGCAAAGTCCAAGCGAGCCAGCGAGATGCCAAGCGTGTTGAGCCCAGGAATCTGGTTCACGTTGACTTGAGTCACGTTAGACCCAAGTTTGTTCCCTGTGTCGCGGGGCTTGTCTAGGCCATAGAAGAAGAAATCTTCGGCTTTGGCAAGCTTTGGGTCCTTGCAAACGAACCCATTTACAAGCACTGCATGAACAATTGCAAGGAAGAGGTAAGTATATACAACGACATATCATAGAAACTCATCATTAGCATCTTTGAAGTTGCGTTGACAGGTAAATTAAGGAAAATTACGCACCATGCATGCTAATTGCATACTTAGTAATTAATAACTAATAAGGTAGATGTTGTAAAGAGGAGTACCATTTGATTTAAGATCAGCAACACAGAAGTCCTGGAGTTGACTAGGATCAGAAGCAATGGCATGAGATGAAGCCAGAGCAAGGAGAGCAAGGAAGAGGAAATGGGCAGCCATCGATTCTCTCTTAATTTCTAGCTAGCAGAAGAATAGCCAAGGGATTTGGAGCAAGGTGTTATGGGAGGAGTTGATATATATATATAGAAGGAGCGTGGGACTAGGCCTTTGATGAGGCTTGATTTAGTCATGCGACTTCGTAAAAGGAAGAAGATCTAGTAAACCATGTTCGATAAATTGCATGCCATGGTTCTCTAATGTTTGTCCATGTGTTTGTTGTTGTCCCAGTAAAGGTTTGACGATGTATCGCTGATGACGTATGCGGTGAGACAATTAGGAAGAAGCAGTCCAGAGAAAGGAAAAGGAGAGATTATAGCTTCAAGTAAACCATCCAGACATAGATCATGGCTTCTCTTACTCCCTATTATTATAATTTTTTAATATCAGTTGCGGTTTCTTTCAACAATATACTTGGAGTTGTTGGAGACTGCCTGAGAGGAATCGACGCCGTCCATGGCAAACGTTTCTCCAACCGTGCTTTTGATCGCATCTCACCGAGAAATCACCAGTTCGTTTACTATGTCAAACAACTGCGTTTTCTCAAAACGAGTAACGATCTGATTGAGGAAGACAATAGATTTTCTACGGGAGCAGCGGAAGCCACCTAACTAGTTGATCGAAATAGCGAATACGACGACGACACTTTGCAAAAACCCCATGATGTGTTCAGACTATGCCAAGACTTCCAAATCCCGGCCCGTATAGTTTTTTTTCCCCTTATAATAAACTGCATTAGTCCATTAATTACATCAAATGAATCAGTTATTATAATATCAAAATCTAAAAGCTTAGGCGTTTTCTTCCAGCGCCGACCAGTTATCACTCCCTTTTCATGATTGCATGTAACATTTATATATGTGCCAGATATTAGTTCATATGCATTAGGAGAATAATATTACAAAAAATTTTGGTTTTAGTTGCGTGACTTCTCTCCATGGTTATGAAAGCCTTTTACATTGATTTTGGTAGCGTAAAATGGTTAATCATTTGTCTAAAATTTTAGAAAATGATTATTATGGAATGATTATTTTGGATGCCATTCATAAGCATCACTTTTATTTTTGCTATTTTCAAAAAAATTATTTTCTTTTTTATTTTCAAATTTTAAAAATATAAAAATGTTTGGTCTAGTCAATTACTTTTAAAATTGCATCATGATAGTCGCTACATGATGGTAGTGCTAGAGAAGATAGTGGTGGTAGTGGCGGCAATTAAAAGAATGCTATGATGTTGCTGTGGTGATAGTGCTAGTGGTGCTGCTAACAATGTGGTTGTTAGAACGATAATGGTGGTGATGGTATAGTAGAGATTGGTGGCATCTTTAAGATGGTGAAGGTGTTGAGGTTTGCAGTTGCGGAAGCGGTTTCGACAACAACCGAGCTCATAATGATGATGGCGACGACAACAACAGTGGTGACGGTGGAATGACGTGGTGGTGGTAGTGATAATTAAGCTCAGCAATGGTAGTTGTAGTATTGACAGTAGAAAAAATTGTGGAGACATCTGTCACATGTCGAACCCGTCATCTGGGTCGACCATATGATACAGCCATATGAACCTTATAGCAGTGCCCTAACGATGATGCAAATCCTAAGATGAACAATTTATCAAATAATTCTAAAAAAATTAAATCAACATTTAAAAGCCAATTAACTCAACTAATTAAATCCACTACGATCAAATAACCAAATTATTCAATTACAAGATTTTCAAATATTCTTGGGTATCAGAAACTAAACTAACTAACTAATGACTCCATAGATCAACTCCACGTCCGACCCGATTGATATTACGCATCTTGTGACTTTGAAAGAAAAAGGAAAGATATGATGTGAGCTTTACAACCCAATAAGAATCTTCCACGCATGCACACCAGTATGAATATGGAGAATGCTGTTTAGCACATGTAAAGATTCTTGGAAATAGTAAAATTTGCACAGCAACGGACTAACAAATGAATAATGCTTGACATATCTACTGGTTATATTTATGGAGCACACATATAAGCCATACTAGCATACAATTCAAGTTTAATTAAATAGCAATTCAATTACTTGCACATCACCATGAATGAGAGTATCTGACATAGATGTCATATATCACCATAATTCTGTGTAAACATATCACATATTATCCAACTAACATTTTTATTTAACAGCAAGTTAGTGAGGTTACTTACCATTATCCGGTTAACAAAGCTCAGATTTCGACAACATTATCGTTATGGTATTGGACTAGTCCCGCCCATGCTCCAGCCTGTGGCAGGTGTCACGCCCCGAACCCAGCACCCGGGTCCGGTACGCGACCGGCCGCATGAGCCCTAGAGCAGTGCCCTAAAGATCATGCAAGGCCTATGATTAACAAAAATTCTAATAAATCCACAATTAATCTAGTAATTCAAATAGAGCAGTCCGACATGTCCAAAATAAACAAATTAGTTCATTTACAAGCTCTTCAAATGTTCATCGACATCAAAGAAGGATAAACAACTAACTAACTAATGACTCTGGTGCTCGCACTCTACGCCCATCCCATCCAAAACTATGCATCCTGCAACTCTGGTAAAGAAAAAGAAGAAAAGGGGGTGAGCTTTACAGCCCAGTAAGAATCCCTACACATCCATACCAACACAATAATAATATGAATTTGAAAGCCACGACAAATCGATGCACATTTCATGAAATCATAAACCGGCTATCAAAAGGCTCGAATAATCAATATAAGTATGTACGTCAAATATCAATGAAAGTCCAACTACGCAAGAATGATATAGCATACGATAGCTCATAAATCTTCATTAATGTTTTCAATGCTTTTTCTTTCCATTCTATATTAACTTGATCCGGATCAATTATCTTTCCGACTTTGGGCTACATCCCGGTCACGTTTCCGGCCCGTGACGGGGCAATCGATAGTATCACATTTCCAGCCTGTGATGGGGCAATCGATAGTATCACATTTCCAGCCTGTGGCGGGGCAATCGATAGTATCACATTTCCAGCCTGTGACGGGGCAATCGATAGTATCACATTTCCAGCCTGTGACGGGGCAATCGATAGTATCACATTTCCAGCCTGTGACGGGGCAATCGATGGTATCACATTTCCAGCCTGTGACGGGGCAATCGATAATATCACATTTCCAGCCTGTGATGGGGCAATCAATAATAACGAGATAAGCCCAAAGTCCCTGTTCATTTAATCAATTCACAAACACACATCCATTCCCTTTTCCACTTTATTTCCGGCCTAGACTAACCATGGTCACGTTTCCGGCCCGTGACAGGGCAATCGCTATAACATGGTTAGTCCATACCACCACATCCATAAATTCAATTATGCAGATATAAGTTATACACATACAAGCATCCATCACACTACCAACCACAAGCCAACACGATCAAAATATAATTAAATATAAAACTATTT
This sequence comes from Phoenix dactylifera, assembly GCF_009389715.1. Lineage (NCBI taxonomy): Eukaryota > Viridiplantae > Streptophyta > Magnoliopsida > Arecales > Arecaceae > Phoenix > Phoenix dactylifera. The sequence continues at coordinate 1,247,059 of NC_052400.1, forward strand.
TGCTTTGTCTGGATCATAGCATATCAAACATATATAGTGCAAAAATATGTATATCATATAGGATTGGCGTACAAGGATTCTTACTGAAATTGTAAACAGACTCAAACACAGATCTGGATTACAACCTACGAGCTGGGGTGCTGAGTCCCCTGATCAAAACCTCCTGGCACCGCTGACTCTTCTCCTACAACATCAATTATAAATTACAAACTAAATTATTTAATATTAAAATATTCTGAACTATAATTCTCATCTGTTATGGGGTCCATCATCAGGTCCCCAAACATCTCAATCCTCCCAGATCTAGGGCAGTCGGGATAGCCCGACTCCCATCTTGTACCACCGGCCTACGTCGTCGCCAGCCGTGGCCGCTGCCACGCCGGCGATGATGGCCGGTCCCGATAAAGAGACCAACAGAATGGATGATTCCTCTCTCTTCATGGTTGGGAATACATCTCCCCTTCCCCATTTCTTGGCCCAAGGGCAGCAGCCGCCACCTGCCCAATCCTCGGCCACCATTGGTCGAACCATCGCCGGCCACCCCTACTGCAGTCACCGGCGATGGTGGCCGGCCAAGAGAAAGAGAGAAGAAGAAGTCTCTTCCTCTTCTTCTTCTTTTCCTTCTCCTCTTATTATTATTATTATTATATTCTTATTTTCTCTCCTCCTCCTCCTTCTTCTTCTTCTTCCTCTTTCCAACCAACACTGTCCCCTCCCCCTTCCTCCATTTCTTCCACGGAAAGGCCACTGACAGTGGCTCGACCCCCACCCGACGGCACCCAACCGCCGTCGCTGCCGCCGGTGGCCAACCGACGAGGGGAAGAGGAGGAGAGGATGGGATCTCGAGGAAGAAGACCTCGGATCCACCCTCCCTCATCACATACACAGCCTAGAAAACTCTCTCCGACCCTCACATAGATCCGACCGACCCCCAATACCATGGATCCCGACCAACCGGCGGCCGGCGGCGGCGGCAAGATCCGAAAAAGAGAAGCCAAAACAGGGTATCCCTGTTTCGGACTCTTCTCCGGCGATCTCACCGGCCCTAAACCTAGTAAATGGAGTGCAAGGGAAGGTGCTGCACTTACCTCAGCCCGACGAGGTGCTCCGGTGATCTTTCCGGCGAGGAATCGAAGATGAAACTCGGATTTTCCCCGCACGGGTCCAAAGTTTTTCTCCCGGTTTGTGGGGAAGGGAGGAGAGGCTTTCCGGCTTCCTCCACGGCCGACTGGTTCTCGGCTCCGGCGCTCGGTTTCCTCCGGCGATCGGCCTCTCCAACGATCCCCTCCAACGCCGCCGCCCCCCCCCCCCCTCCTCCCATTCTCCTCTCTTCATCCACGATCGTGCCTAGGGCACGATCGTATTTTATAGATGGGCCCGGCTTCTTCGGGCCGGCCCATCAAACCATTTTTTTTTTTCATGGGTATTACATACTCTCCCCCTTAAAAAAATTTCGTCCTCGAAATTAACTTACTTGACGCCTCAAACTTTAAAAATATGCATCCATCATATCATCCCTGAGATCTTAAATAGTCTCCCTCTCGGAGTAACTACTCACAAGATTTTGACATACAAAAATCACAGCATCTTACAACTTGATCCTTTCTTTTTTTTTTACCACACGTAGTAAGTTCTTTTGATCTCCTTCGAAAGAATTCCAAACGCCCAACCTTGGATTAAAATGCCATAATTATATCCCAAAGAAATTAATTTCCCTTGATTCTACATAGAGATCATAATTGTCTTAACAGAAATAGGAGAAATCTTTAGTATCAAATGCTCTTAATATTCTATAATCATTTTTCTTTTCTTTCTCCCACATCATTCCAACAAATAAGAGATCCATAGAATCAACAACATTCTCCTGAAACTAACTCAAGTATTTCATCATAATGCCTTTTAGATCAAATATTAATGATCTTAACTAGTTTCAAAATAAGTCAAACCACCACACTTCCGCTGCACACTCTGATTTAATTCATTCAATTCTTTAAAGTCACAAAATGATTTCTGACTAAAGTATTACTTTGCATTGAGACTAAGAAACTCCAAGTTTCAAATTTCCAAGTAGAACTAGAGCAAAACCTTTAGATCTTTTTGTCCTCAATTTATAGAGTGTACATACCATAACTAACCCCCGATCCTTTAGTCAAGTTTAAGGTCACTATGTGATCTCCACAATCTTCTTAGAATCCAAAATATCTAAGTTTAATTTAAAGGGAGGTAATTCTTGTATTCCTTTAGCAATTTAATTAGAAGATCTACATTGATTTTCCTTCCAACAGAATTTACTTCAAATTCAATGGGTTAGAAGTCATTGAGCCAATACACTATGATTAGAATTTAACTCGATCGATCTCCTGATCTTCCTTCACCAAGATTCTTAACATCCATCAGTAATGCTATATATGATAATTCATGTAAGCATCTCATGACCGAAGTCTCTACTCAATATGACATTTATTAGTGGCTTCATCAATAATGACAAAAGATCCCTGCTCAAATCTTAAACTTAGGCTTAAGTTTTACATTAACGCATCAATTAGTCTTCTACAATTATAAGTAAAATCCAATAGCCCAATCCAAACATGAGAATTCAAATAATTAGAATTCTTCCATCAATATGCATACTCTATGGCCTCAAAATAATCAAATACATTCATAGAAAATAGACCTATTTGCAATATCCAACATGCCAACACCAGATTTAATCCAGATACATTTTCAACTTCGAAGAACGTTCCTTTCAATATTATGAAATCTCCTTAGCTTACTCCAATACTAAATCAACGTACAAATCCCACTCTAATAATTAGCAGCAAAACCAAAAGTATGATCACATCAAAACCCAAATCAAATTTGAACTTTCAAATCATTTAAATAATATCTGAACATGGTATACTCGATATGCCATTGTTGACCTACACTTATCTTAGGTCAAACCTCTCTTATCATGATCAAAGACAATTTATACTTTCCTTCCGTATGCATCAAAAACCAAACCGATGCATACATTTTATCACAATGCCAAGTGATCTTACAGCTTAAGCACTGAATTTAATTGTCATGTCCAAAGTGATCATAACCTTAAGCTATGATATATTTCTGTCACGATCCCTAGTGATCTTAAACATATGCTTAGATTCCAACTGGTCACATTTTCCAATAATCTTAAACCTCAAACTTTAATGCCACTAAGGCCACAGTTCCTAGTGGTCTTAAACCTTAGATTATAATATCATTCTTATTACAATCTCAAGTGATTATAAACCAAATCTCTGATAGTTTTTCTATCATAGTTCTCCACTGATACTCACTTGAACATAAACCCTAGGATACCTAAACCTTAAGCTCTGATACCACTCTGTCACGCCCCGAACCCAGCACCCGGGTCCGGTACGCGACCGGCCGCATGAGCCCTAGAGCAGTGCCCTAAAGATCATGCAAGGCCTATGATTAACAAAAATTCTAATAAATCCACAATTAATCTAGTAATTCAAATAGAGCAGTCCGACATGTCCAAAATAAACAAATTAGTTCATTTACAAGCTCTTCAAATGTTCATCGACATCAAAGAAGGATAAACAACTAACTAACTAATGACTCTGGTGCTCGCACTCTACGCCCATCCCATCCAAAACTATGCATCCTGCAACTCTGGTAAAGAAAAAGAAGAAAAGGGGGTGAGCTTTACAGCCCAGTAAGAATTCCTACACATCCATACCAACACAATAATAATATGAATTTGAAAGCCACGACAAATCGATGCACATTTCATGAAATCATAAACCGGCTATCAAAAGGCTCGAATAATCAATATAAGTATGTACGTCAAATATCAATGAAAGTCCAACTACGCAAGAATGATATAGCATACGATAGCTCATAAATCTTCATTAATGTTTTCAATGCTTTTTCTTTCCATTCTATATTAACTTGATCCGGATCAATTATCTTTCCGACTTTGGGCTACATCCCGGTCACGTTTCTGGCCCGTGACGGGGCAATCGATAGTATCACATTTCCAGCCTGTGATGGGGCAATCGATGGTATCACATTTCCAGCCTGTGACGGGGCAATCGATAATATCACATTTCCAGCCTGTGATGGGGCAATCAATAATAACGAGATAAGCCCAAAGTCCCTGTTCATTTAATCAATTCACAAACACACATCCATTCCCTTTTCCACTTTATTTCCGGCCTAGACTAACCATGGTCACGTTTCCGGCCCGTGACAGGGCAATCGCTATAACATGGTTAGTCCATACCACCACATCCATAAATTCAATTATGCAGGTATAAGTTATACACATACAAGCATCCATCACACTACCAACCACAAGCCAACACGATCAAAATATAATTAAATATAAAACTATTTTGCTTTGTCTGGATCATAGCATATCAAACATATATAGTGCAAAAATATGTATATCATGTAGGATTGGCGTACAAGGATTCTTACTGAAATTGTAGACAGACTCAAACACAGATCTGGATTACAACCTACGAGCTGGGGTGCTGAGTCCCCTGATCAAAACCTCCTGGCACCGCTGACTCTTCCCCTACAACATCAATTATAAATCACAAACTAAATTATTTAATATTAAAATATTCTGAACTATAATTCTCATCTGTTATGGGGTCCATCATCAGGTCCCCAAACATCTCAATCCTCCCAGATCTAGGGCAGTCGGGATAGCCCGACTCCCATCTTGTACCACCGGCCTACGTCGTCGCCAGCCGTGGCCGCTGCCACGCCGGCGATGATGGCCGGTCCCGATAAAGAGACCAACAGAATGGATGATTCCTCTCTCTTCATGGTTGGGAATACATCTCCCCTTCCCCATTTCTTGGCCCAAGGGCAGCAGCCGCCACCTGCCCAATCCTCGGCCACCATTGGTCGAACCATCGCCGGCCACCCCTACTGCAGTCACCGGCGATGGTGGCCGGCCAAGAGAAAGAGAGAAGAAGAAGTCTCTTCCTCTTCTTCTTCTTTTCCTTCTCCTCTTATTATTATTATTATTATATTCTTATTTTCTCTCCTCCTCCTCCTTCTTCTTCTTCTTCTTCCTCTTTCCAACCAACACTGTCCCCTCCCCCTTCCTCCATTTCTTCCACGGAAAGGCCACTGACAGTGGCTCGACCCCCACCCGACGGCACCCAACCGCCGTCGCTGCCGCCGGTGGCCAACCGACGAGGGGAAGAGGAGGAGAGGATGGGATCCCGAGGAAGAAGACCTCGGATCCACCCTCCCTCATCACATACACAGCCTAGAAAACTCTCTCCGACCCTCACATAGACCCGACCGACCCCCAATACCATGGATCCCGACCAACCGGCGGCCGGCGGCGGCGGCAAGATCCGAAAAAGAGAAGCCAAAACAGGGTATCCCTGTTTCGGACTCTTCTCCGGCGATCTCACTGGCCCTAAACCTAGTAAATGGAGTGCAAGGGAAGGTGCTGCACTTACCTCAGCCCGACGAGGTGCTCCGGTGATCTTTCCAGCGAGGAATCGGAGAGGAAACTCGGATTTTCCCCGCACGGGTCCAAAGTTTTTCTCCCGGTTTGTGGGGAAGGGAGGAGAGGCTTTCCGGCTTCCTCCACGGCCGACTGGTTCTCGGCTCCGGCGCTCGGTTTCCTCCGGCGATCGGCCTCTCCAACGATCCCCTCCAACGCCGCCGCCCCCCCCCCCCCCCTCTCCCATTCTCCTCTCTTCATCCACGATCGTGCCTAGGGCACGATCGTATTTTATAGATGGGCCCGGCTTCTTCGGGCCGGCCCATCAAACCATTTTTTTTTTTCATGGGTATTACAGCAGGCCAAAACATACGCCATGTTTTTGCCCATGGCCAGCAACCACAATTTTGTATCTCAACCACAGTTGATATCACAAACACATCATTTCACACATGTTGTCTAGTCGAGTTGCTTCTCTTTTTTCTCATCTTATAGTTATGCAAAAATTAAACACAAGTTAATATCTTGATCTAATTTCAACATTCGATTAGATGATATTAAATTATGCTAAATTACGGCAAATATTCCATGAATAAATAATTTATAAAAATAAAAGATTGAACATTTGAAAGATTTAAAATTTGGGTATCTGAATTGGTAACGATATTGAGCAACGACTTGCCACGGGAAGAATCATGATACTGTGGTTTGCCAGTCATAGGCTGGAGCATGGTACTATACAATTAATGTCCTCGCAATGGAAAGATACATGGTACATTTGTTTGTCAATCATATCTTGCTATAGTGTAACCGTGGCTAGTTCAAATACTGGAAAAGCTAGATCAGCTCTGTATTAAACTAGATGATGATGATGATGATAATCATGATGATATATGATTTGCATATCGAGCACTGATATTTTGATGATATATTGTACACATTTGAATTATTATAAAGCTCAATGCTTATACTGGTTTGTTACATGTGAAATATATATGTATATAATTGTTTTGTTATCAATTGTGGGCACATGAATCTTATTATTTGCTTAGCATTTCTGCATGTGCACGCGAAATTCTTACTAAGCGGTTAGCTCATATTATTATTTTATTTCCATTCCAAGCTGCAGGAGGCCTAGATTTATAGGATAAATTAAGAATTTTTGAGATAGTAATAATGAGGCTTTTGTATTTAACGAAAGATATCTGAAACCTGTATTTTCGACTATTCTACTTATTAGTTGCTAATGAAATATTTTACTTAACTTAAATTCTTATATTCTATTAGTGAGTGTTTTTGTTTGGATTATCGGGCACTGCATACCTTTGCAGGGTTGCTTCCTAGGGTAATACGTGGCTGTAACCTGTGCAAAGCCCAAATGACGGGTTTGGGGCAGGTAGTTCTTTACAACTTGAGGAGGGCTCATGTGCGCACGGATTAAGAGTTAACAGTGAATCCAAAGTACCTTGCAAATAGATCTCATGACCTTATTATAGTTAGTTCAATGGCGACACAGTGGTCCTAGCTTCTTGCATCAATGTAATTGTTATGCGCTCTTAATTACTTGCATAAAGTTCCAAGCTTTTTCACGATATGATTCATATAACCATGATTAGTAGGTTCACATGAATTTGTATAATTTAGGTATTAGGCATTTCATGTCTCATGAGGCTAAGTCCTACGGGACATATGTGCCACTCATGGAGCTACGGCCCTTTGTATCACTACACAAAAAAAGAATATTACCGACTCTTATTTGCCGACGCTTATTCCAAGCGTCGGTCGTTGAAGTTAATATGTAATTAAAAGCATCGTCGGAAGCCAAAAAATCACCTTATTATAGTCTCACATCGGCGGATTTGAAAAAAAAAACTGTTTATATAGCCAAACCCAACCACTCTACACGGATAGAATGAAGGTACCGATCGGGAAGGTTGCTTATATTTCTGAATGGAGGAGGAGAAGATGCAGACCGCAAATGGTATTTTTTTGGCAAATGGGAATTCGCGGAAATTCGCGACGCTTTAAAGCGTCAGGAAAGAGCGACGCTTTAAAGCGTCGGGAAAGAGTCGTCGCTAAATTGGAATTAGCGACGCTTTTAAAAGCGTCGGAAAATATTTTTTTCACTGTAGCATAGGCGACGCTTTACTAAAGCGTCGGGATGGTTTTTACCGACGCTTTTAAGCGTCGCTAATAGCCAAAAAAAGCGTCGCTAATGTCCAAGTTTCTTGTAGTGTTATATCATGTGTGGCTCATCGGAAATAGAAAATTTCTTGATAATTTATTGGTGGATTTGTGTAATCCGAAAACTTTTATGTTGGATATTAAATAGAAAATTTCTTCTTGTGATGGTTATTAAATAGAAAATTTCTTGGTATTTTCTGTTGGATTAATTTAATTCGGGCATCTCGAGAGGCGGATAAGTTCTACAGGATCATTTAATTCCATTTTTTGCTTGCCTAGCTCGTGTGCAGCTTGAAAATTTAATTTCTTTTGCTCTTGCATGTGTTACGGCCCGGTATAAACTGAGGCTCGGAAAAGTGTTTAAAATTTTTGAAGTTGATGAAATAACTAAAACGAGGAGTCATTCATCAACAATATATATTATTGCTTATGCAAACTGATTGGTATTGTTTGCTTATTCAAATAGAACAGTACAAATAATTGCGTCCAAATTTTCCATCAAGAAGCTTGTATGCAGTTTTCTAGTTGTTGTTGTCCATCCAGAATTGGGCCTGGAGCCAGTCCACAGTCTTCTTGTCCAATTGAAAGGCCTTGGCAAGAACATAATCCGAGATTGGTGGCTTCGCTCCAAAGACTGCATTGGCTATGGTGATCACGCCAGGGTTTTGGCTGCTGAGAGCGGCAATAGCAACAGCATTTGTCTTCCCATAGTTGAATTGGAAATGGATGAGGCCTTGAGGAAATACGAACACATCGCCCTTGTTGAGGACCTTAGTGAAGAGCTGGTTGTTAGGGTTATTAGAAGTGACGAAGCCGACATGGAGTGTGCCTTCCAGCACCGTAAGGATCTCGGTTCCCCTTGGGTGGATGTGAGGAGGGTTGACTCCATAGGGTGCAAAGTCCAGGCGAGCCAGCGAGATGCCAAGCGTGTTGAGCCCAGGAATTTGGTTCACGTTGACTTGAGTCACATTAGACCCTAGTTTGTTCCCTGTGTCGCGGTGCTTGTCGAGGCCATAGAAGAAGAAATCTTCGGCTTTGGCAAGCTTCGGGTCCTTGCAGACGAACCCATTTACAAGCACTGCATGAACAATTGCAAGGAAGAGGTAAGTTTGTATAACGACATATGATAAAAACTCATCATTAGTATCCTTGAAGTTTAGTTGGACAGCTGGTAACTTCAGGAAAATTACACACCATGCTTGCTAATTACATATTTAGCAACTAATAACTAATAATAAGGTAGATGTTGTGAATAGGAGTACCATTTGATTTAAGATCAGCAACACAGAAGTCCTGGAGTTGACTAGGATCAGAAGCAATGGCATGAGATGAAGCCAGAGCAAGGAGAGCAAGGAAGAGGAAATGGGCAGCCATCTATTCTCTCTTTCTAGCTAGCAGAAGAATGGCCAAGGGATTTGGAGCAAGGTGTTATGGGAGGAGTTGATATATATATATAGAAGGAGCGTGGGACTAGGCCTTTGATAAGGCTTGATTTAGTCATGCGACTTCGTAAAGGCAAGAAGAGTAAACCATATTAGATAAATTGCATGCCATGGTTCTCTAATGTTTCTCCATGTGTTTGTTGTTGTCTCAGTAAAAGTTTGACGAAGTATCGCTGATGACGTCTGTGGCGAGTCAATTAGGAAGAAGCAGTCCAGAGAAAGGAAAAGGAGAGATTATAGCTTCAAGTAAACCATCCAGACATATATCATGATGGTTTCTCTTACTCCCTATTATTAGAATTTTTTAATATCAGTTGTGGTCTTCTTTCAACAATATACTTGGAGTTGTTGGAGACTGCCTGAGAGGAATCGACGCCGTCCATGGCAAATGTTTCTCGAACCGTGCTTTTGATCGCATCTCACCGAGAAATCACCAGTTCGTTTACTATGTCATACAACTGCGTTTTCTGAAAACGAGTAACGATGTGATTTGAGGAAGACAATAGATTTCCAAGGGAGCAGCGGAAACCACCTAACTGGTTAAAATAGCGAATAAGACGACGACATGCACCTTGCTTTTTACCGGAAGCATTTTCTATTACAATGGGGTGTTGGTCCCATTCAAGAACCCCATGATGTGTTCAGACAATGCGGAGACTTCCAGAGTTTTTTTTCCCCTTATAATAAACTGCATTAGTCCATAATTACGTCAAATGAATCAGTTATTATAATATCAAAATCTAAAAGCTTAAGTGTTTTCTTCAAGTGCCGATCAGTTATCAGTCCCTTTTCATCATTGCATGTAACGTTTACGTGCCAGATATCAGTTCATATGCAATGGAATAAGAATATTACAAACAATTTTGGTTTTACTTATGATGACTTCGATCTCTCCATGGTTACCAAAGCTTTTCACATTAGTTTTGGTAGTGTAAGATGGGTGGCTAAAATTCTAGAAAATGATATTTATGGAATGATTATTTTAGATGACATTTGGCATCACTTTCATTTTTTTTATTTTCAAAAAAAATATTTTTTATTTTCAAATTTCAAAATATAAAATTTTGTAGTCTGGTCAATTACTTTTAAAATTGCATGATGATATGGGTCAGGGCAACGGTACAGCTGGAGGAGATAGTGGTGATAGTGGCAGCAATTAAAAGGGTGCTATGATGTTGCTGTGGTGACAGTGCTAGTAGGGCCACTGATGATGTAGTGGTTACAGTGATAACAGTGGTGGTGGTATGGTAAAGATTAGTGGCATCAGCGATGTGGTGGAGGTGTTGAGGTTGGTAGTTGCGGTGGTGAGAGCTACGACAATACAGATATGGTGGAGATGACAACGATAACAATGATGGTGGTGATGGTGGAATGACGTGGTGGTGGTAGCAATTGTGGCAGTAGTGATATAACAACAGTTGCAGTAGTTGTAGTACTAGTAGTAGTGATGATAGTGGAGACAATAGTACAGTATCCATTGTAATGGTGATGGTGGAGATAATGGTGGTAGCAGTGGTAAAGGCGATGGTGGTTATGGTGTTGGGATGGTGGTAATAGACATGAGTATTATTTTAAAAAAGAGTAAAAATAAAAAAAATTACCATTATTTTTTTAGAATAATAAAAATATTTTTTAAACGTTTATTTTGCCTTGGTTTCTCTGATTTTGTTTTCAAAATAAAAATAAATTAAATATAAATACAGCGCCAAATAGGCCCTTACTTGGCAAACCTCTCTCAATACCTGCCCTAGCTGTCAGGTTGAAGAAATGTGATATCCGAGATCAAAGGTCCTTTGTTGTAAATTGAAATCAACCCTGCAAAGTCAAGAGGAATTATCTATTGAAGAAAACAACAACTTGGCAAAATGTATGAGACTCATGAGGCATCCAATCCACTATTGGTCTGCAAAAAAAAGGGGAGAGGGGGGGGGGGGGGGGGGGTGTTGTCTTGTAGCCACATAATTGTCCTAGATGATTATAATTAGCCCTTAAAAGTTTACTGCTTGGTGATGCATTACAAAATTTTGAGACATTAATATTGCAAATGGGTCCTTGGCTCAGTGGTAGAGTATCAAGAGGTTACTGGTTCCCTTTAAAAAATTAGTATTTTGTATTGTATGATGACATAACATAAAAGTTTAATTTTTGATTCCTATTTTCTATTACAATGGAAAAATATTATTTGGTTTCTCATTAATACAACTCAAATTATTTTATGATTTTTAGAACCATTATGATGGTCTTTTAATGAGGAATAGTTGTAATGGGATATGGCATTATTGAAACCTTGGTTGTAATTATTTTTTTTATAGGGGATTACCAAGTAATAGAGAATATCATAAGATTGAAACTCGAGATCCTTAATTGCATAATTATAGAAATAAAAAATACAAACTTAAATTATTATGATAGTAAAAGTATGTTAAATTAGTTTTCAAAAAATTGCCTCATAGGTAAGCTTTTGAAAAACACATTTTTGATGCATCTCAAATAGAGCTTTTGCCTAAGAACTTCAAGTTCGAGATTTTCTTAGCAGATTTTTTTTTCAACTTTTGGAGGAAGTAGAATGCTGTTCCAAAATAATAAATAAAAAAATAGAATTTTGTCTCGATCTGAAGACTAGTATCTCTGCACAAAATCCAAGCCGACCATCACAGAACAATGAAGGATGCAGAAAATAAGTGGAAGAAGGACAAAGCTGGCTAGGTGGGTAGCGCCCGGCGGCCTAAATTATTTAGAATGGTGTGGCCCAATTCATCCAATCAAGAAATAGAAGTTCGATTAGAGCAAGAAAATATGTTAAGAGTTATCAATGGTGGGTCCTTCGATAGTTGATAATGAAGAGGCCGACAAGTTAGGTGATTGCCTGAATTACTTTTGTGTTGGATATTAAATAAAAAATTTCTTGTTGTGCTGGTTATTAAATAGAAAATATCTTGGTGCCTTTTGTTGGGTTCATGTATTCAAGGGTCTCACGGGGCCGACAAGTTACATAGGATATGCATCCATTTTTCACTTTCCTAGCTTGTGTGCAGCTTGAAAGTTTCATTTATGTTGCTCTTGCATGTGTAAAAATTATAAGCCCGGCCAGGTATAAACTGAGGCTAGGAAAAGTGTTTAAAGTTTTTGAAGTCAATGAAATAACTAAAACGAGGAGTCGTTCATCAACAATATTATATATTATTGCTTATCCAAACTGATAGGTATTGTTTGCTTATTCAAATAGAATAGTACAAATAATTGCGTCCAAATTTTCCATCAAGAAGGTTGAATGCAGTTTCTAGTTGTTGTTGTCCATCCAGAATTGGGCCTGGAGCCAGTCCACGGTCTTCTTGTCCAATTGGAATGCCTTGGCAAGAACATAATCAGAGATTGGTGGCTTCGCTCCAAAGACTGCATTGGCTATGGTGATCACGCCAGGGTTCTGGCTGCTGAGACCGGCAATGGCAACAGCATTTGTCTTCCCATAGTTGAATTGGAAATGGATGAGGCCTTGAGGAAATACGAACACATCGCCCTTGTTGAGGACCTTAGTGAAGAGCTGGTTGTTGGGGTTATTAGAAGTGACGAAGCCGACATGGAGCGTGCCTTCCAACACCGTAAGGATCTCGGTTCCCCTTGGGTGGATGTGAGGAGGGTTGACTCCATAGGGTGCAAAGTCCAGGCGAGCCAGCGAGATGCCAAGCGTGTTGAGCCCAGGAATTTGGTTCACGTTGACTTGAGTCACATTAGACCCTAGTTTGTTCCTTGTGTCGCGGGGCTTGTCAAGGCCAGAGAAGAAGAAGTCTTCGGCTTTGGCAAGCTTCGGGTCCTTGCAGACGAACCCATTTACAAGCACTGCATGAACAATTGCAAGAAAGGTAAGTATATACAACGACATAAGATAAAAACTCATCATTAGTATCTTTGAAGTTGGGTTGACAGCTGGTAACTTCAGGAAAATTACCCACCATGCATGCTAATTACATACTTAGTAACTAATAACCAATAAGGTAGATGTCGTGAAGAGGAGTACCATTTGATTTAAGATCAGCAACACAGAAGTCCTGGAGTTGACTAGGATCAGAAGCAATGGCATGAGATGAAGCCAGAGCAAGGAGAGCAAGGAAGAGGAAATGGGCAGCCATCTATTCTCTCTTAATTTCTAGCTAGCAGAAGAATAGCCAAGGGATTTGGAGCGAGGTATTGTGGCCAAATAGCTTGGAGCAGTGGATATATATAGGGCCGGGGGAGATGTGGGACTTTGCCCGTTAAGAGGCTTGAATCAGTCGTGCAACTTTTTTATTAAAAGAGGAAGAATATTGCCATGTTAGGTGACGGTTTTCTAATGTTTCCCATGGACTTGTTCTCGTCTCGGTGACAATATATGTGGATGGAAGACTGTGACAAAGTAGTTCGGAGACAAAAGAAAACGAGATATTGTTATATCAATCCGTCCACCCAAAGTAGTTCTCTAATTGCAACCAATACCGAATCGTTACAGAGCTTTATTATATTCAACTGAGGTTTTTGATCTGGTCGCAATAAGAAATCATCAGCCGACCTATTAGCTCATGCCGCTTTGATTTACCAGGGGAAATAACGTGATACGGAAGCCCTTGTGGTTTCCAAGGTAGCAGTTGAAGCCACCAAACTGGCTGAATTAGCGTCTCGGCAAGCTTTTGACCGGTAGCTTTTTCTAGGATGGACAAAGCCACAATATTTTTAATTATGTATTTGTATAATATTATTGGCGTCTTCAAGCCTTTATAGTGCAATTGTTTTATCATAGCCTAGCATTTTTTCTAGAAGAATTTAATTTGGCCTTGCTAATAAATAGGGATCTTTTTTATGTTAAAATCATTCCTCTTTTTTTTTTTGTGATTGAGAAAAGCCATTCACATATTATGAGGGCTAGTACGCTTCCATAACATTGGGGTAACACAAATTGTTGTCTTATTTTTTGGATGGTGTTTTAGCAGCCAAGTATTGTGTTTTTATGAATTCCATTTAGATGATAGTTGTAGTGGATTAATAAGCTGAAGTATGGAGGTCTCGATAGGCAAAAAGGATAGGGGGCCTCTTATACTATATTAAGATCCTATCTAAAAATTCAGTCATTTAGATGGATGGGTTTACGAGTATACAACCACTACAAAAGTCTTTAACCTATCTAACATAGGACTATTATTCCTCAACACCATCTCTTACGCATAGAGCCTGAGGGACATGGAACCCAAAATAAGAGGCAATATATGGATGAGTATGTAGAAGCATGGAGGTTTTGGTTGGCAGGAATAATTGGTGGGCTCTGATACCATGTTAAGACCTTATCTAATAACTCGGGCATTTATATAGATGCACCAAAGAGTATATAAGCACTACAAGAGTTTTAACCTATCTGAGATTACGTTTTGAGGATAGGATTCAATATCGATGATCTAAATTATTGGATGAGATTTAATATCTTTAAGCTACGTATAGACCAAGTGTGTAATTTAGAGACCTCAGCATGCACATCAAGTGGTTAAAAATATGTATTGCTCCTATTATTTAAACAATCATTTTTTTGGCGTGTAAACAATTAATATATAGTAGAATTAATTATAGTGCATTCACGGATAGTAGGTACGTAGTTCACTAAAATTCCAATTGATCAAAGATTTAAATAAAAAACCTAAAAGTTATGCAGTGTCAAAATCGTCAGTAGTTTAGGACAAATCTGAGAACACCGTAAATACTGAACAACTAAAATGAATGGACAAGCGGCGTTTGCATCTTCAGACGATAGTTCTTAGAGAACATACATATCCTGTATCTATCACACACAGAAATCTGGAGAGATCCATCGATCTCATGCTGTGGCTGCAAGGATTGATCATGATTCCTAAAGAACGGATTGCTTGGTTTGTTGGTACTTTTTAAGGTTCGAAGAAGTGCATGTTGAAGCTTTTGAAGTTGATGAGATAAATAAAACGAACAGTCCCTGCACATTCATAACATACTCGCAGGATTCATTGGAACTCCATCTGATCATTATACCAGAAGCAAGACAAATATTAACTGATGAAAGTAATTCTCTTTAATCGTATAATGTTGGAAACATATGTTAACTCAAACAAATATGTGCAAACAAAAGGACAGTGTTTGCTTATTCAAACCATTACAAGAAAACCAATCCAAATATCAGATATCAAGTAGTTCGCATGCAGTTGCCTAGTTGCTGTTGCCCATCGAGAATTGGGCCTGGAGCCAATCTACAGTCTTCTTGTCCAACTGAAAGGCCTTGGCAAGAAGATCATCGGAGATGGGTGGATTCGCTCCAAATACCGCATTGGGTACGAGGATCACCCCAGGGTCCTGGCTGCTGAGACCAGAAATGGCGACGGCATTGGTCTTTGCTTTGTTGAATTGGAAGTGGATCAGACCTTGAGGAAATACGAACACATCGCCTTTGTTAAGAACCTTGGTGAAGAGCTGGTTGTTAGATGCGACGAAGCCGACGTAGAGTGTTCCTTCCAACAGTGTAAGGAGCTCAGTAGCCCGTGGATGGGTGTGAGGAGGGAGGAAACCGTAGGGTGCAAAGTCTAGACGAGCTACCGAGATTCCAAGGGTGTTGAGCCCAGGAATTTGGGTGACATCGAGCAGAGTCACATTAGACCCAAGTTTGTTTCCTGTGTTGCCGGGCTTGTCAAGTCCGGAGGAGAAGAAATCTTCGGCTTTGGCCATCTTCGGGTCCTTGCAGACAAACCCATTCACAAACACTGCAACAAATATAAAAACGATAAGTACTTCGACAATATATATAGAAGCTGATCGGTGCAGGTTGGTTGGAAAGGCCCTCCTCGGTGAACCATAGGTTATGCATGCATAATTACAGTTTTCACAACGCATAAAATAGTTGATGAGCAGGAGTACCATTTGATCCAGGATCAGCGACGCAGAAGTCCTGCAGTTGGCTAGGATCAGAAGCAAGGGCATGAGATGAGGCCAGAGCAAGGATTGCAAGGAGGAGGAAGCGGGCAGCCATGGCTTATCTCTTTCTAGCTAGCAGAAGAATGGACAAGGGATATGGGACAAGGTGTTGTGGAAGGAGTTGATATATATAGAGGGAGATTGGGTTGATAAGGCTTGATTTAGTCATCGGACTTTACTGAAAAGAAGAAGAGTAAACGATGTTAGGTGAATTATTTGCCTGTTTCCCCATGTGTTTTGCTATTGGCCAAGTAATTAAATCTTTTAGGAAGTCTCCCTGATGACATGTGGGTAGAAAATTATGACGGAGTGGTCCAGAGAAAGGAAAAGGTAAGGTAATAGCTTCGAGCGAACCATCCACACATAGTTCATGGTTTAATTCTATATTATTATACATAATTTCTGATGCAGTCTTCTTTCAACAAATATACTTGGAGTTGTTGGAGAATACGATGACGGCACCTTTCGAGAAATCACCTGTCAACTTATCATGTCATACAACCGCGTGAAAACGACACCTTGCTTTTTACCGGAAGAATATTCTATTATGCTGAAGCGTTCATCCCATTCAAAAACAGCGTTGAACACCGCTGAGACGTTCGGATCCCTAGATAATTTATATACGTATACATAGATAAATAGATAGTTAGATGGATACAGATGTAGATAGATCAATTGGGATAGATAGATAGATAGATGTTAATATAGATAAAAATAGATATAGATATAGATATATATAATATACATACATACATACATATATATATATATATATATATATATATATATATATATATATATATATATATATATATATATATATATATATACATACATGTAACATGCACACACCAGATATTAGTTCATATCAACATATGCAATTGAACAATAATATTATAAAATTTTTGGTTTAGTCACGTGATTTTTCTCTATACTTACGAAGAATTAGTCTTCTACGCCAGTGTTGATGGTGTACAATAGTGATCATTGGGCTAAAATTTTAGAAAATAGCTATTTATAAAATGATTATTTTAGATATCATTTGAGATTACTTTTATTTTGATATTTCAAAAAATAAAACAATATTTAATTTTTATTTTAAAATTTTTAAAAATATAAATACGTTTGGATTAGTGAATTATTTTTAAAAATACATGATGATGGTACCCAAGCCCATGGTAGTGTTGGATGAGATAGTGGAGGCCATACTACTAATAGTAGTGGCCGCTAAGCAAGTGCGGGCGATATTGTGGTATTAACAATGGTGGTGAGGCCATTGACAATGTGGTGGTTGGAACGATGAGGGTAGTAGTGGTGGTATGGAAGAGACTATGGTGGTAGTAGTAATATGACGAAGGGGCTGAGATTGGCAATTGTGGTGGTGGCAACATTAATGACAGTAGTAGAGATAGTGGACATGATAGCAATGACAGCAGTGATGGTGATAGTAGAAAGAAGTGGTGGTTGCAGCAACAATCATGATGGTAGAGACCAGATGATAGTGGTGGTGGTGGCTATGACGACATCAATGATGGTGGAGACGGCGGCGGCAGGAACAATAATTATGACGGACGAAACAATAGCACTGGTGGTGGTGGAGAAATTAAAACAGTGGTGGCAGTGGCGATGACGATAGTGGCAGTTGTATCCTTTATGGTGATAATAGTTGAGTTTACTATTTTTAAAAAATAGTGAGAATAAGAGTTTCTTAATTTTATTTTTCTAAAAATAATAGAGATAAAACGTTTTGGATGGGCGGCTAAGGCTCGGGCCGGCCCTGCATACATACATACATGTGCATGTAACGTGCCCACGCCAGATATTAGTTCATATCAACATATGCAATTGAAGAATAATATTATAAAAATTTTGGTTTGGTAACGTGACTTTTCTCTATACTTACGAAGAACTAGTCTTCTACGTCAGTTTGGATGGTGTACAATGGTAATCATTTGGCTAAAATTTTAGAAAATAGCTATTTATAAAATAATTATTTTAGATACCATTGACATTACTTTTATTTTGATATTTCAAAAAATAAAAAATAGCTAATTTTATTTTAAAACTTTTAAAAATCTAAATATGTTTGGATTAGTGAATTATTTTTAAAAATACATGATGATGGTAGGCAAGCCCATAGTAATGTTGGATGAGATGGTGGAGGCCATACTAGTGGCGGCGGCGGCCATTGAGCAGGTGCTGGCGATATTGTGGTAGCAATAATGGTGGTGGGGCCACGACGATGCGGTGGTTGGAAAGATGAGGGTAGTGGTGGTGGTATAGAAGAGACTATGGTGGCGGTAGTAAAATGGTGAAGGGGTTGAGATTGGCGGTTATGGTGGTGGTAACAATGACAACAATAGAGATAATGGAGATGATAGCGACGACAACAGTAGAAAAAAGTGGTGGTTGCAGCAACAATCAAGGTGGTAGAGACAACGACGATGGTGGTGGTGGTGGTGGCTATGATCCAATGATGGTGGAGACGGCGGCGGCGGGAACAATAATGGTAACGAAGGAAACAATAACACCGGTGGCGGCGACGGTGGTAGAGAAAATAAAACAGTGGCATCCTTAATGGTGGTAACAGATGAGTTTATTATTTTTCAAAAATGGTGAGAATGAGAGTTTCTTAATTTTATTTTTCTAGAAATAATAGTGATAAAATGTTTTGGATGGGCGGCCATCTGTCACGCGCCTGGCTCGTAAAATTGGGTTGGAGTGTGGCAGATGGCCACGGGGTAGATATACCTATATGGATAGAGGAGGGATGAGGGACATGGTTTAGGAGAAGGTTGGACCTTTGAATTGAAGAACTCGTGCTTCCACACCAGAGTAAGGTTGGCTAAAGTTTGCTTTGTTTTCTTTCATAAACTATATAAACAAATGGTTGCCGCCTTTGACGCTTACAATAGCTGGGCCAGCTCAATGAATATGGTCAGGCTCTGTTTTCATCATGACCGAGTCCAGCCAAAGTTATTATAATTTATCAACTTATTTAAATTTTGGCATTCCATATAATCAATAGTATTTCAATTTATAACAATATTATAACTACAAACAGCTTTTTACGTTTTAGAAGTCATTAAGATCCTTTGAGGCAGCTATGTTTTAATACACTTTGGAATACGATCTAAACAAGCCACTCTACTCCACTATGTATCATCAATGTATTGGTGCCTCATGTTAGTTGATACTGTAGATCTATAGTATGTAATTTCTTAGCTATGGAGGCTTCTTTCTGTGTGGGTTGCATCCAAGAAACAACGCATTACCTTGATATTTCTTCAGAAAAGAAACTAGAAAAAAAAAATGCGTTTTTTAATTAGAAGGAGACTTGCAACGAAGTTTTTAGCGCACTCTCTAGAAAAAAATAATTACCTTGGGTGTCATGAAGGAAAAGCATGATTCCTTGAGCTGTTTGATTGAGCTTCCATTGAGAAGAAATTGATAAGCCATATAAGATAACCTACATGGAGGCTTATTTATGCCAATTTGCGCAGTTTGATAGCACCGTACATGCTTTTCAGCCATGTATATTAAAAGTTTCAGCAACATCTGGGAGAGGCAGAGATACACCTGCTTCTAAATAATAACTGGAGACTCAAAACGAGTACACAGAACATGTAATTAACTAAAACCAATTGCACTGCATTCACAGATAGTAGATAATTAACTCAAAGCCCAAATGATCAAAGATTTAAATTTTAAGTGAAACAAAAAAACTAGAAGTTAAGCAGAGTCAAAACTATGAGTTGTTCAAGAGAAATTTCAGAACATCTATGCTACAGAACAACTGAAAATGAAAGGACAAGCAGCGTTTACATCTTTATATGATAGCACTTACAGAATAGATTTATCCTGTATATGTCACACAAAGAAATCCGAAAAGATCCATCTATAATATTTCGTCCTCATGCTCTGACTGTGACGAGTGATCATGATTCCAAGAGAACAGAGTGCTTGCTTTTTTGGTATTTTTTGAGGTTTGAAGAAGTGCATGGTGAAGATTTCGAAGTTAATAAGACAACTAAAATGAACAGTCCCAGCACTTTCGTAACAAACTCATGGGATTCAATGGCAGTCCATCCTGATCACTACACGGGAAAGCAAAAAAAGAAATAATGGTAAAAGTAATTCTCTTTTTTAGTATAATATGGCAAACATATCCTAAGTCAAACAAGTACATGAAAACAGGGAGATCATGTTTGCTTATTCAAAGGAACTAGTCCAAAGGACATAACAAGTAGTTCGTGAGCAGTATTCTAGTTGTTGTTGTCCATCCAGAATTGAGCCTGGAGCCAATCCACAGTCTTTTTGTCCAGTTGAAAGGCCTTGGCAAGAACGTCATCAGAGATGGGTGGCTTCGCTCCAAAGACCGCATTGGCTATGGTGATCACACCAGGGTTCTGGCTGCTCAGACCAGCAATGGCAACGGCACCGGTCTTGCCGTTGTTGAATTGGAAGTGGATGAGACCTTGAGGAAATACGAACACATCACCCTCGTGAAGGACCTTGGTGAAGAGCTGGTTGGGGTTGGAAGTGACGAAGCCGACGTAGAGCGTGCCTTCTAGCACCATGAGGATCTCGGTTCCCCTTGGATGGGTGTGAGGAGGGTTGACACCGTAGGGTGCAAAGTCTAGGCGAGCAAGCGAGATGCCAAGGGTGTTGAGCCCAGGAATTTGGTTCACATTGACTTGAGTCACATTAGACCCAAGCTTGTTTCCCGTGTCACGGGGCTTGTCAAGTCCCCAGAAGAAGAAATCTTCGGCTTTGGCCATCTTCGGGTCCTTGCAGACGAACCCATTCACAAACACTGCAACAATTATAAAAACGATGAGCACTTGGACAAGATATATGGAAGCTCGTCAGTGCAGGTTGGTTCGTTCTCGATGAACCGTAGCTTATGCATGCATGCATGATTACAAATGTCACAACTCATGAAATTAAATGTTGATCAGGAGGAGTACCATCTGATTCACGATCAGCGACGCAGAAGTCTTGGAGTTGACTTGGATCAGAAGCAATGGCATGAGATGAAGCCAGAGCAAGAAGAGCAAGGAAGAGGAAATGGGCACCCATGTATTCTCTCTTTCTAGCTAGCAGAAGGATGGACAAGGGACATGGAGCAAAGTGTTGTGGGAGGAGTTGACATATATAGGGGGAGATTGGGTTGATAAGGCTTGATTTAGTCATCGGACTTCGCTAAAAAGAAGAAGAGTAAACCATGTTAGGTAAGTCGCATGCCATGGTTTTCCAATGTTTCCCCATGTGTTTGCTATTGATCAAGTAAAAGTTTGAGGAAGTCTCCCTGATAACGTGGACAGAAAATTAGGACGAAGCCGTCCGGAGAGAGGAAATCGAGGGATTATAGTGTCAAGTTAACCATCCAAACATGGATAGTGTTTTTTCTTATTATATATAATTTCTTATATCAGTGGCAGTCTTCTTTCAATGAATATACTTAGGGTATACGTTTAGTTCATGTTCACAATCAAAATCGAAGTTGAAATTATAATCAGAATGGATAAGAATAGAAATAGGTCATATATTTTATACATTTGGTTCGTGATTTAAATCAAAATTAGAATAAAATTTAAATACTAGATAAGAGTCTGAATTGTATTTTTGGAGATTGAGGCATTCTCATTGTTTTTTGAAATCAGAATTAAAATGAGACCTCGCCAACCAAATAGTTAGAATGGAAGTCTTTCATTAATATTTATCCGACAAGGGTTTTGATCACATCTCAACAAAAAATCACCAGTCAGCTTCTTATGTCATGCAATTGCATTTTTTGCAAATGTCTAACGATGTGATTTAGGAAGGCCATCGATTTCTCAAGGAGCAGTTGAAGCCACCTAACTAGTTAAAGTGACGAATACGATGACGACCCTTGCTTTCTACCGAAAGCATATTTTATTATGATGGAGTGTTCTTTCTATTCAAAACGCACTGCATTGTTCACACAATGCTGAGACCTCGACGTTCCCATATGGTATCTTCTGTTTTTGTGAATAAATTGCATTAATATATTTGCTTCAAAAGCAACTGTCATTATTGTACCCAAATGTGAGGATCCGTGCGGGCGTGTGTTTAGTCCCACATCAGTTATTCGCTGGATAGATCTTGGGTACTTATACAGGATCAAGGAACCCAAATAATACCTTCCAGCTAGCCATTTTGGGTGAGGTCCTGGGTTGTTACCAATGGTATCAGAGCGGATCTGGCCCATAACCTATGTGGACTAGGGGACACTGCAGCATGGATCCATTGGGTCTGACCATGGGCTAATCGTGGTGTTTGTGATTAGATTTGAATAGATATGAACCTTTAGCCTGACGAGTACGTCAGGGCTTGAACGGGAGGAGTATGTGAGGACCCGTGCGGGCGTGTGTTTAGTCCCACATCGGTTATTCGCTGGATAGATCTTGGGTACTTATACAGAATCAAGGAACCCAAATAATACCTTCCAGCTAGCCATTTTGGGTGAGATCCTGGGTTGTTACACCAAATCTAAAGGCTTAAGCGAGTTTTGGAGTCCCTGCCTACTTCTCTCCCTTTTTCTTGATTAAAGAATGTGACATGCACGTTCCAGACCGTAATACGTAATGAAATAATAATATTACTAAAATTTTGGTGTTAGTTATGTGACTTCTCTCTATGGTTCCGAATCATTAGACTTTTAGACTTTTACATTGGCTTTGGTAGTGTACAGTAGTTAATCATTTGGCTAGGATTTTAGAAAATTATAATTTATGGATCAATTATTTTAGAAGCTGTTTCGCATCACTTTTATTTTTCTTATTTTCTAATATAAAACTAGAAATTTTTCTTCTATTTTATTTTTAAATTTTAAAAATATAAATATGTTCGTCCGAATCAATTATTTTCAAAAGCACATGACAATTGCAATAGGGCCATGGTAGCGGTGGAGAAGATAGTGGATGCCAAAATAGTGGTACCGATGGCTGTGATAAAGGGTGCAAGCAATATTGTAGTGGGGCCATTGACAATATGGTGGTATCAGTGATGGTGGTGGTATGATAAAGATGTAGTACCTGTTAAGTAAAGGTGCCTCGAAACTTGCTACATGCTACAGTGAGAAACAGAGAGCTGCAAAGTTCTGAGGCTGCACGAGTCGACTCCTGATCACGGAATTGATTGAAACAGATGGCAAGATGAGCTTTTGACTTAGGGCTTCGTAGAAAAGTTTCTTATATGTTGGAAACATATAAATAGCAGTCTTTTGGGAATCCTATGGGTGTGTTGTTTCTGATCTCCCTTGTAAGTCCTAGTTATGCAATCTCCAACGAAGAAAAAAAATCGTTGTAATTCTTGCTGAATATATTGAATCTGTGTGTATGGCATCCATGGATGTAATCCGTATTGGGGTGAACAATGTAAAATTGCTGTTTTTGTTATTGTTTGATTTTATTCTCTACTACTTCTTTTCAATTCGTCTTTCCGCAGTTTGGATCCAGAAAAAGAAATAGTACGATTGAATAGTGAGTGTTTTTATCCCCAATAGTATCGGTGGTGACATGGCAAAGATGGTGAGGTTAGTGGTTGTGGTGGCGGCGGCGATGGCAATAGTAGAGAAGTGACAATAATGTGATAACTCGATTTGATTAGAAAATTTGGTTTGATTAGAACCAATTTGGGTCATCCCAAAGTGGGTTGGACCCTGAACGTGTTCTACACATGAGGCGGAGACAAGGACTCTTGATAGGAGTTCGTCTCCCCTCCGGACTCCGTGGGACAGAGGAAGCCTAAGACCATCAGCTTCGAGTAGAGCCCTAGGGTTTCTCTATAAAAAGAGATGCTCTCTTCCCTTTATCACTCCACTGTCGAGAATCGCTTCGATCATCGCTGCTTTTTGCTAGAGGTGTTCCATTGAGTTTCTTGCCAAGCTTTCCTCGATATCTAGCTCGCTAGCAATTGAGGTAATCGATCTCAAATCCCTCTTCCACCTTCTTCACAATTCTAGGTCCCACATTAATTGCCGGCCAGATTTGAGTTGGTTGCTTGCCAGATTTCAATAAGCAGGGTCTCCCTTATTTTGTTTCTTTCTTCCCGTTGAACCTTCATCCGCCATTGGCCACCTTGGATATCGACATGGCCGGAGTCCTTACTGGAGGCCAAGCCTCGGGCCAAGATTGTCGTTGCTTCATCAGCCTTTTGGCCATTATGGTTTGAGCTATAGATACCTCCACTATTTTCTATTTTACCTATTCTCTTCTGTCGATCGACCACTGTCACCGGTTGTTCGTGGCTAATAACCTTTGTGGGTCACTGCCCTCTCGCTAGATCTATCATTTCCTTCCCGTTCCTCTAGTTTTTAGAGGGAACCTCTAATATGGCTCTCTCGTTCTCACTCTTTCCACTCTTTCTCTCTCCTCTTTCTCTCTCTAGTCTCTACCTAGTTTAGGGGACTCGCTGGATGGACTTAGATCTCTACTCTATGAACCTAGTTTGACCCTTACTTTATAATTTTTGCTGATAATTGGGCCTAGTTTCTCGGGAACTGATGAGGTTAGCTCAAATGAAGGTGTCGCCTTGCTTACTATCAAAAGATTGAGAGAAAAAATTGAATTAGAAATTAAGAATTTTAATTTTGTTGATCAAGAATATTTTAAATTCATGTATCAGAGAATATATAATGCTCGTGTAGAACTTAAGGTCGGACTTAAAAAATCAAGATAGGATCACCAAGTGTTGCTGGAAGGTACAAAATATTGATGCCTGAATATGATGAGATCCAAAAAAAATTGATGAAGTATAAGAAAATATTCCACCCTGATGGTGAATCATCTATCAGAGGAACTTCTAAGTGGCTCTGCCTCCTACCGTCTCTTGATGTTGCCTTTTTCTTTTGTGTATCAGGATATATATACATACATACATATACATATATATATATATATATATATATATATATATATATATATATATATATATATATATACATATATATACACATGTACATACATATATATACATATATATATATACATACATACATATACATATATACATACATATATATATATACACATATACATACATATACATATACATACATATACATATACATATACATACATATACTTACATATACATATACATTTGTGCATGCTTATGCATGTGTATGCATTAAAAAAAAAATGTTAGAAAAACCCATCTTATTTTGGAAAGAGGATTAGGTGATGATGTTCAATGGATTTTTTTAAATGGAAGTAAGGGTATATAACACATCAAATTTTTGAGTTTTTTAAAATTCAATGAAATCCTGCATCATGATTTACGACCGAAAATAGGTTGTCCTATAATGCTGCTACGGAATGTCAACTAGAGTATATATTTCTACAACAGTATCAGGTTAATAATTACTCAATTGACTTCGAAAGCAACTGAAGCAGTGATCGTCACTGGTAATTATGTTGTTATCAAAGTTTATATCCTCCATATTATAATGCAGGTTATAGAAACAAAGTGGCCATTTATCTTTAAAAAAAGACAATTCCCTGTAAAACTTTGCTATGCAAAGACAATTATCACAGTCAAAGTGCAAAGTTTGAAACCTGTTGGAATTTACTTACCTAAACCAATGTTCTCTCGTGGGTAATTTTGTGTTTTGTGCTCGGAGTAACACTGCGATAGAGCCTCAAAATTTTGATCGAAAATGATTTTTTGGACAATTATACGATGAATGTTGTTTATAAAAAAAAAGTTTGTGATCTACCTTCAGAAACTATTTTAGATTAACTACTTCTGCTTTCGACATTGTTTGTTATTATTGTTGGATTAAGCACTATCTTTTATACAAATAGGTTAACAAAAGAAATAGAGTACAATTTGTTTTTTGTATTGACACTGGAAAAAAAGTAATTGGAAAATAAAAGCAAGAATTTCAAGAATATGGGATTCCATAAACCCGAATATGGAGAATCAGTTGATCAGTGTTGATTGTATATTTCTTGACGAGAAGATTATTGAAATTTCTGCTTATTGCCTTGCTAATATATAGGAAACTTTTATTCTAGCATCCATACTGTTGATTCATGAGCATTCTTCCCAAAAGAAATGTATATTATATGGAAAAATTTAATATCGCACAAAATAGAAAAATTTAAAGTCCACTATCGATCCATATATGATCTATAAGAATAGATGTACGATTATATAATATGTGGACAACAACACTAACACTATACGCGTACACAAGTTCATTTTTTTATTTTTGGGAAATCTAATCAAGAAAACATAATGCTATTTATTTGACAGGTATTCCACTTTGTTTCTAACAAATATTAATAAAAGTGTAGTTATATAATACTTTCTTTTCTTTGTTTTGTTGTGCTGATGTTATTGGCCATTGTTTAGTTGACCCACTTGACCAATTATATGTTAGAGAAAAATTGGTTTACAAAATAAATTTGGAGATAGAAAACTTAAAGTAAACTAATTCGTCTTTCATTTTTTTCGTAACCATTTATATATTTTTTCGCTCTTTTCTCTTCTTTATTGTGCTATCAAATTTCATTCGACTAGCAAGAAGAAAAGGTTGGCTATCACTATTTTGAGTAAATTAGCTCAAAAATTTGATGAAACTATTGTTCGTGAAAAAGAAAGAGAAGAACCGATGGTAGTCATCTTGGTTGGTATGATCATAAGAATATATAAAGGTGCATTTCTTCATATTTCTTTTCTTTAAGAAAAATTAACATTAAATTTATTAGAGATGAAGTTTTCCAATTATTTTTTTACATGTAGAAGAAACCTATCTATCCACTACTTCTATATCAAAATATTATATAAATTTATAGATCGAAGAAACTATCGTGTATTGAAATAGGTTACCATGTAGTACTTTTAGCTACTACATTTAATGCATATAAAACTTAGACATTGTTATTTGAATATATACATCAATTAATACATAGATTAGAAATCAAAGATTTATTGCAGCTAGATTTATTGTAGAAGTCACTTTGGATCCCCAGGAGGAAACGGCGACTAATAAAAAAGAAATCGAAGATTTATTGCTGCTAGATCCGAACAAATTTCAGGTACAATATTAAAATTAAAAAATAGATACATCAAATACTACAGCATTTGTGTTATAAAATATTTATCCTAAGTTAGTATATCAATTTTTTTTTAAGACACCGTTTAAGTATTATACTTTTATATTACAAAAATAAAAAAATAATTTTTTAAGGGTAAAGTTTACATGCAAAGCTGTTTTGAAAACGGTTGATACTTCTTATGTTTAGTGGTATGAAATGTATTATAATTGTAGAGCTGCTATAAAAAATTATGGGTATAATTTTTAGTGTAACCAATATGGAAGAAACGATAAACCTCTCATACCGTGATAGCATTATGTTTCTTCTTTTTTTTTCTTTAATTTTAAAAAATGCATTCTCAATCCAATATTAAAATAATATGTTTAAATTATCCTCTATAAAGGTACCGGTGCTTAACCTCGCCACTAATAGAAGATCCGGCCGATTTATCCTTCCTTCTGTTGTTGAGAAGATATGTATATTTCAAATTACTTTTGGTTTGCAGAATTTTGGTACTGATGTAGTTAGTTATAAGGTGACAAAAATTTTTCAGGAAGGTGAATTACAAGCGCCTAACCCACAGCAGATTTTTGGTGGTGGACCTTCTTCCTTTCAAGCTCCAGCGGAAGCTATTGTTTCAACTCCCAAAAAACGTATTTGTTCCAAATTTTTCAATGATGAAACTCCTAAAAAAAATACGTTAGCCATGGATAAGTAATATATCTTTGATAGCAATCATTTTTTATCGTAGTAATTGCAGTTAATTATAGTCAAATCAGTATTTTTAGAACTCCTTCAACTATCTTTTTTTTTCTTCTTTTTTAAATTGCAGAAACCTACCTGAGCTTCCTTCAAAAAAAAGGATGCATACTTCTTTCCAACCCAGTCAATGCAGCAAGGAGAAATGATGAATAACACACACACACATGTATACATGAATATATATAGAGAGATGTGTGTATATATTTTCTTTATGTTGCTTAGCGGCCGAATATTTGCCTCTTGGGTTTTTCAAAATCTATTAAAAAAACCGCAGCGTAGCACGTACGGCTTTATTGCTAGTCATATAATATGATACAACACAAGTAGAATTAAGTGCCCTGCTATCAGCATGAAGTATTTGGCACTTGGCATTTCTTTCGAAGCATCAATATACTATAAATATTGAGGTTTCAAGGCTTTGTAGACACTTCAAGCAATGGGTCCTTGCCTTTTAATATAAAGTTACATAGACACTTCGCTTATGCGTATGTGTCATTTCTCCTTGAATAGAATTTTGGAGGGCCCGAAAATAATTTAAATTACAAATAATTTTGCTATTTGCCACTTAAATAACTTCTCATTTTCCTTAATTTGTTTTAAAAGAAGGACCATCTTTTTTGTGGTCGGGTGGAATGCCCCACAGCGTGTTATGCCGGTACGTTACCGATGCCACGCTTGCAGAGTTGTAAAATAGAATTGCACACAGTTTTGAAAATGAATTACGTAAATTTATAAAAGTTTGAATTCAAAATTAAGCAAAATAGTCTTAAAAGAAGCTAGCAAAAGCCACAAACCCAGAAAACAAACTATACAAAGAGAAACTGACTTCCAAAATGACACAAAATATGGAGAGAAAAAAAGCTGTATCAACAGCCACGAATGATGAAGATCATCGGGATTTATGTTAATTAAATAGAAGGTTGGCTATTGCACATTCAAGTAAAATACTGAATATTGATTTCTTCTTCGAGCATGCACCAGGCTAACAGATACAGCAGGGTATTATCAGGTTCATTTATCATGAATATATACATATATATATATTATCAGGTTTGTTAAGTGATGGAGTTTCTGAAGCTGATGAAACAGCTAATATTAACAGCATCGGCACTTTTATGACATACTCGAAGGATTCGAGGAAAGTCCATCATGAACACCACGTGGCAAAGTAAAATGCAAATATTGAATGATAAAGTAATTTTCTTTAGTAGTATAATATAGAGCAAGTATATCTTTGCTCAAACAAATGCATGCAAACAGAGGAAGAATGTTTGCTTATTCGAACCAAAGAATTCGAAAAAAAAGAAAAGATCAGAGACCATATTTCAGATATCAATTAATTCCCATGCAGTTGCCTAGTTGTTGTTGTTCATCCTGAATTGGGCCTGGAGCCAGTCCACGGTCTTCTTGTCCAATTGAAAGGCCTTGGCAAGAACATAATCAGAGATTGGTGGGTTCGCTCCAAAGACTGCATTGGCTATCGTGATCACGCCAGGGTTCTGGCTACTGAGAATGGCAATGGCAACAGCATTTGTCTTCCCGTAGTTGAATTGGAAATGGATAAGGCCTTGAGGAAATACGAACACATCGCCCTTGTTAAGGATCTTAGTGAAGAGCTGGTTGTTCGGGTTATTAGATGTGACGAAGCCGACATGGAGCGTGCCTTCCAACACCGTGAGGATCTCCGTTCCCCTTGGGTGGATGTGAGGAGGGTTGACTCCATAGGGTGCAAAGTCCAGGCGAGCCAGCGAGATGCCAAGCGTGTTGAGCCCAGGAAACTGGTTCACGTTGACATGAGTCACATTAGACCCAAGTTTGTTCCCTGTGTCGCGGGGCTTGTCAAGGCCAGAGAAGTAGAAATCTTCGGCTTTGGCAAGCTTCGGGTCCTTGCAGACGAACCCATTTACAAGCACTGCATGAACAATTGCAAGAAAGGTAAGTATATATATCGACATATATATGATAAAAACTCATCATTAGTATCTTTGAAGTTGGGTTGACAGCTGGTAACTTCAGGAGAATTACACACCATGCATGCTAATTACATATTTAGCAACTACTAACTAATAATAAGGTAGATGTTGTGAATAGGAGTACCATTTGATTTAAGATCTGCAACACAGAAGTCCTGGAGTTGACTAGGATCAGAAGCAATGGCATGAGATGAAGCCAGAGCAAGGAGAGCAAGCAAGAGGAAATGGGCAGCCATCTGTTCTCCCTTTCCAGTTAGCAGAACAATAGCCAAGGGATTTGGAGCAAGGTGTTATGGGAGGAGTTGATATATATATATAGAAGGAGCGTGGGACTAGGCCTTTGATAAGGCTTGATTTAGTCATGCGACTTCGTAAAAGGAAGAAGAGTAAACCATGTTAGATAATTGCTAGCCATGGTTCTCTAGTGTTTGTCCGTTTGTTGTTGTCCCAGTAAAGGTTTGACGAAGTATCGCTGATGATATTGTCAAGTAAAACCATCCAGACATAGATCATGGTTTCTCTTGCTCCCTATTATTATAATTTTTTAATATCAGTTGCGGTTTCTTTCAACAATATACTTGGAGTTGTTGGAGACTGCCTGAGAGGAATCGACGCCGTCCACGGCAAGCGTTTCTCCAACCGTGCTTTTGATCGCATCTCACCGAGAAATCACCAGTGTTTTCTCATAACGAGCAACGATCTGATTGAGGAAGACAATTAATAGATTTTTAAGGGAGCGGCGGAAGCCACCTAACTAGTTGAAATAGCGAATACTTTTCCGGAAGCATATTCTATTACAATGGGGTGTTGGTCCCACTCAAAAACCCCATGATTTGTTCAGACAATTCTGAGACTTCCAGATCCCTGTATAGTTTTTTTTTCCTTATAATAAACTGCATTAGTCCATTAATTACATCAAATGAAACAGTTATTATAATATCAAATTCTGAAAGCTTAAGTGTTTTTTCTTCGAGTGCCGATCGGTTATCACTCCCTTTTCATCATTGCATGCAACATTTACGTGCCAGATATCAGTTCATATGCAATGGGAGAATAATATTTCAAACGATTTAGTTTTTAGTTACGTGAGTTGTCTTCATGGTTATAAAAACTTTTCACATTAGTTTTGGTAGTGTGAGATGGGTAATCATTTAGCTGAAATTCTAGAAAATAATTATTTATAGAACGATTATTTTAGATGACATTTGGCATCACTTTTATTTTTTTATTTCAATTTTTTGATTTTCAAATTTTAAAATATAAAAATATTTAATCTAGTCAATTACTTTTAAAATTATATGATGATAGTGGCGAGGGCAACAGTAGTGTTGGAGGAGATAGTAGTGGTGTTGGCAGCAATTAAAAAGGTGCCCTGATGTTGCTGTGGTGACCGTGCTAGTGGGGCCACCAACGATATGGTGGTTACAATGACAACAATGGTGGCAGTATAGTGGAGATTATTGGTATCGGCAATGTGGTGAACGTGTTGAGGTTGGCAGTTGCAGTGGTGGCAGCTACGACAATAGCATAGATGGTAGAGATGACGACGACAACAATGATGGTGGTGATGGTGGAATGACGTGGTAGTGGTAGCAATTACGGTGGTAGTAATAATAGTAATTGTAGTGGTTGAAATAATGGCAGTAGCGATGATAGTGGAGATAACAGCAATATCAATGGTAATGGTGATGGTGGAGATAATGGTACGTAGTAGTAGTAGTGGTGAAGATGATGTTTATGGTGTTGAGATGGTGCTAATAGACATGAGTATTATTTTAGAAAATAGTAAAAATAAAAAAAATTACTATTATTTTTCTAAAAAT
This sequence comes from Phoenix dactylifera, assembly GCF_009389715.1. Lineage (NCBI taxonomy): Eukaryota > Viridiplantae > Streptophyta > Magnoliopsida > Arecales > Arecaceae > Phoenix > Phoenix dactylifera. The sequence continues at coordinate 1,278,730 of NC_052400.1, forward strand.
AATAAAAATATTTTTCAAACATTTATTTTGCCTTGATTTCTCTGATTTTGTTTTTAAAATAAAAATAAATTAAATATAAATACAACAACAAATAGACCTTTACTTGGCAAATCTCTCTCAATCGCCGTGCTAGCTGTTAGGTCGAAGAACTGTGATATCCGAGATAAAGGTCCTTTGTTGTAAATTGAAATCAACCCTCTAAAGTCAAGGGGAATTGTCTATTGAAGAAAACAACCACTACAGGAAAATGGTCTTTTCCGACGCTCTTCTACTGACGCTAGGAAAAAGCGTCGGAAAAAAGTTCACCGCCTAAATATTTGCCGACGCTTTAATTAAGCGTCGGTAATTCTTAGGAATAGACGACGCTTATTAGCGTCGTCGTATATTCCGGCCTAAAACGACGCGTATAAGCGTCGTCAAAAGTCAAATTCACATCAAAACCAGTGGCCACCCCTCTCCTCCTCATTTTGCATCCTGATCAAGCCCTAGCTCCTCTGGCTCCTCCTCCCTCCTCTCCGACGACGAGCGACCGACCGACCCTTGTCCTCTCCGGCGCCGAGCGACGTCCGACGCCAAGCTCCTCTCGTCCTCTCTCCTCTCCGGCGGCAAGCGACCATCCGCATCCTCCTCTCTCGTCTCCGGCACCGAGCGACCGGCCACCTACGACAAGCTCAAAAAGCGAAGAGGCTCCGGACCATCTACGACAAGCTCCGCTCGAAGGTTTCTCTGCCGATCAAATCGAACAGGCTCTCTCTGCTCTCAAGGTTATTTTTCTTTTCTCATGTACTTTTTTTTCTCCTCATATCACAAAATTCCCTTTCTCAACTTGGGGTTCAAGAAACACAAATTGGTTGATTATTCTGGTTGAAACACAAATTTATTGCAATTCAGTGCCTCGAATCTTTTTTTATTAATCATTTAGAAGTCACAGTCCCGGATCCAGTGAAACACAGTGTAGTTTCACTGTGTTTTTTATTGTGCTTCATCATATACCCCATGTATATGATGAACATTTGCATTATGTAGTTGAACAAATTTTACTATTTATTAATGATGAAAATATTTAACTGAATTCTTATTGCTATTATATGTTTGGTTTAAATTTTGGGTGTAATTGAAATATTATTCGTTCTGTAAGACTCGTATGCTCTTTAAGAGTCATGCAGCTGTGTCACGTAGCCAACTTTGAGAGTGTGAGAAGCTGTTAGGGACAACGGAAGATACAACTTAAATAATGGATGTCACTCATGAATCCTTCATTAAAGAGTTTTCTGAAGTTTTCCAGCTCTCTTGATTCAGAGTAATCTCTGAATTGGACCTCCCTGAGGAAAGTTTGTTTACAGGGAAGTCATTTCTTCTGAAAGAGCACTCAATTTGAAAACAAACTGCATTGCTCCCACCTTCTTGATTAAATGACATAAATACTCCTCACAATTTTATGTAATGAATAGGCTGTATTTACAAGACTAAACATTTAAATCACAATTATAATAAAGGAGTTAAAAATGGATGGGCAGCACAGGGACATTGAAATATCACAGTCCCACATGTATGTGCATGTTTGTGTATGTTCATCAGTTGATTAGTATAGTAATGCATTAGTCATGCCTTTTATTTTTTACGGTATTTACCAGTACTTTTCTGAGAACTTGCATTGATAAGTGTTGAATATGGTCTTATTATAACTTCTGTAGCATGGTTTTATGATGTTGTTGTTGTTGTTTTGTGGACCTATTATTGTCAGTCTTCAATTTTTGACCTTGAATCTTCGAATATGGCATGCTTGTCGATATCTGTTGCAGGCAAGAAGTGCAGCAAGGCGCCCAAGACTCAAAGGCTTGTAACTCCCCTGACTCTCCATGATCTTATAAGACCAAGATCTTATACCTTGCATGCTTACTTGATGATCTGGCTTTCTTCTATTGTGGCACCGGTAGACCATGATTAATTGATGAACTTTTCAAATAATGGAACAACCAAATGATATTTAGAAAATATTGTTTAGCAATATGTACCAATAAAAATGTTGTTTAGACTGGCATCAATTAATTTACACATGATTTAAATTGTAAAGGTACAAGATGTCTTTCATGGCTAGTTACAATATCAATAAAGTAACCGATCTAGCTGATACATCCTTTAGATCAAGAAAGTTTATTGTCTTATATCATGTTCCTTAGTAAACATTCAGATCACATGATATTGGGTTTCTTTCAAATCACAGTAATAAGATTCTTTACCTTTTTAATATTGATTTGTGACACATGCTCTTTTCCTTGACATTGATAGTGGATATTATCATTTCACCAAGACATTATCTTCTTCCCTTTCTTGCTAAATTCATCTGAGTGTGCTTGATTTGGTGACTTATTGCAGCTTGGTCAAAAGACAGCAAACGTTCTAAAAGATCTCTTTCTAGTACCTAAACCAGATTCCAAACGCATAATCACTTTTGCTAATCGGAGTGATTCAGATCACATAAGTTCTAGTAATTATGATATAAATATAGTTTATAATCTCATGTAAAGGTAACCTTCATAACATAGTAATTATGACAGGCTACTTAAACATGTCAATATTTTTCACTAAATATTTTGTGCAAAAATAATTAAATATTAAAGGCAAAGTTATAAACATCATGCACCCAGTACCAACATTCGTTTGGTAAGGGCACAAAGCATTAAACCAACCCTTGTTCCAAACAAACTCTTAGTTCAGCTGATTTGATATATAATTGCTGGACCAGTCCATTAGGGAACTGGTGCTACCCTTATGGAATCAAGTGCTTGCCTTGAGCATGTAGTGTAGCAGCTGCTATAGCATGTTTTTTCTTGATATATTCGGCAACTTTTACCCAAGTGCCACAGAGTCCCAATGAAGCTTAGTGTAGCAATTTTGGGTCAAAATCACTATGGCAGCTGCTATAGTAGGTGCAGCGACCACTTTTTGAGACAATGGGTGGAAGTAGAGAATGTAGTAGAGAATGTAGAACATGTTGTTGTGAAGAACCAGTACTTAAATAGAGGTCCATGGCAATGTAGAGACCATTACAGTTGACTTATAATTTATGGAATGTAGTTTGTTTCTTTTTATGTTCAATTGCATGTGGTCATCTAAATGTAGTACTACTTTCATTCATAATATTATCATCAAAGTGTATAACTTGGAAAAACATTTGAAATCTTTTGGACTAGTGGAATGGGAACCCAAGAGAATCTTTTGAATCTCATGTCTTGAGAACTCTATGGAAATTAATAGGCTGCTCACTTTCATCTCGCGTACAACAAGACTTCGTTGTTTCAAATCTTTATGGATCTTCATCCAGGTACGGCAGCAGTTAGTAAGTGTTAGATTATAAACCAGGAGATGTTGAGCAACTAGTTTGATAGTTCAGGTTGATAGTTTGATAGTAAGTGTTAGATTATAAATGTGTTTGATTGATGGTGTTGATGATCCTATTTTTGTTTGTTAGCAGTTTAACATCAAGAGATCCGCAGCTAAAGATGGGAGGACCGGGTAGCAATATGAAATTTAGTATAAATTTATCATTTAACCAAATATTGATTCTTTTTTGTGCATACCAGGTAACAATATGCCCCGAGGGAGACGATTTAGAGATGTGGAGTTCCAGCATTCTCAGGTGGGATCTACTTCTGATCAGTCCCTGCAGTCCCAGCAGCCATGTGAGCACCAGCAGCACGAGTCAGGATCTCAGCGCGAGCCTCCTGCTGATTGTCCGGAGGATGAGCTCCGGATCCAGGGTAATTCGATTTAAAGTTCATATTTTATGTTCATATTTGTCTTCAACTTTTTAAGACTTTTTAATTTTAATAGATGGACAAGGGACGGTGAGGACGAGACGGGGACCCACTCAAGCAAAGGATGTGTGGAAGCTTCCTCCGGGTGAGAAGATCATCATCCGATGCAACGAATTGGGGCAGCCCATCAATAGAGCTGGAAGTCTTCTATCAAGCTTTTTAGGATCGGTTGCACGCAAGGGTCAGCTGTGTCCGCTCAACTATACGAAGTGGAATGACATGCTTCCTTCGTATAAGGTTGAGCTTCTTAGACTTATACAGGTAATGAATTGAATTTATTCTTTTTAATTCGACACCTCCTGTATATTAATTTGCTTAGTATCATAATTTTATTTTAGATGTTTAATATTATTATAACATTCTGAATCTTGTTGTAGGATAAGTTTGTACTCCCTCCAGAGAGCCATGATTGGGTGCTAAAGTCCCTCAATCGCAAATGAAAAGAATATAAAGCAAAATTGAAGACGGACTTTAAGCGCGAGGGTATGACAGAGGAGGAGGTTGCTCGTGTGACTCCTCCTGATGTATACCCTCAGCAGTGGAGGGAGCTTGTTCACTACTGGTTTTCTGAAAGAGGACAGGTCACGTATATTGTTTCAATATTTTATATTATATTTATTATTAATATAGATTGCGAATATATACATTGAATCATATTATACTGTGTGCTTTTATTTTGGCAGACATATTCTAATATTGGCAGAGCTGCACGAGCATCTCAAGCAGTTCCTCATACTTCAGGCTCGAAGAGTTATGCGAGACGTAGAAATGAATTCGTAAGTTCTTTTGAAACTATTTGATATTTTACTAACATATAGCACGTATCATGATATATAGTTTGCCAATATACTTTCCGTATGTGTAGATGGTAGAGCATGGAAGGGAGCCTGGTGAGGTAGAGTTTTATAAGATGACCCACACTCACCGAGATGGCAGCTTTGTCCGGAACGAGTCGAGAGATATAGTTGTATGTATTCATTTTTTATTTGTTCAGAATTTTCTTATTAATTTTACTTCTTTTAAAATATTAATGTGACTGTTTTTTTTTTTCTTGAGAGAGATATAGGAAAGAGCTACAACTCTTATTTCAGAGCGCGTCGGGGAGTCATCATCATCCGACGCGGCCAGTCGCGTCGAGGCTCAGGTCTATGCTGAATTGATGGGCCCAGAACGCTATGGTCGCGTGAGAGGTTACGGTGTCGGAGTTACCCCCACTCAGCTATCTGCAGTGAGCCGATATACCCAAGATGCCAGACAAGGTACTAGCACTGCAGAGGTTTGTAGTTTGAAAACAGAGATGGCACAGATAAAGCAGTCATATGAGACAAGGATAGAGGAGATGAGGCAGAGTCATATGACTGATATGGCGGAGTTGAAGCAAAGCCAAGAGTTGAAGATACAATCTTTGCAGGACCAGCTTGACCATATTTCATCCTTTTTGCAGAGATTTGCTCCTCCGGTACATAACTAAATCTATTTGAATATTTTATGTAATTATAATGTATTCTTGTATGAGCGTGATGACTTTCGTATTTTTAGTTTCTAAAATATTTTTTTTTCTTGTAGGTTGATGATACTTCATCTACTCGTAGAGATGATGATGCCGACCCTTGATACATATTGTAGATTGTGTACTTAGGAATTTGACTTGTATGCTTTAAGAATGTTTTTGAAGTACAATGTAATCAAATATGATAATATGAATATTTTGAATGAAAAGTTCTTGTTTGTGAAATTAGTATGTTCTTCAAATATGCACAACTTTATCTACTTCACCTTATCTTACTTGGGGAATGGCTCTATGTTGACTTGACAGGAACATGGTTTCAGGACAGGCAGTCCGGCTGGACAACTTGACTCCCACGAACTAGATGAGGTAACTGGAATACATCTTCTTCATGCAAGTAAACTGTTCATTCTATTTATCCACGGCTTGATAAGATACTTTTTCTTGATGATGATGTTGTTGTTCAAAAGGATTTGACACCACTATGGTCTTTAGATTTGAAGGGGATGGTGAATGGAGCAGTTGAGACGTGCAAAGAGAGCTTTCATAGGTTTGATACTTACCTCAATTTCTCAAACCCAAAAATCTCTGAAAATTTTGATCCACAAGCTTGTCGATGGGCATTTGGGATGAACATCTTTGACTTGAAGGAATGGAAGAAGCGAAATATCAATGGAATATATCATTATAGGCAAGACTTGGTAAGAAAAAATAGTTGTTGTTATTTTCTGTTCGGTAGATTTCCTATATGACTTCTATATTGATTACAATAACAATTGCCTAAATCTATCACATGTTCAATTCTTTATATAGTATACCGGATATTCCTCTGAAGAGAGTTTTCATGATTATGCTTTTATATGTTCACCTTTGGTTGTAGTCCTCTGAAGATATTCCTCTGTTCTTTTGTTCCTTCTATTCCTCATGAGAGTATGATGCATTTCTTTTGTTCCTTCTATTCCTTGTAAATTGGATATATGACTTATGAAAGTTGGATTATGATGATTCCAGATTCAAGAGCGTGATGAGGGAGCTCTCAAGTATCTAAAGGATATCAAGTGGTGCAGAATAGATAATCCCAAGGGTTTCAAGCTTGAGTTTTTCTTTGATCCTAATCCTTATTTCAAGAATGCCATCCTGACAAAAACGTATCATATGATTGATGATGAAGAACCGATCCTAGAGAAAGCAATAGGGTATTTTCTTTTCTATTTATTGCTAAATATTTTTCTTATAAGTTTTTCCTTCTCTATTTAAAATCTCATGCCGTTGTTCATATGTTGCAGGACTGAAATTGAATGGTTGCCAGGAAAGTGCTTGACTCAGAAGCTTCTGAAAAAGAAGCCAAAGAAGGGCTCAAAGAATGCCAAGCCCATTACCAAAACTGAAGAATGTGAAAGTTTTTTCAATTTCTTTAGTCCACCTCAAGTCCCTGATGATGATGAGGATATCGATGAAGACATTGTAAGTTGACATCATTACCTGCCTTCCTGGAGAAAAATAAGAAACTATAAGGACTAAATCAAATTAAAACAATGGCTTATCTTTTGCCTCTTTGAACAGGCTGAGCAGCTACAGAGTCAGATGGAGCAAGATTATGATATTGGGTAAGCCCTTTTTTCTCCCTCAAGCAGCCAACCAAACCTACTGCAGGTTGAAGAAAAAACAGGTTAGAGGGAGGTGTTGATTATGGAAAAAAAACAAAATCAAGTTAACATTTGCAGAGGCAGTTTTTGATTATCTCATCTCTGGCATTTTGGTTGCTAGTTCTTATAATGATTTGCCTATAAGATCAGGATTGAGATAAGCCTTCTGATTACTGTGTAAGCTCATGCATGCTCCTAGATGCTGAGTGGGTGGTGTCATTGTCCTGCAGGTCCACTATCAGAGACAAGATTATTCCTCATGCTGTTTCGTGGTTCACGGGGGAGGCTGTTCAGGAGGATGATTTTGAGGACTTAGAAGAGGATGATGAAGATGAAGATGGGGAGGAGGACGAGGAAGAGGATGAGGAGGATGAAGATGATGATGAAGAAGAAGAGGAAGAGGAAGGAAAGACCAGGAAGAAGGTATGTGTCTGAGATTTCTAAATTTTACTCTTTTTAGGTCTGAAATATTTGAGAATGGTGTGCTTACTTTTGATCTGCTTTATTGTCCCAAGGAGACAGCTACAACAAAGAAGGTGAGATATCTACTCACCCACTTGATCTTAATCTGCATAGTTCTTAATCTATATTCTAAATGATGGTTATCTTACTGCAGAAGAGTGGAGGGGATGGTCAACAAGGGGATCGGCCCGCGGAGTGCAAGCAGCAGTAAGGCTTTTCTGGAATGAAGTATTTTTCGGGCTTTCTAGAGTGTAGGTTGAAGTATCTGTTTTCAGGTGTTGGCTAAGTGAAGTGATGCGTTCTCATTCCACGCTGTTGTTTTATGTGGAAAATATGAGGAAGAGGAAGTTTTAGTGTCTTCGACATTTTTATACTACCTTTAGTTTATTCTTTTACTCGCCTTGCGGGAGACGGTTGTTAGATTATTTGTATGCCTTTTTGGTCGGGGAAGATTTTTGTACTGCCTTTCTAGCGTATACCCGGATGAACTATTAATTGTTATATTTATATATAATGATTATTGTGCCTTCCTGATTTTTGAATATGATGCTAGTATGCTTTCATGGTTCTGAATGTACTGCAGAGGCTTCTGTAATTTATGTATGCAAAGATTGTTTTTTGGGGGTTGATATGTTCCTTCTCAAAGTTGTAGAGGGATCCATGGTTTATGGTGAATGCCTACATCCATTCTGTCTTGAAAATTTTGTAATTCCTTTTTGTGCTGTGGTATTATTGTCTTGAATTTTAGGGAAAAATAAGAACAAGACGATGCATTTTTTTTTTTGTTAAAAAATAGTACGGAGAATAATTGATTCAAATAGTTTTGTTGTGAACTGTGAAACATGGATGCCCCTTGAATCGACATCCAGTATATTCTCTCCCCTCCCAGGCACATCTACTGTATTCTCTTCCTTTTATTAGTCATTTCTCATAATATGCCAATAAAAATGCTTTGGAGATTCGTTATCGCGGCCTACCTCATGCTATTGCCAATGTTATGTTCAGCTGCTCTCCATGAGCTTCACCAATTCTTTCTTGTTGCTTCAATCCTTTCTTGCTGTTATATGCTTTTATAAGGATGTGGGTGGTGCAGAATTGACTGGGTATGGTAATCGAAGATATTCCTCTGTTCTGAAAGCAGCTAGCTAGAGATCGTGGGAGAAGTCACATTAGCTTCAAAGATTCTGACAATGATTCTCATATGATTTCCCCATCAGTCTGGAAATCTGGAGGCCCATATCATGTGGCTCGTAGGGCATACCAGGAAGATTCTGACGAGTGTTATGAGACAGTTTATGCTGCTCGTCTCAGTGACAGGACGAGGCATATGCTGTTTGATGTGGATTTGAAGGTTCAAGCAAGTTATCAAGGTGAGCATGTTCCTCTGGTTTCTCTGATGAGCAGATTGAATGGCAAAGCAATTATAGGACACCCTGTTCAAATTGAAATACTCAAGAAGAGAGATTCTGACACAAAAGGCAAACACATTTACCCTCTCCAAGTATATCAGCATTAAGAGATTTATATCTCCACTGAATTGTAAGACAATCAAAGCGTGGATAGGGAAGCCACTAGCAATCTCTCATCAAGGATCAACTTTGACATGGTTATGCTTATATCTTTTCTGAAAAAAGGAATGCTGCATGTATCTTGTTCTATTTTAATCACAGCAGAATGCCAGATGATTTGCTTATCATAATCTTATATAGCTTAAAATACTTTCTGGTGACACTTGCAGCATGTTTGTCTCTTCTGTCAAGAGGCTGAGGGTGCTGAAGAGCTCCGATCTTTCTGTGCTATCTGTAAGCTCGCTGTTTTGTTATCTTTCATAAATTGTGATCATTACCTTGGCTGATAGAGATAATTCATTAGTGTACATACTTGGTCAGAATTGTGCGCATGTTATTTATTTTTGATTACTTTTATGCCTGATTTTGTTTCATATCTTCACTGTTTTTCAGCTGGGAGCAGTCTGCAGGAAAAGAAATGCAACAGAGTGTTGAAGGAAAGAGGAGAGGGAATACATATTAGCGGCAATGGGATAGCAGGTCACATGTAAATCCATTTAGTTTATAGCATCCACATCCACATCCACATATGATGCAACATCCACATGCACATCCACATGCACATGTATATGCATCGATATGCAGCATATGATGCAAGCAAACACGGCATGTATGTATATTATAAATGTACAAGCAAATAGTGTTGTCATATTGCAATGGTGAAACAGTGGCTGGTTGCTATATATGATGTTCATGCATGAATTGGCTGACCTCAGTTGTTGAGAGATAGAAATAGAAAGGTGGGGGTAGAAATTAATTGGATCTCTCATGGGGAATGTCTTCTACGTTGGTGGCCCGGGCGTGCCTTCGTCAACCTTGAACAGCTGACTGAAAGAGTGTGACAGTGACCAATGCGTGCTGTCTCTATGAAGTGAATTGGGCAACCGACTGGGACGAGTCAGTTCCCGACTCTCAAATAAAGTGCTCTTCCCACATGCCGTGGGCTACCACTGAAGGCTTTTCTGAGGGAGGGTACACCTTGCTTGCCGTGGGTTGAAGTACGCCGACGCTTTTAAGCGTCGGGTTTGTATAAAATGAACGACGCTTTTAAGCGTCGGCATAGTCCAAAACAAAATACGGTGGGAAGCGTGGGTTGAAGTACGCCGACACTTTTAAGCGTCGGTTTTGTAAAAAATGAACGACGCTTAAAAGCGTCGGCATAGTCCAAGCAACGCAAAACTGGATTGGGCTTTATCGACGCTTTAAAGCGTCGGTTAAGCCGTTTTTGCCGACGCTTTCATTAGCGTCGGCAAATCCCTGTTTTTGCCGACGCTTTTTCTTAGCGTCGGCAAAAATCGGACCCACGCCCACCTGCCCGACGTCTGACCCACGCTTTGCGATGCATGGGCTGGAAATTCGCCGACGCTTAAGCGTCGGGAGAGACCAAAAAAAGCGTCGGGAGATATCCTTTCTTTTGTAGTGAACAATTACTTGGCAAAATGCATGAGACTCAGGAGGCAACCAATCCACCATTGGTCTGGAAAAAAAAAAGGTTGTCTTGTAACCACATAATTGTCCTAGATGATTATAATTAACCCTTAAAAGTTTATTGCTTGGTGATGCATGACAAAATTTTGAGACATTAATATTGCAAATGGGTCCTTGGCTCAGTGGTAGAGTATTTGATTGCAGATCAAGTGGTCATTGGTTCCCTTTAGAAAATTATTATTTTGTATTGTATGATTACATAACATAAAAGTTTAATTTTTGATTCCTATTTTCTATTATAATGGAAAAATATTATTTGTTTTCTCACTAATACAACTCAAATTATTTTATGATTTTTAGAACCATTATGATGGTCTTTTAGTGAGAGATAGTGGTAATGGAATATGGCATTATTGAAACCTTGGTTGTAATTATTTTTTTAAAGGGGATTACTGAGTAATAGAGAATATCATAAGATTGAAACTCGAGGTCCTTAATTGCATAATTATATTAATAAAAAATAAAAATTTAAATTATTATGACAGTAAAAGTGTGTTAACAACTTCAAGTTCTTGAAAAATAATCCCCTTTAAATTAGTTTTAAAATTATCTCATAAGTAAGCTCTTGAAAAATACATATCCAATGCATCTCAAATGGAGCTTTTGCCTAACAACTTCAAGTTCAAGCTTTTCTTAGCAAATTTTTTCAGCTTTTGGAGAAAATAGAATGCTGATCCAAAATAATAAATAAAAAATTAGAATTTTGTCTCGATCCAAAGACTAATGTGTAACACTCCTTACTATCGAATGACCTTTTTGCATTTCTACACGAAATCCAAGCCGACCATCACAGAACAACTGAAGATATGGAAAAGAAATGGAAAAAGGACATGGCCGGCTAGGTGGGTGGCGCTCGGTGGCCTAAATTGTTTAGAATGGTGTGACTCAATTCATCCAATCAAGAAATAGATGTTCGATTAGAGCAAGAAGTAGATGTTCGATTAGAGAAAGAAAATATATTAAGAGTAATCAATGGTGGGTCCTTCGATAACTGACAATGAAGAGGCCAACAAGATGGATGGTGTAATAATCTAGGACCTCACCCAAAATGGCTAGCCATAAGACATTATTTGAGTTTCTTAATCCTATATAAGTACCCAAGACCTCCTCGGCGTAAAAACGATGTGGGGCTTAACACATGCCCACACGGATCCTCACATACTCTCTTCGTTCAAGCTTTGACGTCCTCATTAGACTAAGGGTTTAAATCTTCATATACTATGGTCCGTGGTCAGCCTCCATGAACTCTTGTTGCAGTGTCCTCTAGTCTACATATACTATGGTCCGAGTTTGCTCTGATAACATTTATAACAACCCAGGACCTCACCTAAAATGGCTAATCGGAAGATATTATTTGGGTTCCTTGATCATATATAAGTACCCAAGATCTCCTCGGTGAATAACCGATGTGGGACTAAACATATGCCCGCACGGGTCTTCACAGGTGGTTGCCTGAATTACTTTTGTGTTGGATATTAAATAGAAAATTTCTTCTTGTGCTGGATATTAAATAGAAAATTTCTTGGTGTTTTTTGTTGGGTTCAGGTACTTCAAGTGTCTTGTGAGGCGAACAAGTTACATTGGATATGCATCCATTTTTCACTTGCCTAGCTCGTGTGCAGCTTGAAAATTTCATTTATGTCGCTTTTGCATGTGTAAAAATTATAAGCCTAGCCAGATATAAACTGAGGCTAGGAAAAGTGTCTGAAGTTTTTGAAGTCGATGAAATAACTAAAACGAGGAGTCGTTCATCAACAATATATATTATTTCTTATGCAAACTGATAGGTATTGTTTGCTTATTCAAATAGAATTAATAGTACAAATAATTGTGTCTAAATTTTCCATCAGGAAGCTTGTATGCAGTTTTCTAGTTGTTGTTGTCCATCCAGAATTGGGCCTGGAGCCAGTCCACGGTCTTCTTGTCCAATTGAAAGGCCTTGGCAAGAACATAATCAGAGATTGGTGGCTTCGCTCCAAAGACTGCATTGGCTATGGTGATCACGCCAGGGTTCTGACTGCTGAGACCGGCAATAGCAACAACATTTGTCTTCCCACAGTTGAATTGGAAATGGATGAGGCCTTGAGGAAATACGAACACATCGCCCTTGTTAAGGACCTTAGTGAAGAGCTGGTTGTTGGGGCTATTAGATGTGACGAAGCCGACATGGAGCGTGCCTTCCAACACCGTAAGGATCTCCGTTCCCCTTGGGTGGATGTGAGGAGGGTTGACTCCATAGGGTGCAAAGTCCAAGCGAGCCAGCGAGATGCCAAGCGTGTTGAGCCCAGGAATCTGGTTCACGTTGACTTGAGTCACGTTAGACCCAAGTTTGTTCCCTGTGTCGCGGGGCTTGTCTAGGCCATAGAAGAAGAAATCTTCGGCTTTGGCAAGCTTTGGGTCCTTGCAAACGAACCCATTTACAAGCACTGCATGAACAATTGCAAGAAAGGTAAGTATATATAACGACATATGATAGAAACTCATCATTAGTATCTTTGAAGTTGGGTTGACAGCTGGTAACTTCAGCACCATGCATGCTAATTACATATTTAGTAACTAATAACTAATAAGGTAGATGTTGTGAAGAGGAGTACCATTTGATTTAAGATCAGCAACGCAGAAGTCCTGGAGTTGACTAGGATCAGAAGCAATGGCATGAGATGAAGCCAGAGCAAGGAGAGCAAGGAAGAGGAAATGGGCAGCCATCTATTCTCTCTTAATTTCTAGCTAGCAGAAGAATAGCCAAGGGATTTGGAGCAAGGTGTTGTGATCCAATGGCTTGGAGGAGGTAGATATATATAGCGGTTGATGTGGGACTTGGCCTGTCGTACGTGACGCTTGAATTAGTCATGCAACTTTATTAGAATGAGCATGAGTATAGGAAAATTTCATGGCATGGTTTTCAAAATGGTTCCTCATGCGTTTATATTTGTCCTGGTAAAACTTTGATTTGGTCTTGATGATAACAGATGCTACGTTATTAAAAAGTAGTTCGAGAAAAGGAAAAGAAAGCGATTATAATATTACCACACCATCCGACATAGGTCATGTTTTGTCTTCTTTTTTTTTAAAAAAAACACAATTTCTGATGCCTGTTGTAGTCTTGTTGCAAGTTGCAACCAATACGGTGTCGTTAGATAATGCTTACATCCAATTGTGATTTCAATCATACATCAACAGGAAATCTGTGAGAGACCTGAATGGGCTGGAGGCGGCTGGGCTGGGCTGAAGTCGGCAGGCCCAGCCGCCTCCAGCCCTTGGCCCACAATTGAAGCGGAACAGGGGATCACTATCGCGATCCCCTGCTCTGCCTTCCTCTGGCGAGGTGGGGCGGAGGCGCCGTGGCGGTTCCGCGGCAGCCCGCGGTCGTGCTCATCTCGCGGCGGTGAATGGGCCGACCTCCTTCGGAAAACCCATTATAAAAACCTCTCATCCCTCTGCCATTGTTCCACCATCGAGTCTTCTTCTCCCTCTCCCTCCCTCTCTTCCATCTTTCTCCTCCTTCCTCGGTGGACGGCGTGCCACCGTAGCCAAGCACCACTACTCGAGTGCCCTGTTTTCTTTGATTTCCCATTGTTCCGAGGTCCCTTTCGTCGCCGGAAGCTCCGCCACCGCTAGCCGCTAGACGGAGCCACCCTCGAACGAGATCCTTCCCCTTCGTCACTCGCCGGTAAGTCTCCTTCCCTTTCCTCTTCGACTCCTAGCCGAATAATGCTGTTCTTCTTCCCCTGTTTAGGACCCAAACTGAGAGCTCTCTCAATCTTCCTCCCCATCGGCCACCATAGTGGCCGCCGGCCTCCACTGCGGTTGGGTAGCCGTCGATCTCCAGCTTCCACTGCGGTCCGGTGCACCCTCCCTCTTCCTTATTTTCCTCCTCCTTCCTTGTTTTCTCAAAGGGATGAAGAACCCCTGTTTTGGACCGTGATTAGGCCGTGATCATTCATCTGGCCTTGTTCGAAATTGGGCCCATTTCATTCATTTTGGACCTTGTTGAGCTGTGCCTATTTTGGGCCATTTTGGGCCCTGTTCATTTTGTTGGGTTGTGTCCATCGTAGGCCGAGTTTGGGTCTTGTTTATACTGTTGGGCCATGCCCTGTGGGGCTTGTTCACTCTGTTGGATCGTATCCATCGTGGACCGATTTTGGGCCCTATTTACCTTGCTACGTCGTGCCCATTATGGGTCGTATATATTTTGGGCCATGTTGGTCCTATTTATCCATTGTGGGTCGTATTCACTTTGGGCCGTGATCATTCATTTTAAGCCCTGCTTATCTATGGTAGGTTATATTCCTTTTGGGCCCCATTGGGCTGTGTTCATCCATTGTGGGTCAAGTCCGATCATTTTGGACCAAATACATTGATTGATCTAGGTCGACTCATGCCAAATATTTCTTTTCCAATTGTGGTCAAACCAGAGAGAATAGGTCAAGCCTTTAATTGGACCTAACTAAGTAGATCAAATCTAAAAGCTCAACTAGCCATAAATCGTGTATCTCTTTTTATGACTAGATCTAGACCTTTCTCCTAATGATCGAGTCAAACCACTCGGATTGAGCCCAAGATTAGGATTAGACACTACGCCAAAAAAGTAAATTTCCGACTCTTATTTGCCGACGCTTATTCCAAGCGTCGGCAAAAATTTTTCCCCCGTCAACATTTGCGTCGTCAAAGTTAATACGTAATTGACGACGCTTTTAACGACGCTTTTTAGCGTTGTTAAATAACGACGCTTTTAAGCGTCGTTAAAAGCGTCGTCGGAAGCCAAAAAATCACCTCGTTTTAGTCCCACATCGGCGGATCTGAAAAAAAACTATTTATATAACCAAATCCAACTACTCTGCATGGATGGAATGAAGGTACCGATTGGGAAGGTTGTTTATATTTCTCTTTGTGTTCTATCAGCACCATGGAATGGAGGAGAAGATGAGAAGATGCAGGCCAATGGTAATTAGCGACGCTTTAAAGCGTCGGTAAAGAGCGACGCTTTAAAGCGTCGCTAAATTGTAATTAGCGACGCTTTAAAGCGTCGCTAAATTGTAATTAGCGACGCTTTTGAAAGCGTCGGAAAATATTTTTTCCACTGTAGCATAGGCGACGCTTTACCGACGCTTTGTAAAGCGTCGGGATGGTTTCTACCGACGCTTAAAAGCGTCGCTAATAGCCAAAAAAAGCGTCGCTAATGTTCAAGTTTCTTGTAGTGAGACCAAATAGCCAAATCCGAGCTGAGATTCTCTCTCCTCCTTTTTTCCTCTAGACAAGCTCAGGAATCCTAGCGTAATCCATGTTCTTCTTGTAACTCATATCCAAGTTGACCCAGTTTGAAAAATCCCAAACCACCCTGGTACTTAGGCGGTAGACTGATCTATTGCTTCAACCCCAGCTAAATTTGACCATTTTTAATCTTCACCATTAAATCCTCCTTGCTTGGACCAACCTAGGCAGTTGGGCACAATCACCTGACCAACCTGATTTGGGTGCATAAGACAATAGTATTTAATTTTGACTTCTGGAATGATATTAAAATTAATAATATTTTAATGATATTAAATAGGTGTATCTGACACGTTTGTTTGAAGTGGGAATTAAAGCAAAAAGAGATAGGTAACCTAATGCTTCAAAGTATGTTTTCCAAATTATTTGTTAAAAATAATTATTAGTTTATTAAATTTTAATATATGTTTTGTACATAACTAAATGGGTCAGGAATGTTAATAATCATGTTAACATTGTGTTATATGTTATGAAATCTGAAAAATGTGATTAGGCAAATTATGAAAAATCTATTTTGCATATATGTATGTATTCTCGGCATGGCTATGATCTGGCCCCATCGATAGGGATTATTCGTTGGCCCTGTCGACTTGCAATATGTAAGAAACTGGTTTCGATACCTGATTAGAATAATGGTATTTGGACATCGTACCACCAGTGGTTAATAATAGTGGTGTTTGACATTTTGTACGACCCATCCCACCTGGTTACGTGGCCATAGCCTATTGATGTTGGAATTTTAGTATCAGAATTTTTGTGAAAATAATAATAAATTTCAAAAAATATTTATTATTTATTTTTCAGTCATTATTTTGTGCTTTGATTAAATATCTAGTATGTTTGACCCTCCTCTAGGGTATTATGTTGCTTATTGAGCTAGTGTAGTTTATTATCATATATTCTCTGTTTTTCAGATCCAGAAGCATGATCATATGAAACTGGAGTGTGCGCTAGATTTTCTGAAGTTTTTCTCAATTATTGGCATTTTAGTTAGATTAGCTAGATTATTTGATTATGTCAGTACATATTATTTTTGAAACTTTGTAAGATCTATTTGAATAAATTAATGTTTGAAATAAATTTTAAGGATTTGTCATTGCTTTGATATGATCTGCAGCCTTGCATGCATGCATAGTCTGTCATGCAAGCATGCAACGTCTATCGCGCTCCGGGCTCGGGGCGTGACAAAATCTACGAACTATTTAATTGTGAACGTGATTTAAAGGGAGAATGATGTGATGAAGGCTAGTAATTTCTGACGGCGCACTACAAAAAAAAGTCAGGCATTGTCGATAGTTTTTAATGTATATACCGACGTTTTTTTCTAGCGTCGGCAGATCACAGTCAAAAAAACCTATTTTTCCTGGAGTGGTGCCACCTTGTTTTTAACGGCCTAATCCATTGTTTTTGGACATTCGCCATTTTGCATCAAACTTTGGACTTTTCCAAGGCTGAACATACTTTCAGGAAAGCCAATTACCCAGCTGATTGGCTAGCAGGTAGGGACATCAATTTGAATTTCATGGATGGTGATATTTTGCCACTTGAACTGGCACTGGTCCTACAAATGGATTCCAAGTGCTTCAACTATCTTCAGTGTAACATTCTGAAACTGAGGTGGGCCGGTTTCCGCCTCTCTTTCCATTCCATTTTCTCCATACCCTAACTTTCCATCCTTGGCAGCCAGCAAGGAGGATTCTAGAGACCAACAACCTCGAGTCACCTGCCATTCTTGGCAAGGGATTTATTGACAAAGCCACCAGCTGCGAGGGATGGGTTGAGTCACACCCTTTCTTCCTTATTTTGCTCGGCTAATAGGGGAAGGAGTTTTCCTCCTTTCCTTATTCGCCGGAGCTAGCCAAGGACGGGCAGATCGTACCCTCCCCTTTCTTTCTTCTCCCTCACATGCGGGCAAGATCAACGCCCGTCACAACCATGCAAAGATTAAGCTTTCTTTCGTTGGTTCTCACCTCCCTCATCACCCCCTTCATTTGTTCTTCTTCTTCCTCCTCCTTAGATCACAGGTAAGAGCATCGTCGCCGTGCACGTAGGGACAACCACCATGACGGTGAGCCCTCCCATCATCCTCTCTGATGCGGGATTTGCACCCCGTCACCAGCAGAGCCCACACACCAGCCGAGCAGCAGAAGAGAGAGTGTCCCCCAGAAGGTATTGTCCGCTTTGGGTCCGATTCGGGGGTCGAGCGTACACGGAGCCCTCCTCACGGCGCCTCACGGTTTTGCCCTACAAAAGGCGCCTCCTTAGGGGAAGGGTGATTGAGCCCCCCATTATATGGCACAGACCTTCCCGCTACACGGCCGATGTGGGACTAAATTCGAGGAACCCCCCGTAACACAGCCCCCCCAGCGGGGAGGTCCTGTGCCCGGGTCGGCTCCTTGCTGGATAGGCGGAGGGCCGAGGCCCTCCTTCTAGCGCCATCTGATGCGGGATTTGCACCCCGTCACCAGCAGAGCCCACACACCAGCCGAGCAGCAGAAGAGAGAGTGTCCCCCAGAAGGTATTGTCCGCTTTGGGTCCGATTCGGGGGTCGAGCGTACCCGGAGCCCTCCTCACGGCGCCTCACGGTTTTGCCCCACAAAAGGCGCCTCCTTAGGGGAAGGGTGATTGAGCCCCCCATTATATGGCACAGACCTTCCCGCTACACGGCCGATGTGGGACTAAATTCGAGGAACCCCCCGTAACACTCTCCTTTTCCCTAAGCCGAGCCTATCCCGTTGGTTGATCCGAGACCCTTCTGCCCTCTTCCTATTGAGTTTTGTTCCGCCGGCCATCGTCGCTGCCACCCACGACCAAGCCTCCACCATCACCACAACCAGGTCGTCAGCACCCTCTGCTTCTCTTCTCTTCCTCCCTCCTCTCCTCTCTCTCTCTCTCTCATTCTCTCTCTTCCATGTTTTCTCTCTTTTTTTATTTCTCTCTTCCGTTCTCTCTCCGATTCTCTCATACTTGGGTGATCGGCGTAAGGCAGACCCCGATCTTCTCACTCTCCCTATTTTCTTCTCTTTGGCCCCCTATCTTTCCCTCTCTCTTTCTAAACTGGTTTATTTATTTTTACGCAGGCATAGGAGAGCGAGGAGCACTGGAGCTTGGAGATGTATCGGGTTCTGAAGACCTATCCTATCACTAATATAATTACAGCCCCTCTTGTTCCCACCATTCTTAGATTGGGACGAGTAGATGGCATCATGAGTACTAGATTGGATTAATTTGAGGCATGCATCTGGATCCTGGCCACCAATCAATAGATCAGAGCTCATGACCCTTATTGTGGATCCTTTCTGAATTATGGAACTTTGGGTGGAGCTCATCAACATAAGTACATATCCTTAGTATATATGCGAAGTTTTTCTTTTAAAATATTATCTTTTGCTTTAGAAAGAAAATCTAACTTTTAGGAAATGCTTTTGAATAGGTCATGCCTAATCCGATAGGGGAGTTTCTTATACCTTGCCAGTTGAACTGTAAGTACCTTTAATTTAGTATCATTTCATATGCATAATATGCTTTGTATGTATTGAGCTTTGATTATGAATATTATTCGTACATCTATATATGTGTTATATGTTGTATTCTATATGTTGTGTATGCACTACATAAATATTCAATTCTAAAAATATATGATTTAGCATGAAATGTTGTACTAAGGTATTAAATTTCATTATGGTTGGATCAAGACATTGTTGATTTTCTTCCGTTGTGATGATTTGCTCTCTAGCCTGACTATGATTATACAGTTCAGGATCTAGTCACCTTCCAGGCCTCCATGGAGCTATCACTGGCACATGCTGTTGAAGACTTGTTTTTCCATGTAAGTTCGGACCTAGTCGCCTTTCGAGCATCTAGTGGGGTGATAACTGGCGCACGTTGATTGGTGGCATATTATAGTCAGGAGTTGGTTTTTTTTGGGATTTGCCACGGGTCGCTCATGGCTATAGTCATAAAAGTTATAAGAGAGTATGAATGGTTAAAGATATTGATTTAGAATCTTATCTTTGACCAGAAATATCACATATTTTTAAAAAATGTAGTTTAAATTCTTCATTATATTTTAATTATATATTGAAACTCTTATATTATGAAATTGATATTATGTGCATATTATGCTTGACTGAACTCGAGATAGAGGTGACTTAGGCCCTGTTTGAGGGAGCTGTTGGCAATAGAGCTGTTGGAAGTAGAGCTGTTCGAAGTAGAGCTGTTGGAAGTAGAGCTTTTATAAAAAGCTGTTTGCTGTTTGGTAACTACATTTCTAAAGTGCTGTGGCGCTTTAACATTTGTTTGGTAAACAAACTGAGAAAGTACTTTTGTATGACAAAATGACCATAAAGGACATTAGTAGTATTATACAATAGTGCATAATAAAATATAATATATATTAATACATAAATATATGATATTTAGTCTAATATTAATGTAATATAATATTATATTATTATAACATAGTACTATAACATTGTATACTATAGGATAATAATTTGATATAATATTAAATTATTTAACATAACATAATATTATATTTTATTTTATTTATAGTATAATGCAATAATAAATGTATAAAATATTATAATTATTAGTATAAATTAATTTTTCACTCTTTTGATGACCATTTATTTCTCTAACAAATTTTCTAGCTAGATGAAAAAATTAGTTAAATAATTACTAATATTTTTATTTATTTATTTATTTATTTATTCTTTCATTTATATACATATTTATTTATTTATTTATTTTCTTTTTTTTCTTTTTTTTTTCCTTTTTTTTCTTTCCTTTTTCTTCTTTTTCTTTCCCTTTCTTTTTTCTTCTCTTCTTCTCCTTCCTTCCTCCTTTTCCTTCTTCTCCTTTCTTCTCCCGCGAGGCCGGTGGCGCCGGAAGAGGGCCGGGTCGCGGCGGCCGCGGGAGGAGGCCCGGGAGGGGAGTGGGACGGTGGGCCCCGGCGACCGCGGGGGGAGGGGGGCTCGGAAGGAGGCCGGGACGGCGGGCTGTGGCGACCGCGGGGGAGGGGGGCTCGGGAGGGGGCCGGGACGGCGGGTCGCGGGGGGAGGGGGGCTCGGGAGGAGGCCGGGACGGCCGGTTGTGGCGACCGCGAGGGGAGGGGGGCTCGGGAGGGGGCCGGGACGGCGGGCCGCGGGGGGAGGGGGGCCTCGGGAGGGGGCCGGGACGGCGGGCTGCGGCGCCTGCCGGGGAGGCGGCGGCCATGGCCGCTCCTTCCTCTTTTTTTGTTCTGGTGGGTCGCAGCGATGGCTGGGGAGCACGGCCACGGGTGGCTGGGCAGCCACGGGCTGCCTCCCAAAACAAAAAAAAAAAAAAAGGAGGGCCGGCGACATTGAGGAGAAGAAGGAGATAGAGAAGGAGAGAGAGAGAGGGGGGATGGTGAGAGAGGAAGAGGCGGTGGGATGGAGATTTTTGGGAGGAAAAATGAACTTTTAAATGGGGGTATTTTGGTCAAAAATACAGCTTCCCGACAAAGCTGAAAACAGCGTTTTCGGAAAGCTCCAAAATGGAGCTTCTGCCAAAAAGCTGTTTTCAGCTTCCCGCAAAAGCTGAAACAGCTTTTCCAAAATTTTACCAAACACTCTTTTTTACCTAAAAGTACTTTTGGAGGGCCAGAAAGTGCTTTTTGGCCCTCCAAAAGCTCCCCCAAACAGGGCCTTACTAAGCTTTTTAGTTCATTTTCATCATTTCTTTGCCCTTTTCAGATGCCAACATTTAATGCAGATGGGATCATAGGTCGTGAGTGGGAGGAAGAAGCAACTTCTTTTTTTTTCTTGTAATGTCTATGATATCAATATAGAACATGTTTGAAAAATAATGTTGATTCTTGAATTATGAATAATTATCATTCTATGAATACTTTACCTGCATTGATACTATATATAATATTTTCTTAGGCCTTGCATGTCCTATGGGTTACACCTTATAGGCGTGCAGTCGTCTATCACGTGCCGTTCGCACTAATAAGGATGGGGTGGTCTCCCAGATTTGTTCTTCACTTTGTATTCTAGTTTTAATTATATCTTGTGTCCGTATGTGCATCCACAAAAAGAAAACAAAAAACAGAAAGAAGAAAAGTCCAAAGATCGATCAAACTAATACTTTAGCACTACCATCAAAGATGGAGATAGAGGAACAAGTAGGAGAAAAGAGATGTCATGCCCCGAGTGCAATAGATGCCGCATGCTTGTACGGTGGATCGTACAGGCATGCATGCAAGACAACGGATTATATCAAAGTAATTACAAATCTTTAAAATTTATTTAGTTATTAATTTATTCAAATGGTTTTTATAAAAGTTTCAAAGTAACATATGCTAATATAAATCAAATAATCTAACTAATCTAACTAAAATGCCAATAATTGCAAAAATCTTCAAAATCTAGTGCACTCTCTAGTCGTGTGCGATTATGCTTGGATCTAAAAAATAGAAAAAAAATATGATAATGAGCTACACTAGCCTAGTAAGCAACATAATACCCCAGAGTGGGGTTAAAGCATGCCCGATATTTTATTAAAACACAAAATAATATCTAAAAATAAATCATCAATAAATATATATATTTTTAAAAAATTATTATTATTTTTATAAAAACTTTAATAGTAAAATTCCAACATCAATAGGCCATGGTCACGTAACCCAGTGGCATGGGTTATACAAAGTGTCAAATCTACTATTATTAACTACCGGTGGCAACAGTATCCAAATACCACTATTCTAATCACCGGTGGTGCGGTGCTGAAACCAGTTTCTCATAGATTACAAGTCGATAGGGCCAACAAATAATCTCCATTGGCGGGGATAGAACAAATTATAGCCATGCTGAGAATACATACATACAAAATAGATTTTTCATAATTTACTAGATTTTATAACATATAATATAATTTTAGAATGATTATTAACATGCTTGACCTATTTAACCAAGTACAAAACATATATCAAAATTTAATCCACTAATAATTACTTTATCAAATAATTTGGAAAACACACTTTAAAGTATAGGGTTACTTACCTCTTTTTGCTTTAAATTCCACTTTAGGCAAACGGATCAAATGCACCTGTTTAATATTATTAAACTATTATTTATTTTAATATTATTCTAGAAGTCAAAATTAAACACTACGGTGTCATGCCTCTAGATCAGGTTGGTCGGGTGACAGTGCCTGACTACTCAGGTCGGTCTGAATCGGAAAGATTCAATAAGTCAAGTAAAGATCAAAAATGGTCAAATCTAGCTGGGCTGAAGTATTAGCCAGTCTATCGCCCGGGTACCAGGATGGTTCACGATCTCTAACTAGGTCAACTTGGATCCGACCAACAAAAAAAATAGGGCTTACACTAGGATCCCCGAGCATATCTAGAGAGAGAAAAAGGAGAGGGGAGAGAATCTTAACTTGGGTCTGGATTTGGTTTGATCCTGATTTCGGGCTCGGTCCGAGTGGTTTGGATCAACCATTAAAAAAAAGGTTTAGATCTAGTCAGAATGTGGGCTTGCTTAGAGAGAGAAAGAGATACACAATCTAAGGCTAGTTGAGCTTTTGGGCCTGATCCACTTAGTTTCGCGTCTAATCCACTTGGTTAGGTCCAATCTGAGGCTTGGCCTATTCAGTACGGTTTGACCAAAATAGAAAAACGGAGATTTGGTCTGGGTCGACCTAGATCAATCAATGTATCTAATCCACGAGTCAAGTAGAGAGAGAACAACAAAGTTTTCCTTGTTTTTGCCCAAAATGAATGGACTCGGCCCACGATGGATGAATAGGTCCCAAAATGAATGGACACGGCCCAAAATGAACACATTCCACAATGATCACAACCTAACAGGATGAATAGGGCCCAATTTGGCCCACAATGGATACGGCTCAATAGGATGAACAAGGCCTAAAAGAAATACGACTCTAATGGACATGACCCAACAGGATGAACAGGGCCCGAACTCGGCCCACAATGAGCACAACCGAACAGGGTGAACAGAGCATGAACTCGGCCCACAATGGGCACAGCCCAATAGGGTGACCAGGGCCCACAATGGATATGACCTCCATGGACATAGCCCGACAGGATGAAAAGGGTCCGAACTCGGTCCATAATGGGCACGGCCCAACAGGACCCAAATGACTGAATTAGGCCCAAATTTGGCCCACAATGGGCACGACCCAACAGGTCCCAAAATGATTAAATTGGGCCCAAATTTGGCCCATAATGGGCACAACCCAATGGGGCCCAAAATGACTAAAATGGGCCCAACACAGCCCAATAAGAGCTCTTCATCCCAACAACTAAGAAACAAGGAGGAAGGGGAAAGAGAAGGAAGAGGGAAGAGGGAAGAGAGAAGAGAGGAGAGGATCCGGCAACGGCCAACCTGGGTGGCAGGAGGTCGACGGCCAGCAGCAGCCGGCGGCGGTTGCATGACCGGTGGGGAAGGGGAAAGCCATAGACTTGGCTCGGAACAGAGAAATGGCTTGGTTTAGCTAGGAGCAGAGGAACGGGAGCTCAGTTTGGAACAGGGGAATAGGAAGAAGGGAAGCTCACCAGGATAGCTGTAGTAGTGGTGGACGTTGAGGTGGCGGCGTGATGTTTTCGACGAAGAGAAGGAATCTTGGAATAGGGGAAGCAGGCTCACAAAGAAGGGAGCTTTGGACGGTGCTTGGCTAGGGTGGCATGCTAGCATCGGATAAGGAAGGAGGAGGAGAGAAGGTGCTTGGTGGAGGATCCATAGGAAGGAAAGAGGGGGCTTTATAGAGAGCTCACAAAGGGGATAAGGTCGAAGTCATTGCTCCGCCTACGATCCTTGTGGTGGTGAGCTCGACCGACCGAACGGTCGGTGGCTGTTCGAACGTCCCGCGGCCGTTCGAACGGCCGGTAGAGTTCTCCCCAATGGCGAGCGATCGAGTGCTCAATCTAAGGGGCAAAGAAGACACAGAGAATCGTGATCACGATCCTCTGTTTCAATCCATTCTCCCCTGCTGAAGTCGGTTGGGTTGCCGACTTCAGCCCAAAATGACCTATTTGAGCTGAATCTCATATTATGACAACCCAGAACTTCACCCAAAATGGCTAGTCGAAAGATATTATTTGGATTTTTTGATCCTGTATAAGTACCCAAGATCTACCCAGCAAATAACCAATGTAGGAATAAACACACGCCCGTACGGGTCCTCACATACTTCCCCCATTCAAGCCCTAACGTCCTCGTCAGGCTAAGGGTTCAAATCCATTCAAATCTAATCGCAAACATGGTCGATCCATAGTCATCTCCAATAGATCTACGCTGCAGTATCCCTTTATTTCATATAGGTTATGGGCTGGATTCACTCTGATACAATTTGTAACAATCCAAGATCTCTCCCAAAATAGCTAACCAGAAGGTATTATTTAGATTTATTGATCTTGTATAAGTACCTAAGATCGACCTAGCGAATAACTTATATGGAACTAAACATACGCCCTCATGGATCCTCACAAGAGATATTAAGTAGAATCCACCACTAAATCCAAATAGATATAAGTAATCCAAGTAGAATATAGTTCTTTTATTCTTATTACATGGCTTTATATAGATACTACATAACCCTACAGATCTATTGTTTGAATATATCATAATCTTCTAAAGCAAAAATAATATTTACTTTCATAAATTCTACAGACATATACATGAACATAATTACAAAAATCTAGAAACTCTCAAAGACATATTCTTGAAAATTTATCAGCACAACTAAACCACAAAAACCACCAGCTATTAATTACAAATAATAACATTCAGCGAGCATTTGACTTAGACTAACATAAGGACTCCTCCATAGTGGATTGAACCACCACTCTTACATTGCAATAATTCTTATTCATGTATATAAGTTACTAATGTTTGGTCGAGAATAAAAGGCCAACACAAGTGGGACTAAATGAAAATTGGAAGCCAATTTAGGTTGTGGTCCTTGAGTATCTTTTTCTTAACATAAGTGGAGGACCAGATACTAGGGCCCTTGGTGGGTAAAAATAATATCTGTGTAGATATGCTTACGGATATGGTTAAGATTCTCAGTCAAACAATATAAACGAGCATTGGCATCGCATCCAGTTATAGCACCCACTGAATAGTCGGTTCTTACCCTCAAATTCACCAAGCTTACACCCTTCTTTGTACTGAGCTTGTTCTCTTTCCCCTACACCTCTCCTATCCCTTCTCCGTCCTCACTCTCCTCCATACTTTTCCCCGCTTGCTTCCACCTCTCCTGTCTCTTCCTTCCATTGGCCTTGTTGATTCCTTCTTCTTCTTCTCTCTTCCTAATTTCTTATTCACGTCTTACCTCTCCCACCCATGTTCATCGCTTCCATTTACCTTAGTTGAGTCCTTCTTCTTCCTTCCTTTTTCTTGTTCTCCTTTCGTTATCCTTCTCCTTCCCCTCCTCTATTCCAACCTTGCCGATAATATCCTATATTTAAATTTCATGGCTACCTTCACCACGACCTTGCATGAAGGAAAGGTGTACCATGTTGAGTTATTAAGCAACCACTGTTAGATTTCAGTATATGTTCTACTCCAACCTCTGCACCACTTATACCTACATCATATCATCTCATCACACTAATCAGTTTGATCCCTTTAAGTATTCCATTGCACCACCTCCACCTCCATTGGTATTAACATCATACGAATCTCAAATTCCAACCAATCAACTTATTTCTTCTTCTTCTTTGTCTCTCTCCTATGGCTCATCATCGTTCTTCTCCATGCCAAACGACGG
Source organism: Phoenix dactylifera (assembly GCF_009389715.1). Lineage (NCBI taxonomy): Eukaryota > Viridiplantae > Streptophyta > Magnoliopsida > Arecales > Arecaceae > Phoenix > Phoenix dactylifera. The sequence continues at coordinate 1,305,254 of NC_052400.1, forward strand.
ATGGCTTAATTATAGATCCCATTATCCCTTGAATCTCTGGCCCAATCATATTATGATTAGAGAACAAATGAATCAAGAAGTTGGCATGCCTATGCCAATAGATGCACCAACTCCTGTCGTAACAATGGAAGCAAGTGGACGTAGCATCAACACTGGTATCACATATAGTGGTAATAGTACATTCTTGATCACTTTCCCTCTCACCATTGAAGTGAGTGGTTCCTGGACAGAGATTGAACCAAAAAAGAATGGGCAGCACTTGGGTCTAGCAAAGCCAACAAGAAATCAAAGGATACAGGAGGGGAGAGAGCGATTTGCTCGCCACTGCTACCTTCGGAAAAGCTCCTCTATTTACTCCTCAAGAGATATTGCTCCTTACTTTACATCTGATAAACCAATTCTTCCTCATATAAAGCAGGTAAATTTTTTTTTTCACTCTTATTCTTTTGAAACATCATTTAGTTCTTTCCTACATGTGAATGTATATATTTTATATATTTAAAAAAGATGGTGAAAGTAGAATTATTGTGTTGCAGAAGCTAAATATTGTGCTTACGAAGAAGCTAAGCAGTACCGATGCGAATGTTGGCAGGATTGTTCTCCCTAAGGTATCGTTAATTAATGTTTTTCATTTTTATGAAATAGTTTTCTTCTTAATTACCTCATGTTCTCGATCAAAAGTATGTGTTTTCTTATTATTATTGTGTTTACTAGTCCCTACTAATTATATTTATAAAGTTACATGAATGTTGACCATTCAATGAAAAAAAACAGTGGGCGGCAGAGGATCACCTACCATATCTACGTAATAAAGAGGGAATTCATCTTATTGTGAGAGATATCTTCTCTTCTGATTCTTGGGACATGACATTCAGGTTATAGATCTTTTTCCTTGTCTTGCATTTATTTTGTAATTTTTTTAGCTTAAAAAAAATTATTGATTTAAATTTTTATTGGGTGCATATTTTTTAGATTTTGGTTGAATAACGGTGACCGAATGTATCACCTAGGTAATGCGGGTAAGTTATTATATATCTTTGCTTATAAGCATCCATGAATTATGTTCTCACATTAACAATCTCATGCATCTTTTAGTAGCTAAAGAAATTGCAATGTTGTTGAAAGTTTTTCTATGATAAAAATAAAACAGCTACAAAATGGAGTGGCATAACTTGTGATTTAAAGTAATACTGGCAGAACAGTTTTGTGATCATAACATAAGAAGTTGTCATCAAAAAATGATCATAACATAAGAAGCTCCTTTTCTCGAGCCATTTAGCAACTAATATAATAGTGCGGTTAACCTAGTATTAGTCATCAAACCTTGTTATCTAGCGGTTGTGTCTTGGGGTTTGGTTGGGACCTGCATCACCCATAAAATAGAATATATGTGAATATTATATCATTTTTGTGTTGTAAAAGGATCTACAATGAGAGTATATATAAGAATAAATGTACTATTATAGTCTACAATGAGACTTTTCTAGATTGTAGTTGCATGTTTAAAAATGTCAATCTATTTAATCGATTATAGCACATTCTGGGAGCTTTATGTTTATGCTCGAAGGTGCTAATAAAGCAAACTAACTAGTTGTATTTTTTGAGGCACAATTGTGAAATAAGTAGAACTAACATTTTATCTTAGTGTATTGTGATATATTATGGTTTTTGACTCAATTATTAACATTTTACAGCATTAAATGCTCCACTTGTCATTTGAAAAGACATAAATTCAAAATCTTAAGTTTGATGCACTTTAATACGTTCGAAACCACAAAACACTAAGTTTCCTAAATCTATAGCCTTAATTTTCTCTCTCTTATACCAAATTTTATAATTTATCATCTAAAAAAAAAATAAATGTATATTATTTGACTGAAATAGAATTTACCAAATTATTTGATAAAATAAATACTTTACTTTAGATCTTCATTTTTCCAAAATTGCCTAAAGATATTTTATCTTCCTTGCGAAATATTGTTTTTGTGCTAGAAGATGTCTCTGTTGGTTCAACAATATTATACTAGTAACGAATACATATTCTGTAGGCCATTTATTGGGATCTCACACTTACCGTTCAAGGATTTAATTAGTTATTTGAAAATAGCACACATTAAATTTAAGAACTAAGGAAAGATTACTTTTTCTAAAATGTAATAAAAATTAAGAAAAAAGGAAAATAAGCCTATATAATAAATTTAACAAAGAATGCAGAATCAAGTGTTGATACCTTTTCTTGCTATATGCAGGGAGTTTCATTAGAAAGTATAATCTTGAATGCGGAGACTTTATTGCCCTCTATCAAGATGAGAGCAAAAACTTTGTAAGTATATCATTCCTTTCTTATTTCCCTCGTATTTATTGATACTTTCAAAAGAAAAATTGTTGGAAGAATTAGTTCTTGTTTCTCATATAGCTTTGACCCAACAATCACTTAAAAGTTCAAAAGGTGTGTTTTACACTAACAGAATATCCTTGTACTATTATATTAAAGTTGATATTAGGTAAAATATTTCCAAGGAAACATGCCTTAGAATTTATTTTATCATTTATTCTACAAACCAAGCATCTTTAACAAATTAAAACTTTTGATACTTGAAAGCACAAAATCATGAATTTTGAAATGAAAATCTTTCAAACACAGAAATATAGTGGCTTTTTATGTGCTTCTTGAATTTGATTTTCAGAAACTACGCATAAATGACTTGGCCCCTAATGCATGATGAGAAAGGGTTTAATATACTCATCTTAGAGGATCAATAGCTGGCTGCAGATCGAGGAGTAGCTCAGTTTCTTGTGCTATTGAAGAGAACATTATAAGGATCCTTGTAACAATAGTTAGTTGTCACTTTAAAAGACGCAAAATGTGTGCATCAAGTCAATTGAAAATAGAGTTAGAAAACTAATCCAAATTTGCTACTTGCATGCTTTGCATTTATTCCTTTTAGATCATCACACATTAGTAAGCTTCAACAGGTATACATACTCATTTTAATATTCCTTAAAAGATTTAAACTAACATATATTGGGAAAATGCTTTCTCAAAATATGCTTTGGAAGCTTTGATGCAGCCTAATTTTCATCAACTATTTCTCTATATTATGAGAAATTGAAGCATTATCTTTTTCTCAGACTTTCATCTTTCTGAAGTTTATGCTTGTAAATTTGTTGTACATTCATGTGATGGGTGCAGCAGTACCTATGTTGTAGAAAAAGAAATGAACCACTTCCACCCAGCATGATTAGAGGGGAAGTGGTGCACAACAACCACCATATGGTAAGGCAGACCAATAAGCATCCAGAACAAGAGCAAAGCAGAGGAGGATCTTTCAGTGGAAATAACACCACCAATTCTCCAACTATAACAGAGTGTTGTGATCCCATTGTGACAGAAATCAGAGAGTCATCAGCTACAAGAGAGAGTTTATACATGGATGCTCAAGTTAACATCAATTATTGCAACTTCCCAGAATTTGATAAATTCCCAGACTTTAATAAGTATGGACTGTATGCTCCCATTGAAATGGAAAGCAGTGCTCCTACCATCACCGAAATCGCAGAGTCATCATCCGCAAGAAATGGCTTATCCATTGACACTCAATTGGATAAAATCAATGATTGCAGCATCCCAGAATTTGAGGAATTCCCAGGTTTTGAAGAGCAGAGACTGTCTGCCCCCATTGTGATGGAAAGTAGTGCTACTGCCATGACTGAAATCACTGAGCCATCATCTGGAAGAAATGGTTTATGCATCGATACTCAAGTGGAATTCAGCAACAGTTGCAACCTTTCGGAATTCAAGGAATTCTCAGAGTTTTTTGACGAGTATGGACTTTCTGCTCCCACCATGACTGAAATCACAGAGCCGTCTTCTGCAAGAGGTGGCTTCCACATTGATACTCAAATGGAAGAAAACAATGACTGCAGCCTCCTAGAATTTAAAAAACTCCCAGGCTTTGACGAATATGGACCGTCTGCTCCCTCTGTGATGGAAGGCAGTGACCCCTACATGACTAAAACCACAGAATCATCATCTGCAAGAGATGGCATAAACACTGATACTCAACTTGAAAATATTAAAGATTGCGATGTTCAAGAAACTGAGGAGTTCCCAGGTTTTGATGAGTATGGATTGTCTATCTACGATCTAAGACCAGGAGACAAAGATGAAATTATGCTAATTAGAGTGTGAGGGTTGCTAACATCGTAGCAGAAGTGCCTCCATTTTTTGCTCTTTCAAATGGTAACAGCAAATGCAACACCACAAGAACTACATGGGCGAGTGACAACATCTATGCTTGTGCACCAGTTGAAACAGTGTGGATTGGGTGTTCCCTGTGAGTGCCTTTTGTCATATTCAAGAATGTTAGTGGTATGAAACATCAGATACAGCGTTTGTCATGCAGGATATTAGTAATGCTCCATGTGGCTAGAGGTTGTTAGATAATGGCCTTATCCTAATAATGCTATATGACAGTTCTACTGGCTATAGTGAATGGTTACAGAGTAGCATGGGTAGTATTAGTATAAAACATGGCATAGAATAAATCTACTATCTTCAAATTAATGTTATTCTGATTGTTAGATTATGACTGTAACACAAATCATTTCCACAAATCACATATTGATACACAGACATGCAGTGCAGAAGGGAGATTTAGACTCTATTCAAAAAGTATCCCTCCATTTAGTAAACAATGACTAAATATGACATGTCAAATATAAAGGTAATTATGCTATTCCACAAGGAATTTTAAAGAATGTGCCCTTTTTTCAGAAGGATACTGACAATTCTACTCACTGTTCCTTATTTTTTGTACTAATATGACATGATTTAAAATTAGATGCATAAGTCTCTTGCATGCTAAAACTATTTTTGACTCTCAATTCAGTGTCCTTATCCCGAAGGTATTTCACTTCACATTGTTGAAAAGATATCAGATATAAACCTTTCTTATAGTGCCATATGAGCTGGTTTATAGGCCTGCTCCATTGCATGCTCGTCAAGAATTACTGATCCCCCAAAATAGCTAGCAGTTCGATTGCTTAGCCAATTCAGTATGTGCCATTCTATTACCTTCAAACATCTCCACCATGATTGGAATCATATGAGCGGAATAACAACTTGAAGCAGTATTACATCACAAGAAGCATCCAACTCATAAATGAGCTAGATGCAATCTAACTGAAAAGAAAATATCTTTATCAAATGTTTCCTCATAAGCTATATAAATGAAGCCAGGTATCTGCGGCTTCACTGACATGAACTAACTCGTTAGTAGACATCCCTGCCTGTGTAAGTAGTTAGCTGGAATGAGATCACATTCATGGTCTCTCACAATCTCTCTGAAAAAAAGCATATAGTTCACTTACACTCATTCTAAAATTGTTTCAGACAGCGATGGTCCAGTTTCTGCCACCCATAATACCAACCAGTGTGAAGGTTTGACCTAGACGGCAACTCCAGTTTTTTTCTTTTTTTATTTTTTTCTGGTGATAACCACAACTCTAGTTCATGATCAGCTAATTGATACAGCCCTCATCCTTTTGAACAAAAAAGCCATGATGTTACAGACATTCTGCACAACTGGGTACTGCATCTACATAGATTATAACCCAGTTTTCAAATACACCACCATCTCTTTGAGCCCATATTTATAAACAACACCTGAATTAGCCACTGTCACCACATCGATCGAGCTGCAGCTACAATATCTTTTCTCGATTCATAAGTCTTTAGCAGCAAAGTGCAATTTCTGATAAAACCTCCGAGTTTAGCACCAAAAAGGCAAGGAGGTGAGACAAAAGAAATATAACTGGCACCTCACCTCATCCGAGTACACTAAAAGAACATCAGAAAAGGTCAGATAAGGCCCTCTGTCATCAATTTGCAAGTATTAAACAAACAACCAATAATTGCACATTCTGCTCATAATAAACAGTTCATAATACAATTCGCCGTAATACAAAAGTTAGCAATTTAAGTGCAAATCCTCAGGCTGTTAGCGCTCAAGAACACAAAAAAGAAGGGGACATACTCACTCCGAGAGGGTGACTAACATTGGTCAATGCTGTCACCTCAACTATTTCATAAAGTCTTCCACCTTCCTAGTCGCATTTTTTTTTCTTTTTTAATTGTATGCACTCCCCAGTTGGCTTATTAAGCATATAGATCGAATACACAGTTTTTCTTTGAAAGGGAGAGAACTCAAAAAAAAGGAAGGGGGTCTAGGTATAAAGGACCTCCACTAGATGAATTTGGCTTCGCTTCACAAATGGAAATGGAGACTTGTAGATGCCAAACCTACCCTATGGCAATTTATTGTTCTCCAAAAGTATTACAGAAGAAGGTCATTCTTCTCCAGCAACTTACAAGCCTCTGCATCTCCATTTTTGGAAGTTTGTCCTCCAATGAAAATTTCTCTGCAGATCTAGAACCTTTTCTGGAAGGACAATCTATTGGGCAGCTTCACACTTTTAGGTTCCTTCCCAACCCTTTTCTCAATCTCCACTGATCAAAATATCACAGTTAGGCAAGCTATATGGACTCATTTTCCAACAGAACATCAAGCCTCCTTTGATGAATGACCATCACGTTCTCTAGATCCAGTTTTACCTTGAAGGGTCAACCAGACACTGAAGTGGAGATGGACCTCTGACCTACTCTTTAATGTCAAATCCTAATATTGTTTCCTCAACACAGCTGGTCAAAAATTCATAGGCGAAACCTATTTTGAGCTCACCACTCCCTCGCAAAGTTCCGTTAAGAATGCCAAACATGAGGCAATCGATCATCTCCTCATTTTCTTCCCTTTCTCAGAGCAAATTTGGCAGAATGTATTGAATCTTAACGGAACACAAGGCATGATGCCTAGAGAAGTTCAACCCATATAAACTACTTGGAAAAACATTCTGCAATGAGTTCATCATGGTTGAGACTCTTGAGCACAGACCACTATTTGGTTCCAGTGGAAGGAACATAACAAAAGAAATTTTAACCATGAATCTGCAAGCATCGATGGAGTAACTAGGACAATGATTAGGCTTTTCCTTGATTGAACTAGCTGCCTCAATAATAAGCAAGAACAAAAACTTGCTCTCTGTTCTTCATCAAATTCCTGTTTTTTTTTTTCTATATTTCCATCTTTATTCTTTTCTAAATTTCTGTTTTTTATCTATTATTTTTCTACTACTTCTGTATTCTGATTTCATCTTCTTAATAAAATCTGAGTGGGTTCCTCAAAATCTACTTCACTAAAAAAAAAGGCACCATAAGAATAAATGCTTGGTTGTGCGGATTGAATGGTACAGTGCCATACAAGGTTCGTCGTCTCGGTACCAGACCCCGTACTGGTACCATCCTATTATAGTGTCGATACACAGTACGGTATGAGACAGTGAGGCATACCAAGTGTCAGCTGGTATGATACTGCGTACCAATTCAGCACCGATATGGTACGTTACCAACCAGTACGAAAAACTTTGGTGCCATGGATGATTAAGATAAAGCTAATTTTGAGCTCAATGGTGCAATCAAATGTGACAAATTGACCGAGCAAATTGGTATCTCATTAATCAAGCTGAAGGTTAAGATCTAATTTTCTGGAGTCCAGAGGACTGGATATAGAAACATTATGATAAACAGAAAGTTGAAATTTTTCACCTTGTCCAAGTAATGAGGCAGTATTTAAGTGCTAAGACAACAACATAAGTCGCTTACAATAATAGATATTATATAACACAAAACGTCAGGGGATATATGAATATATGGTTAAACAATTTGTGCAATATTTGATACATATAGTCAAACATAAATTGCAAAGGCGCTCTCTTGATATCTGTATTTCAAAACTAATAATACACAACTACCAATATATCAACATAAAGGAGAAGCTACGCTTCGCTCAGATATTTTGCGCGCTGAAGTTTTATGCCAGGAGATATTATTATCTTAGTTTTGCATGGATTTTCAACAAGATATGGAACCTAATTGTTCGAATGATTAAAGATCCTCATGTGGATTATGGGCAGCATGGATCTTAGTGCTACACATAAAGTTTCTAGAAGATTGAAGAAGTAATAAATTCAGTTTGAAAGCGGAAAGTAGCATTATATATATTATCTTATAAGAAGACATTCTACTAATTCCGACCAAGAGGTCGATACAAATAATAGTATCCTATTTTTATCTATAGGTCTCTCACAATTCTTTTATGTCTCTCCCACTCATGGTCTGCCGTACCGGTCCGTACCGGCCGGTACGGGCCGGTACGTACCGGTCCGGCCTGGGACCGGTACCGGATCAGCGTAAAATCCGGTACCGGTAATTTATTGTTGAAGAACCGGTACGGGACCGGTACGCCACCGGTACTGGACCGGTACGGGACCGGTTTCGTACGGGACCGGTACGCCACCGGTACCGGTACGGCGGACCTTGCTCCCACTTCTCTTGGAAAGTATAGGATTTTGGCTTGAAGGCAACCATCTTGTCAAAGAGATCTAGAAACCAAGATTTGTAGGCTTCTAGTTGTTTTCAAGTTACATCCAACATCAAAATTTCTCCTTGTTGTTGTGTTCCAACTCTATCTATTATTCTTTTGGGATTTGTATCTCTCAATGAATGTCGGTCAACTATGCCTCGAGGGATGTGAGTTGGTCCTTCCAAGTACATAGCTTATCTTGGACTGATGCATATGCATCCATGGGAGGCATGAGTAGCCATGAGGAAGAAGAGGAATGAGCACTGAAGAGGAGGACACATGACCTATTTATAGAGAAGAGGCGTACCTCACTAGAAGATTAAGCTAAATCCCTGTTAATATGAAAGATGATACCGAATCTCTATGGATGTGAGAGATCCTTCTAGCAATGGGCAAGCCATTCCAAGATGCAAGAGTATTCCGAGAAGAAAGAAATGTAGCAAAAGTAGAGAGTTCAGCTGAATCATAAAAGATGCGGGCAGATCACCGAGAGCAGAAGTGATGTTTTAATAAAAGGGCAACACTTAGTTAATAAAAAGGCAGTACATGGACAGGCATCCCGTCAACCTCTTGATCATTGACTAATAAGATGGGAGGGAGGGGGACATTGTTTACACCCCATCTCAACAACCTAGTTGGTTGATGTAAGCAAGTGCTATATGGGCAAATATTAGATTAAGTCAAAATGGATGAAGATCACGTGAGCCTTCTTGGATTCAGTAGAGTTCAACCATGATAAATTTCACTGCGAGAAGGCGCGGACTAAAAGAAGAGGGTTCAGTCAATAAGTAGGCAGAAAGCTCATATCGCAGACATAAGGAATAGATTGAAACAACTGAAGCAGTCTTAAAGATAATTCTGAGTACAGAAATACTATATTATAGGCCATGGTAATATAAGCTATGATCGATAAGATAAGACTATGTATCTAATAGTTGACGCAAGGCGACCATGCTAATGAATGTGCGTAGTGGAGGATAACTGGCGTCAACTATCAGAATTGTTAAGAGTAGAACCAGACGTGGATGGCAACTATTAAAATGGGCAGTTATTTTTTTTTAGTATAAAAATAAATTTGTACTTTATAAATGATCCAATCCAAACCAATGCATTTCATCATATCTTAGTTCTTAATCTACCAGTAGAATCTATCTTAGAAGTAGTTATAATTTAGAATTCCTACTACTATAGGCCAATGCTACATCCCTATCTGCCAAATCCATCTATTTCGAATGGAGGTGCGATGGTAGTGAAAATCCTTAAAGGTCAAGTCATCTGGACCTAGCTACTCTCTATCCTTTCTTCGATAACGGCTAATCCGACGTCGGTGGCAAGCTTGCACCCACATCTACCCTCTGCCGTCTAACTTGTCACCCTTTCTCTCCACCAAAGAATTCTATGGTACATCCGAACAGGATGAGGAAAGGGAAAATAGTAGATCAACGGAGGATGATGCAGATAAGCATATCCTTAATGATGCTCATGAAAAGATAGGGGTTACATGGTCATACATTAGTCATGACTAGTCTCATCCTAGAAATGAGATAGAAAACATGATTTCATATTCTCCGATGCCATTTCCTTTTAATGATAAAAATGAAGATACTAATATCACTGGAAGTTAAAGAGGTGAAGAGATAGAAAGAGTCCTAGTGCTGAAGAGCCGCTTCAATCGCACCTCGAAGCTCTCATCCATGGCACCTCTCTCTCGTTTCTTTTGAATGGCCATGCAAGGGCTTGCTACCCTTGTTCTACAACACGGGTGTCAAGTGGATGGAAGGTGGCTGTTCGGAATGTTGATGAACATCGATGGCTGCTTCAGTGGTATGCAAGAATGGAGGGACGACCGGCATCCAATGGAGGGGCGGATCTTCGATGATCACCAGATAATCGCTGGGAGAGGAAGGACGCAAGCGGAGGGTTCGGAGCGAACGATCGAAACTAGGGAGAGGGTTTGCAGAAACGTCATTCGAAGTTACTTGAGAGAGAGAGAGAGAGAGAGAGGGTATTTTGGTTATTTGCAACTTTAGGCTATCGGGGTTCTATATACACCCCCCCTATTGCTAAGGACACCCCCAAAAACCAAAAAAAAAATACCCAAACTAACCTTTAGTGTAATTACCATATTGCCCTTGAAATTTTCTCAGTACATCCCCCCTTCCTCCTCCTCCGTTTCGTTTTGAAAAGAAAAAAAAAAAAAACACCCCTCAAACCCCCCTTAAACCCCTCGATCCATTTACATCGTTTAGGCGATCTTTGAAGGAGATTTAAGCCCCATTCGAAGCATGGACAAGCAACTAGTGATTTGGGACGAAGAATCGGCCGCAAAGGTACGTGTTCCACCTTGTTTCGAAATTTTTTTTTTTTTCACGGTTCGTGCTCCGTTCGGCACTGGATCGCCGAACAAAAGGCTTCTGTTCGGCTGAACAGTGCCGAACAGAAGCCTTCTGTTCGGCATCCCTCAACCGAACAGAAGCCTTCTGTTCGGCTGCACAGTGCCGAACAGAAGGGTTCTGTCCGGCTCTGTGCAGCCGAACAGAAGCCTTCTGTTCGGCACTGTGCAGCCGAACAGAAGGCTTCTGGTGCCAAATCGCGTGCCGTGCTGAATTTTGTGCCGAACAGTTCCTCTGATTCATTAATTCTTGGTGATAAATTATTTTATATGTAGGGCTATGCTACAACCGAATCGAGTATAATTGGATCAGAATTTGTACTGGATTACACAAGCGAATTTACAACTTACGAGGTATTATAATGTATTGTGCAATTTTGTATTAGTTTAGCGAGCTATTTTTACAACTGTGTACTTACATAAATGGAAATCATTATACTTTGTTGTAAATGAAAATCATTTTGTTGAGGTACTACGTTCACAACACTTGCGAATATTTAATTTTGCTTATTTATAATTTTGTAGCTATTAATATTTTCTTATTTCTAATTTTGAAGGTGTTCTTGTTGCCGGGACATCCCGTTCCGCCAGTAGCGACCAACTGGCGAAAATATCATCTTCCTTGTGCTACCGGATGGGAAAATTCATATGAAGCCCGGATTCAACAGTTCAAAGAGAGCATCTCACCTAATGTTATAATTAGCGAGACAGTAGAGTTAGATTGATTGTTTATATATGTACAATTTTTGAAAGTTGTAAATTTTTTTGGGCTCTTAGAGTCATGTACTGTGAAACTCCATCATCAATATAAATCAAAAAATATCTGTCTTCGCATTGTTAGATTGATTGTTATGTGCACTATTATATTTGTGTAAAATAGAACGGGCCAGGCTTTACAAAGATTACACGTAAATGTACCAAAAATATATATTTTTCATTAATATCAACAGTTTCAAATTACACAAAAAAAAAAAGTCGAAGCTACATAATCAAAATAAAGGCTCCATCATCAATCCCTATGACGCCGTCGTCGACGCGTGTACTGCTGTACGTCCGAATGAGAGGGTGCTGGATCCGAATGAGAGGGTGCTGTACTCGGGCCAGGCTCATCACCCAGAAGTAACTGATGCATCTGACAAATAGCATGAAATAGATGCCCGGCACCTAGTGACGTAGCCTCTGAGGGACCCATCCGTACAATGTCGGTACTGATACCGAGTGCATCTGCAATACGCCGCCGGTGCATGTCAGCATCATCATGACCTCCCCTAGCTCCAGAATGAGTACTCGGGAGAAGCAATCCTAGCACGACGTCTCCTAGCTGACGCCGTAGGTCTAACTCTGGAGGGACCGGGATCCATGTCTGAAAATATAGAAATTCAATGTTAGGCTATATCAAAGAAAATAATTCAATTGCATACATAAATGATAAATGATAAAACAAGCCAAAAAAGAAACAAGTTACTTCTTGGAATCTACATGATTGGGTTTTGTGATAAATAATTCAATGTTACTTCAATTGCATACATAAATGATAATTCAAAAGTATACGACTCGTAAACTCAAGACATAACTCAATAATAGACTTTACCTAAAACTATGCCGCAGTTCTTAGTTTTTGTTTTTAGTTTTTGTTCGTTAACTAATGTTGTGGTTTTATTATTTGATAGAGCATTTGATATGAGATAATCATTCCAAGATCAAGAATGACATCGATGAAGGTAACAAGATCATCATATTTGGATGCACCATGTTAATGCTATATGATAATGATTCTAAATTATCCCTACTTCTCAAATTACTATCTAATCTAGTAATGAAAAACTTGTCCTTGATGTTGGGTATCCAATTCACCCTAAGGACGTGATCTAGGCTAAAATTTGGGAATAAAAATAATCCTTAGTCTAGCAACAGAAAAAAAAAAAAAAATTGGATTCGGCCCCATGGGGACCAAGATACATTGGGTCGGCCCCATGGGGCCGAACCAATGTATTTTGGTCGGCCCCATGGGGCCGACCCAATTGCAGCGGGTCGGCCCCATGGGGCCGAACCGAAGGCACTGGTTCAAAGAACCAGTGCCGAACGATTTGGGGAGGGGGGGGGGGAGCTACCTCGAGGTGGTCGTGGAGGCGCCGGCGAGGTGCTCGTTGCTCGGGAGATGGCCGGGGAGGTGGTTCCGGGAGAAGCCGGCGAGGTGGTCGGAGATCGGGAGAATGCCGGCGACGAGAGGGAGAAGGGAGAACGGGGGGGTTTTGGGCGTTGGCGAGGTGCTTTGGGCGGAACAGTTCAAAGGGAGACGGAGGGGGTTTGGCCGCCGGCGAGGTGCTTGAGGCGAGGTTTTTTGGGCGGAAGGGAGAAGCCAGCGGGTGTTTTAGAGGGGAAGAGCGGGGTGGAGGGGGGTTTGGGGGGTGTAGAGAGCAATTTAGGTGAGGGGGTGGGGAGGGTGGGGGGTAATTTAGGAATTTTTAATTTTTTAGGGGTGTCCTTAGCAAATGGGGGGGTGTAGAGAGTATTTAATTTTTTTTTAATTTTTGGGGGGTGTCCTGAGCAATAGGGGGGGTGTATATAGAACCACCCCGGCCGGGGCCATTTTGGAATGTTCTGAAAAAGTGAACGATTTATCATGGTGTACTTTAGTTGCGGCGTTGGCTAGTTATGGAGCAATCAAGGTATAACATTTGTCAAGACCACGGTGCGAGAGAGGACGACGGATTTTTGATGCGCCCGTAATTAGTATTTGGCCTCGGAGTTGTATAGAAGGACATCACCAATGCAAAACATGTGCTGTGCGCGGACCACATTCTTCTTCAGAAAAATCTGACCACGGCGATCGAATGATTTCGAGATCAAGGACGCGATGCTTGTTCTAAATCACTGCTCATATCTATAGACTCTTAGATGAATGTAATTTCTACGGAACTATACATATCTATAGAGAGAGAATGACTAGATGGCCTCGCCACTTTGGACGCTTTATTTGGAAGGACCACTCTTATTCTTTGTTTTTTTTTTCTAATTTTATTGGTTGCACTCGGGCCAATTACCTATAAATTATTGTTGTACAAAATAATAATAATAATAATAATAATAATAATAATAATAATAATAATAATAATAATAATAATAATAATAATAATAATAATAATGAAAGCTGAGTTTCAAAATTTGTAAAGATAAAAGAGATATTATTGTAATTTTACCAAAAATAAAAATATCCAAACGTCACAAGGCGAGGCGCTTTCTCCATAAAAGCGCATAGAATATTCTATACAGTAGAATGTACACCGCCCATAGATGCGTCGAAAGAGCGTCAACACCTCTAACAACCATTGACGGACGGGCTGATGATTATTCCGCATAGAGATTATATACAACTGTCCAGAAATGCGATATCATTCCAACGGGCGATCTCCCTTCTCAGGTAGAAAAGATCTTGCTTGTAGTCACCGCTACTTCCAAACAATGGGAGCACAAAATAGAATATCTAACCGTTACATCCCTACAGAATCGATGGTGGTAAACGTACTGAGCATTACCAGACTCGACACAAAGGTCTTCCGTTCACGCCCCCGTTAGCTCCTCTCCACGCTTTCCTCTTTCTTGCTCCTATTTTCTGGTTCCGGCGATCGCTGAAACCTTAATCCTAACCCTAGAGAAGGGCATATCCGGCGAAGATGAGGGAGATCCTCCACATCCAGGGCGGCCAATGCGGGAACCAGATTGGGGCCAAGTTCTGGGAGGTGATCTGCGACGAGCACGGGATCGACCACACCGGCAGGTATTCCGGCGACTCCGACCTCCAGCTCGAGCGGATCAACGTCTACTACAACGAGGCCAGCGGTGGCCGCTACGTCCCCCGCGCGGTGCTCATGGATCTGGAGCCTGGGACCATGGATTCCCTGAGATCTGGGCCTTTCGGCCAGATTTTCCGCCCGGATAATTTTGTCTTTGGGCAGTCCGGGGCCGGGAACAACTGGGCTAAAGGGCACTATACTGAGGGCGCGGAGCTCATCGACTCGGTTCTTGATGTCGTGCGGAAGGAAGCCGAGAATTGCGATTGCTTGCAAGGTATGCTGAATTTTGGTGGAACTTGAGGTTTCTGTTCTCATTCTTCTTTGATTTCTTGTGTAATTTGTGTTTGATATTAAGAAGATATTAGTTCATGTTTTGAAATTTCTATTCTTTTTTTCTGTTTTTTAAATGAAATTTGACTTTTCTTTCAGGAAATTCAAGGTTTCAAGGCTCTTTTCCCGTTTTCTGTTGATCGTTAGGAATCTTGGATCTATGGATTTTGAATTTTTGTGCTTCTTAGGAATGGTGTTGGATTTTGTATTCCAGCTGAAGAAATGTAGGGGATAATTTTAGCCTTCCTTTTTCTCCCGCTAGTGTCTGAGTTTTATCTGTCTTTTTTTCTTGTCTTTTGATCTGATGAAATTTGAACTGTATGTATGGATTCTTTTTTTTTTTTCTTCTTCTTTAACGTTCATTTTCTTTATTATGTAAATTTTATCTCCTCCTATCTGTTGTCTAGATTCGCTGTTTTATGAGAATTGGATGTTCTTTTAGTTTCTTTTTAAATGTTGTCTCCTGTTTATAAAAGTTTGTATATGCAGATATATAGCTTTGGTTTGAGGTTGCTTATTTGATTTTATATCATATTTATCGCTTATAGATGGTTATCATTAGATCATCTTTAATGTTACGGGGTTCAGCCATAGTGTCAAAAGGGAAAAAGAACAAAATCTTTAGGCCATATGGGCAATGGTGAGACTCACTTGGTTGGTGCAGTACACGGTAGGATTTTAATATAAAGCACCAATGCTTTTAATGGAAGCATTTTTGTGATAATTGAAGCGCTAAAACATCTAGTCGTGTAGATTTTGACAATATATCATATAACTTGATGAATAATTATTTAGTTGATCTAATGATAACCCCATGCATTACTCGTTGTGTCTTTTGTATGCACCAAAGTTTTCGCAGATGATAAAAACAAGTTTTTAGGTGGCTAAAAGAACAAATTTCTATTTTATAGAAAAATTATTAAGAAATGACTTCAGATGTTTAGAAACTGGATTTTTTTTAAATTTAGTATGTCAAGACCAAGAAAATGCTATGCTAGTTTGGAATATTAGATATTTGAATATCTTTCTGTTGGATCCTCACTTACTGAGAAGGCTATACTGAACATTTATGCAAGTCACATTTCCCATCACCTGATCATGAGATTTATTCTTATTCCGACTTTTATTCTTCATGCTAAATTAGGAACTTGATGCAATAAGCAGTTCATTATGACTTGCTGTGTTATAATGCATTTTACTTCTGTAGCCTGCATGCAAAAGAGGTCAAGTTGTTACTTACATCCCCATACATGGACTAGCTATGTATGATATGTTTCAGTAAGTGAGAGTTTGAATTATGTTTTGCTAGAACCAAAATATTTAGCTAGGTTGTCTTTCAGTACTAGTCTAGTGTTCTGTGTTGATCAGTTCCTCACTATTTGGCCTATTAAAACCTGCTTCAGTGTCCTAACTCTGTCTTTTGAAATTTCTATGTGATGGTGACACTGGATAGAATGTTACATATATCTGAAGTTGGTGTGATAGCATCATTGTGATAAATATTCACACATCTGATTGCAACTACTATAGGGTTTATCGATCCTAGTCTCATTGCACAGCAGCACACTTTTTTAATGATAGAAATGTCTGCAGTCCTGCTTGGTTTAATATTGCGGATTTTTGTGTCCCTTTATCTAAGCAGTTTAAGAATGATAAATTTGTGATGGCCAGATTTATTATTATCGCCTACCTTGTTGCTCAGTTGTACAGGTATAAGTTTCAATATCTTGGAACCTTTTGCACTAGGAAAGCCGTGACATGTTAGTTGAGGTAAAGCTAACTCCAAAGTTTTAAATCAAAGATCTAATTTTGGGCTTAAACAATATTTGAAGCTTCGACTAGGAAAGCAGCGAATTATGTACACTTTGACATTAGATAAAAAGATGGAAATTGCCTTTGAAACCTCAATTGTAGTAGTATGCCCTTGTAATCATAGATGCAGGAACTTAATATCAGGCTGTATAGTTGAAATGCATCATGCATGAGTTTTTAGCTTTTGCTCTTTGTTCTGTTCTTATTCTTTTTTCTTTTTTTGTTGTACTGTTCTTATCCATAGTTAACTAACTGGTTGGTTGTCTGCTAAGTCGACTTGTTGCATAACACATTTCCAAGTATTAAATGATGTCTTTTATCTCTTTATCTGATTTTGTGATACTTTCCAAAGAAATATGAAAAATTCTCACTTTTTCGCAGTAATGAGTTATCATGCTTCTATATGCATGTATATTAAATTTCTCAATGTGCTATTCATTTCATATTAGGTGTGGCAATGCTTAACTGTTTAGCATGTTTAACTTGTGTCAACCCGGTAGAGCGTATTAGATTGCTTGTTTAATATGGCCAGGTTCAGGTCTGGATTTTTGACTTGTTTAGGGTCTGTTTGGATTTTTCTATATGATTGGGCTGAAAATCCTGTAGGATTCGTAGATTGGGCTGCTACAACCAGCAAGATCATATGTTACAGGCGAGATTAGGTCTGTATTCATAAAATACCTAGAAATAGCTTTGGAGTAGGCCGAATTGTATACCATAGGGAGAAAAAAACAACCTCAGCAGGTAGGCTGCAGCCTAGCCCATAGCGGACCGAGCCTAGCCCATAGTGGACCATGCCTAGCTTTAGCTTGTGATCTTGCTGGTCGTACTAGCCCAATCCACGAATCTTACATAATATTCAGTCCAATCCTTTAAGAAAATCCAAACAAACGCTAAACAAATGGGCCGGATTAAGGTCGATAGATTTTTGATCTATCCTTTACTGGACCCGACCCGATTGCCACCTCTATTTCATATGGTGTAGTTTTGATTATTTTATTATCAGTATAATAATGAACCTTCTAATCATTTTTGTGTACAGGATTCCAGGTTTGTCACTCTTTGGGAGGAGGAACTGGATCTGGCATGGGCACCCTTCTCATCTCTAAGATCAGAGAGGAGTATCCAGATCGCATGATGTTGACATTCTCTGTTTTTCCATCGCCGAAAGTGTCAGACACTGTTGTAGAGCCATACAATGCCACTCTATCTGTTCATCAGCTTGTTGAAAATGCTGATGAATGTATGGTTCTTGATAATGAAGCTCTTTATGACATTTGCTTCCGCACCCTGAAGCTTGCAACCCCTACCTGTAAGTTAGTTTTCATATTAATTTGTTGTATACATTTTCGTTGAATTCTATGATTTTTTATTTTTATTTAGTATGCGAAAGAACTCATTGAGTTTACATGTGATAGAGGTTTTAATGTGCTTGATCACTAATATCAATATGTTGTACCCCATACATTTTGTGTCACATGCTGTTTTGGGCCTGTGACAACTGTGATAGTAAATCACTGATACTTGTCCTGTTGGTAACCTAAAGTTCACTGAAACTCTGTTTTGATAATATTATTTTCTAGTTGCCACTTTTTGCTATGAACTTTTTTATTTATTGGGGCTAAATAGTCAGTAGAAGCAAGAATTTTAAACTCTTTTCAACAATATTGATCCAACTTTCTTAGTTCCTTGGTCTTCCTTGCTTACTGCCTACTGCAAAAGTCAAGCCACTTTTCTCCAGGTCTCTTTGAATGTGAGCAACTTCATGACTTTAAAAATCCAAGAAACTGTGATACTGCATTGAATGATTGTCCACTCATTTTAGTGTTCATATTTGGATCGTATATGTAATGTTACTGTTCTAATTCATGATATGTTATTTCTTAACCCATGATATCATCACGAAATAATCTTTGAACATCTAAGATTGTGTGTGTTGGTCCAATTGCTTTCTCTCTTTCCATGTTTTACTCGTGTCCTAGTTGTCTTCTATTCATTATTTTTTATGTTTGAGAAAATTGAAATTCCCTACTTACATATAGCTGTTTTGTTATTCTATAAAGAAAAAATGAGATAGGAAGAACTAGATGTACCATTAAGACAATTTTGGGGCCTTAGGTTGTTTGTAGGAAGGTTATGAATAGTCCGAAGGGTAGTCAAAAAGTATCAGATTTTTCATCTTGCTCCTTCATCTCTCTGATGATTTAATGTTTTTGTTTTGTTTCTTTTCACTGCAGTTGGTGATCTTAATCACCTAATCTCTGCCACCATGAGCGGTGTTACATGCTGTCTCCGATTCCCTGGTCAGCTAAACTCTGACCTCCGGAAGCTTGCAGTCAACCTGATCCCATTCCCTCGCCTCCACTTCTTCATGGTAGGCTTTGCTCCCCTTACCTCAAGGGGTTCCCAGCAGTACAGAGCACTCACTGTCCCTGAGCTCACCCAACAGATGTGGGACTCGAAGAACATGATGTGTGCTGCTGACCCTCGGCATGGCCGCTACCTCACTGCTTCAGCCATGTTCCGTGGGAAGATGAGCACGAAGGAAGTTGATGAACAGATGATCAATGTCCAGAACAAAAACTCTTCCTACTTTGTTGAGTGGATCCCAAATAATGTCAAGTCCAGCGTGTGCGACATCCCACCGAAGGGGCTAAAGATGGCATCCACTTTTATTGGTAACTCAACCTCCATTCAGGAGATGTTCCGGAGGGTCAGTGAACAGTTCACAGCCATGTTCAGGAGGAAGGCTTTCTTGCACTGGTACACAGGTGAGGGTATGGATGAGATGGAGTTCACTGAGGCTGAGAGCAACATGAATGATCTGGTGGCAGAGTACCAGCAGTACCAGGATGCAACAGCAGATGAGGAAGAGTACGAGGACGAGGAAGAAGAGGAGGCTGCAGCTTGAGTTACATTCTCTTTCTGATCCAGTTTTTTTTTTTTTCCTCTCACATTTCAGGTTGTTGCTATGACAGGGTTTTAATTACGTTTCCAATATCGGAGGACATGCTTTCTATATCTATGGTTGTATTACTCTTTGTATTGAAGTGATGTTTATGGTGTTCAGAGCAATGAGTTTGTTAGGTCAGGGCATTTTATGGAATTTGGGGATTTTGTCAGCTTCATCTGTACCTGATTGTTTATAATCTCAACCAAGGATGATGGAATGTGTAATGGGTTATCCCTTTGTTGAGCGGATTTGGGTCTTTGTAGCTGTTTATCTTCTGGTGACTTTGTAGCATTTCTTTGCTTCACAGGGGTTCTCGTCAGCCCCAGCACGGGGGGCATAAGCGCACATAAATGTGCATCCTAGCTTCATGCAGGTGATCGCAAACTGAACCTTGTCTGATATTCTCAGCATTGAGCTTGTCAAATCTTCTCATTCTCTTGCCTATTATAATTTTGGAATTTATATGGGCATTTTCTTCTAGGAGTGAAACAACAAGAGAAAACTTTGTATGTGGACTAGTGTGCGATTGAAATGGACAGCAATAAAATCAAGGAGGGCAACCATAGCCAATTGTATGCTTGTGAAATGTGAAGCATGAGCAGCTAGGTAGAAGATCAAACAAGCCATCGGGTAATGCTATTTTTGGGCACAAGCATTTTCTACGGCTAGGTTGTGTATGTGCTGCCAATATCCCCCTTAAAAGCCATTCTGGTGATGGCAGATGCAGCTGGTACTTGTTTCGTTAGACAGTAAATTTTTCTTGTATTTTCTTCTTGGTTCTTAGACCTTCCTTGAACCAACCAAAAAAAAAAAAGCATTCATCTGTAAATGTTATAGGAAAATTTCTGTTTGTCATGCTACATCGTTGGCTATAGAATAAATACGTATATTCAATCCATGTTGCCAATTCATGTCGTTGTAGTATAGTGGTGAGTATTCCCGCCTGTCACGCGGGTGACCCGGGTTCGATCCCCGGCAACGGCGAATTAGTTTTTTTTTTTAACATCTCTTCTGAATAAAATACCATCCTTAGCACTGTTTTCTGTGAAAAGGTCACTATTTATACTACTTTCTCCCTTTAAAACAGCAATATATATATATATATTGGCACTATTTATGTTCATTTTCTTCTTGAGCAAGAATAGTCGATAAATGATTCATCCCATGAACCCTGCAATATAAAGGATCTCATATGCTTTGCATTATAGTCTTTAGAGGCAATATGATGAATGGATATTGAGCATGTAACAATGGCTTTGATTTTATTGAAACGTTCGATGCTGGGCTCATTGTGGGATTGGATATCATGCAATCTTATTCATTTTCATAACAAGAGCACATGATAAAATTTGCATTTAATTCCTTATCCCCCCCATCCATGCACAAAAAAATGAAAAAGAAAAAACTGCTTTAGATTAACTAAAACAGGCATGGAAATAAATGTCCACCATTATCTAATCCATATTCAATCAGATCTCAATCCTCCCTAGAGGGTCTCAAGTCATGATTAAAAATTAAAGTATCTTATTCCATTTTTAGCCTAAGTGTAGATTTCGAACCAACAAGCTCGCTTCTAAAATACCTAGCATATTCTTTTATAAGAAGTAGATTAATTAGGATCAAATTCTATTTACAACCAGTTGACTCTAATTAAAGCATGTACTGACCTATGAAATTCATCAAACGTTACTTTCAGGGCCGGTAACTTGTATTGAGAATAATATTCTCTTGAGTATCCATACGAGTAGTAAAGCTATGAGGGTACTCATATAGTTCTAGATATTTATATGGGTGTATATACAGAAAGAAAATTTGATAAGAGGATACATGCAAATAGTAAATTTGTGAGGCTATTCATCTAATTTTACACGCAAAAAACCCTTTTAATTATGTTACAATCATTTGGATATATGAAAAGACAACAATTGATATAGATTATATCTCAAAAACACACCTTAGGAATCAAGTTATAAAGCTAGCGTTATTGCTACAATTGTGGATAATAATGAATTTTAAGTCCTCAAAATAAAGCAAATCGAAGAACCTGTCGGATTTCTAACCGTTGATCACTCAACTAGCGATAATCAGTCCCAGGTGATAGAAAGCCAATCTGGTAAAAAAAAATGCTAATCACCAGTAGCACACAGAGCCATTGGTGACAAAATGCCAATCACTGGTGACAACTAATTATTAGGGACAAACTGCTGATCACCGGTGCAAGCTGTTAGACATTAAGGGCTCGTTTGGTTCGCGGGAAGCATTTTTCTTCCTAGAAATATGATTCCTGGGAAACAAATTCCTAGGAAAAGGATGCCTAGGAAAGTACTTTTGGCATGTTTGGTTGATGATGGGAAAGTGACAAATTTTCAAGATGCTTATGTTTGGTTGGCCATCCACTTTCCTAGGAAAGTTATATATAATTCCTATTATGCCCTTAATAAAAATTAGGTTTTTAATGCCTCTTTAATGCTTCTTTAATTCTGAAGGGACTTTTTGGGAAAAAGTAAAAATGGAGTGATTTCCGCCTCATGGGAAAGTAACTTTCCCATGTTTCTCATGGGAAAGACTTTTCCATGAAATGTGGGAATCACATTCCCATGGGAATACAACTTTTCCTTCTCTCTCCTTTGAAAACTCCAACCAAACAAGAGGCATCTCATTACTTTCCCGTTGACCACACTTTCCCCCCTTCTTTTCCCGCGAACCAAACGAGCCCTAAGGAAATTAAAGTTGGGAAAATTGGGTTAACTGATTACCAAGCAAATATGGTATCAAAACCGAGGTTATTGGAGGTCATGAGTTCGAATCTCAAACGAGAGGGATGAATCTGGCCTGAATCTACTCAATCTTTTGAGCTACTTTTTTTGGGATCAATTGGTTCATAAATTGAAGAATATCTGAGTAGCTGATAATGCTAAAAAACAAGGCTACCGTCTGGTAGGAAAATTCTTGGTCAAGAATGCATGCCTGCAAGGCATTGGACTAGTCTTTGAAAACACAATGCCAGGGAGGCCATTGCTGTCACATTTCCACCCCCATTGCTTGGTCAAGATAAGCAACATTGACTTGGCCCAGGACGCCACCAGAAGTCATGTACACTACCCCTGAGCTTTCCTTATCTGCATCAACCCATGAATTCGAGTCTGGCTGAAACTGGCTCCCTGCTGCGCCACATATCATCCCTCCATTGGCTGGTCTAATTTGGGCCATATCAAATATGATGGATTAATTATGCAAGATAATGAACTGAAATAAATCAACTAAAGAGCTAACTATCAAACTACTGTATTAATATACGATTTAATATCTTTTGATTAGATCAGATTCATGCTTTTTCTTATTATTGTTTCCACTAGGATGTGTTTGGATGTAACTAGTTCCCATGGTACTCCAAAGTCCAGAGTGAGCATTCCATAGAAATTTGAAACTATGCAGGAAAGGCTGAAAGAAGCGAAACTTAAAAGTATTTGCAGAGAATGCCAATGGCACGTGCGAGGATGTCAGATATGTAAAAGAAGTGGTGGTGTGTTCAGTCTGGTGAAGTAGTGGAGAACTTGGGGACACCATTGGCATAGCTCAAGATCATCTTATATGGCATCAAGCTCAAATCTAAACATATTCTTTTCAGGTCCGATTGCTCTCAAGTATTTTTGTAGAGCATGGATCCTAAATCACCTTGAGCTTTTGATTTTTTTTTAGAATTCAGAGGCTATTTGGTACTCAGTATTAACTCCATGATGATGGATGGATGATTTGCATGAATTACTAAAGCTAATTTCATGCGTGCAGGAGTTTGGTTGACACATCAATTTACCGATGTTTATCTCTTTCCTGTTCATTTTTTTCAATTTAATTTTCTAATGGCTAATCTTAAGTATAGATGATTATGTTCTAACTGCCTATTGTCAAAATGTGAGACTTTGGGATAGTGTTTGTGTGACGATCTGTGCGGGCGTGTGTTTAGTACATTGATTATTCGCCAAGATCTTGGGTATACTTATACAGAACAAAGAAATCCAAAAAAAGAACCTTTAAGCTAGTTTTTTTGAATGAGGTTCTGAGTTATTACAAGCAGTATTAGAGCTAGAAAAAGAAGATCTATGCCAAAATATTTTAGGTCTGAGCCTAACCAAAGAATCACAATATTCTCCTTCTATCATAATACCTTTTGGATCAAAGCAGTATTATTTCTAACAAGTTTCAAAATAACTCAAACCACTACATTTCTACTACGCACTCTGATATAACCCAGCAAATTGATTCGATCGAGGAGAAAGAAGATTTAGAGAGCTATGCATGTCAAAGTCTTATCTGAAAAGAAAACTTTCGGTTTGACGAGTCTGTTTTGGAGTCTAAACGATGGAATTTTGTCACGATTTAACCTCCTAAGAGGTTGACCCAAAGTTATAGATAACAGAAAGATACCCAATTACGAAAAAAAATCATCTCAATCGAGCATCGTATGACCAAGTATGGCCTCTGAAAGTTTAGCATGCGACTCGGCTTAACAATATGATGGATCTCGCTTCTAAACCCTGTCTGTAGTGGCCAAAATATTCCACATCGAGTCTAGAGATCCTCCTGGATATTCATAGTGGCCAAAGTGTTCCACATCGAGTTTGGTGATCCCTTGGATAATCATAGTCGCCAAAGTGATCCATATCGAGTTTGGTGATCCTCCTAAATATTCGTAATGGTCAAAGTGGTCCACATCGAGTCCGGTGATCTTTATGGATCATAGCTCCCCTTGTTTAGATGATTTAACTCCGGGTAAATCAGAACTGAAGATGAAAAAATGCTTGTACCTCATGGCTGAACCACTTAGTTTTGCTCGATGATAGAATTGTTGGTACTCGTGTTGAAGACATTGCTAAACGAGACACAATCTCAGTGAGTTGGGCTATCTTCTTCTCTAATTGTGTGAGACGTTCCATCATCTCATCATCCATTGAGGTAGAAGTAGCAGCCATACTCGTCTTTGTCCTTCAATATATGTCAAGCATGGATAGCCTTTCTCTTGATTGCTTGTACCGCTAGCATATCTAAACCATGCACTAAGGCTCCCATAGATGTAGAGAACCAAAGCTCTGGTACTAACTTGATATGATCAAATCAAATTGGAATTCCACCAGGTAAGAGCATGGCTCTAACACCAACTTGATCTGATCGGAGAGAAGGAATATTTTCTTCAACCCGCTCAACTTGAATCTCTTAGAAGAAAACTAGAAGAAGATGGAGAAATCTCGATAGTAGGGCTTTAAGCCTCCTTTTCTTTTATTAATGATTCTTCACCTCTTAAACTGAGGTATATAGCCCCTATTTATATTACTAGTGAGGCCCTTCTTTTCACCATTTAGGTTGGATTCCTCTTCTAATTTGAATAGAACTAGATATCCTAAAATAAATATGATTAATAAAAGATCTTCTAGAAAAAACTAGAATTTTTTGAAGAGGTAGATTTCGATTTCTACATCAACTCTGCTTTCTGTCACTCCACCTGATTCTTCTCAGATAAAGATCTATGCTCGATCAAAGTCTTACTAGAAAAGAAAACTTTAGTTTAACGAATCCATTTTGAGGCCTAAATAATGAAATTTTGGCCCGATTCAATGTCCTAGAAGGTTGGCCCAAAGTTGTAGATCTCGCAAAAATACCCAATTTCGAAACAAAGATCATCTCAATTGGGCATCGTATGACTAAGTTATGGCCACTGAAATTTTGGCATACGACTCGGCTTTCTAATATGGTGGATCTCACTTCTAAAGCCTGTTCAGCCTTATTCATAGTGGTCAAAGTATTTCACATCGAGTTCAGTAATCCTCCTAGATATCCGTAGTGGCTAAAGTATTCTATATCGAGATTGGTAATCCTCTTGTATACTCATAATAGACAAGGTGATCCTCTTGTATACTTATAGTAGACAAAGTGATCCACATCAAATTTGGCAATCCTCATGAAAATTAAAGAAGGGAAGGAACAGAGAGGATCATTTATCTAGCCTGCAACTATGCACTGTTCTGAAATTTGAAAAATTATAAAAGCCTGTTCATGCTCCAAGCTGGCTACAATAGAACTAACTAGCACTGACAGGCATCGCTTTATTGAGCATCATCCTTCCTTTTCCGCAGGTCCAACGACTCTGATCATAAATATATAAGATCGTATCCCACAAGGAATCCTCCTTTGGGTTCCTTTGGTGCCAGAAGCTTGTTGAGATCATGGTCAGTATTCTCCCGGCTAGACCTGGGGCTTATATTTATTTGAACATCTATACTTTATCTTCATAAAAAAAAAATAGCAATTCTTACATAACCTTTCACACAAGAGTCTTCTATAAGGAGCTTTGAATTATATTGTATTAGGCTTCCACTGATTCTGAGCACGGGATTTAATCAAAAGAGGAAGGAGGAAGCTTCACTGTGGATGCCCTCCTTTATACTAGTCACCCGAGAAATTACTGGTTGGACCAGTCCAATTAGAAAGCAACATGCACAAATACAGACAAAGAAGAAAGAGAGGGACGAAGGGAGCAGGAGGGCAAATTATATCCTACACTTCGTGCACCAACATATGCACCATACCAATCAGCTCGTTTTCTTTCTATAGGCCAATTACTGGCGGTGCATGATGGAGCCGGAGGGTGTGCTTATGCATATTGCTTTCTGATTGGACTGGTCTATCGTTAGGCTGAAAATTAAGGCATGAAAAAGGGTCTCTCTCGTTCATCAGCACGCGGGGTAGCATAAGTGTGACCTTTCTGATGCAAAGAGGCGTAGGGCAGTCAAGATTTTGTTCCTTACATATTAATCAAAGTACATCAACCATACCCAGACCAGACGCAATGTCCTTTGAAACCTTAAGGCGAAAAAGATGCCGAGCTCTTAGATAGCCGCCCCCTATTTAGACCCGAAGCCCGGTTACGTCCGAAACCCAACCTTCCACTCCATTTATATAATCCAAAACCCCAACTTGGTTGCGAGATGAGCTCCATACGTTCTCGCAGGCCAATAACCAAAACGCAAGCTCGTCCCAACCCATCAGAAGGACAGAGAGATGAACTCTCCAGTGTCGCCTTGCCTTATAGCTCTCTTCTCAGTGATCTTGTTCTCGACTTCTTCATATGCCATCACACCAATCTCCAACATCACCCATGAGTCCATTCTCCGGTGCCTTTTCCACCACTCCGTTCCACACAATCTCCTCTACACCAAAAGCACCGCCTCCTACACCACCCTCCTCCAATCCTCCATCCAAAACCAAAGGTTCAACACCCCCACCACCCCAAAGCCATTCCTCATCGTCTCGCCGACCCTCGAATCCCACGTCCAAGCCACCGTCAACTGTTCCCGCAACCATGGCCTTCAAATTAGAGTTCGGAGCGGCGGCCATGACTATGAAGGCCTCTCCTACGTATCCCATGATCCACCATTCCTCGTTTTGGACCTACACAGCCTTAGTTCTATCAGAGTAGACACTAACCATGGCACTGCATGGGTCCAAGCTGGTGCAACGATAGGAGAGTTATACTACAGAATTGCTGAGAAGAATAAGACTGCTGGATTCCCGGCAGGGCTCTGCCCGACCCTTGGAATCGGTGGTCACTTGAGCGGCGGCGGGTTCGGGACCATGCTGAGGATGTATGGGCTTGCAGCTGATAACATTATCGATGCTCGGCTGGTGAACGCTAATGGTGAGATCCTGGATAGGGAGTCTATGGGTGAAGACTTCTTTTGGGCCGTGAGGGGAGGAGGAGGAGCAAGTTTTGGGGTCATTCTAGCATATAAGATCGAGTTGGTGTATGTCCCACCTAAGGTCACAGTGTTCACCAAGAGCATAAACCTTAGCCAGGGTGCAACAAGGGTTACCAGCAAGTGGCAACGAATAGCTTACAAGTTAGATGACAGGCTCTTCATCAGAGCAGTCATGCAAGTTGTGAGTGATGAAAAGTCAAGCAGAACAATCCAAGTTGGTTTTGAATCCCTGTTCCTTGGTGAGAAAGAAGAGCTCCTGGCTCTAATAGGAAAGAGCTTTCCTGAGTTGGGCTTGAAGGCTGAGGATTGTCAAGAGATGAGTTGGATAGAGTCTGTTCCATACTTTGCTGGTTACAAGAATGGAGAATCTCCAAGTATTCTCCTTGATAGGAAACCTCAATTCAATTTGTCCTACAAGGCTAAGTCGGACTTCTTGACCGAACCCATCACTGAATTGGGGTGGGAGAGGATTTGGCAGGAGCTACTCAGAGGCGAGGAGCAAGCGACGATTGTAGTCGATCCTTATGGTGGGAGGATGGATGAGATCTCTGAGTCTGAGACTCCCTTCCCTCATAGGAAAGGGAGTTTGTATAACATACAGTACTTGGTGGGCTTGGGAGAGGGAGGGGCCAAAGGGATGAAGAAGCATTTGGATTGGATTAGGAGTTTCTATCAGTTCATGGCTTCTTATGTTTCGAAGAATCCAAGAGCTGCCTATTTGAACTACAGGGACCTTGATTTGGGAAGTGATAGGGTGGGCAGCACAACTTACACAAAGGCTAGGGTGTGGGGAAGGAGATATTTCAAGAGCAACTTTGAGAGGCTGGCAATGGTAAAGGGCAAGGTTGATCCTGGGAATTTCTTTAGAAATGAGCAGAGCGTCCCACCTCTCTTTCCTGCTTACAGGAGCTTGTAGAGCAACAAGGATCCTTAAGCCAATATGTGTGATGTAGACCAAATGCATTGATCCCTACAGGAAAAATGCGCGATATGGCTTTCTCTATGTATTATTTCTACCTTGTTTCCAAGTAATAGCACGATAGGTTCAATGCTTGGCCCTGTTCAAAACGCCAAAGGGTCGAGTTTCTACTAGTCAAATAAGAACAGAAGAAGAGAAGTTAATATATCGTAATTTGTCTACTCTGTCGCCTTTTATTTATATATTGTTTCATATGATGCATCACAGCTCCTGCTTCGGGAGCGTTGTCCATTAAAAATTTGTTGACTGTGTTTTGTAGTTAAGCTAAAGAACAGTAATCAGCTGAAACATGACAACAATCTCAATAAATCTTATACAGAGATTCTGTAGCGAAACCAGAGAGAACTGATTGGGGAATGTGAGGTGAAAATAAGAATCCTTTACACCCTTTCCAATCCCTTTGACAAGCAATCTGTGTGGATAGCTCATGTGTGGCTCGAAACTTAAATTGAGAAGAAAAAATCTATGGAGCTCTTGTCAGTCATCCTATCAGTTCCTTGGCTGCTGAAATGACATGTCATGCTTCGAGCACCCCCGCCCGCCGCCCTGCCCCCGGTGCATGAATTGTAAAGATTCCCTTGTGACACAGAAGCATGAAGAACTGAGTGGATCGCTAAGCAAAGTCCCGAAGCATTACTACTTAGAATTAAATGAGCTGAATTCGAGATCAAATCGAGCACTTTGCTCGCATACATGGGAGAATTATTGTTGGATGGAAACTTTAACACCAGAAAGAAAAGATCAACATCTCATATCCTATATTGATTGAATATGTTTAACCCGATTACAGTGTAATTCTTTAATCTTCCTGGTTTCCTTGTACAATGTCAAGAAGGCAATTTTCTTGACTTCAAACAAAATCACAAGTTGCTCTTCCCTGCTTCCACTTAAACAAATATTCACACCAATCACAGATTTGGGAAGCTGCACAAAAACAAGAGAGAGGCTGAAGTAAGGCTAGCTGGGCTACAATCGACCAAAAAAATTGTTAACAATATCACAATCTTAAGCCCAAACATTTTCACATTAGCCAGACTGATTAGGAAGGAAAAGGAAAATACCTTAATAAATTGCATCCACTCTAAACAGCAGGTAATAAGGTCAGCTGCTTTTCCTACAGGGCATTGGAGGGGGTAATGTGGCAAAGACAATGTCCCAAAGTGAAGAAGTTATCCCAAAGCCTCTGGTTTGCATTCTGTAGTGATGATTCAAATGATATTTCTGAAACAAAAACAAGGGTAATAAGCACTATGATATAAAGGTCCAGAGTTCTTATTAAGGTTCTGATTAACTCAATCGCTTCTCACCTTCAAATTTCGAGCTGGACTTTGGGATGGCTGTCCATGGTGCAGATAATAGTGGGTGCAATCGTACATCACATAACCCAACAAGCCGCCTCCAAAAATGGCAGGTGCACTACTAGGAGTTGTTAAAAGCCTAATCAAACTCCAGATCTACAAGAAAGTCCACAAAGAATGAGCAAAAGCAGCTCCAGGAGCCAAAACTGACATGTTAGACAAAGAAAGATGGCAAGTTCTGAACAACTAATTCCCTTTTAAATTTGACCCTATGATTAGAAAATCATAGATTAGGAAACTAGGTAAGAATTATGTAATAACCTGCTAGACTAGAAAATCTCACTCTATAGAGTAACAATATGTGGCACGCTTATTAAATCATGAATGATAAAGATAGCCATAACTTGGTTGGTAAACCAGCTCTTAATATGATGCAGAAAGGAAATGATAAGGAAAAGCCATACTGGCACACATAGAATTGCTGTCGCAGCTGGAGGAAAAACAAGGCGCAGTCCATCCATAGGGTGCTTATGATGGCACCCATGAAGAAGATAATGTAATGTGTTTGCCCTGAGTGTAATTTCAAAAGTTTTTAATTAATTTTAGTTGTTCAAAAGGAAACAAGCATACTGCTTCAGAATAGAAACCTTGATATAAGTAACAAAAGAAAAACATACCAGTAACTTGATGTTTTAATATGGAAAAGGAAGCGGTGCAATGTATACTCTATCAGCGTCCACAAAAGAACACCACCCACCACCATTAGAGCTACCTGAGAAACTGTATGTCCCATATGGACAGACTTGGTCACAAGCCAACAGACAACTGGGATCCATACAACTGGAATCACCCACCATTTAGTACGGGTGAACATCTGATAAATGTGAACCAAAATATGAATCAAAAGTGAATCAGATAAACATTTGATAGACTCTGTATTGGAACACAGATATGGCAAATTACCTCCAAGAAGTCATTTTCAAAAAAGCGTGGACCTTCCTTGCTCACGATGGGCTGGTGAACCCATTCTTCATAGTCTTTCCCCAGATGGCCAACCTAAAAGAATTTTCATCGGTCATCTTATATAACAGAAGAGAAAATCTAAGTGATTAATAACAAAATATTAGTAACAAACTTAAAAAGTTGGGAACTAGAAATCAGAATTGAAGATAAAGAATATAGACTCAGAAAAGAGAGATCACGAACATAAACATGAAAGAACCTGATGTTTAATCTTAAATGATAAAGAAGAATACAGACATGGTTTAATTTAGGCATATGATTTTTCTCTCTTTTTTTAATGTTTTCTTTGATGACATGGTAAAAACTAGAGTTGCTTGATCATGCCACAAGATTGATTTTCCATTTTATCTTTTTTTATCTTTTCACTCCCTTCTCTATGTAGGCTGCACGAGAAATTGGGGATATATACCTATAACAAGGTTGGGAAAATGTTATTATCCAGTTGTCACTTCCATCCAGGGAAATCATCATACATGCACTACATGCACATATTAAAATGCACAAGTTGGGAATCTTTGGGCTTGTCATTTTTGGTGATGATGACAAAAAGAATTAGTCGACAGTCAGCATGCCAACACTTAAACATATGTCCATTACTTTCATAGGTAAAACTGCAATGACACGGTCCATGATTTTTTCATGTCAATAAGATCTCTCTCTCAATCCAGTCTTGTTTCTGAATTATCTTTCTCCACTCGCTTCCTTTTAAGTTTTAACAAACCCAACTAGACCCTAGTACTTCTTCCATCAGAAAGCATATCATATTCTTTTTTCTCCCATATTTAATGCATGTATTTGACAGCCATTATAACATTTAGCTATAATATTTCTTTATAATGAGAACAGTGACATTATAAACTAATCATAAAAGCTTTCATAATGGTATTGGGGGACCATTCTGATTATAAACTAAAGTTGATCATCAAGGGACATCCACTATCCATGCTGTCTCTATGGAGCATTTGGAGATCAAAGCGAATTAAAAAGGGCTTTAGAAAAGGTTCGGATCAACTTGTGCTGGCTATTTCCTGGAGAGTTTGGCAGGAAAGAAACTCTAGAATTTCCCTCCAAAAGATGGGCTCCATGTTCTCAAACCTAGCTAAAACATGGCATGAATTCTTAGAGTGGGGCTCACTTTCTTCTGCTAAGAACCTGAAGGAGTTTAACGAGGTGGCATCATCGCTGGCTAAGCTCCTTTTACCCTCCTCTTAATCCCTTTGTTGGTTTCTGTTTTCTTCCATGTCTATCTTCTTTTAATGCTGGAAATTCTATAATCTTTAATAATGTTCTCTTGTAGGAGTGGTTTTGACAATCTTCTCACATTTTCAATATATATATATATATATATATATATATATATATATATATATATATATATATATATATATATATATAAACAATCATTTGTTGAAACCAGGCTCCAGCCATGGATAAACATTACATTTCTTCAGAGCATAAATACGTATATATCTTGTCACTTATTAATAATGAACATTCTTTTGATTATAATGTTCATCCTCGAGTGACTTCTTGTCAGTGGGAACAAATTGATTATACTCATTGATTACAGAAATTAGGGAAAAACAAAACATTTATAGACATGGATATCAACAAACATCAGAGGCAACAAAACTCATATTTACATATATCATGTACTAAAAGGCTTTAGAAAGTTAAAAGTTAAATAATTAATATAAGTGAAAATGTTGCATGGAAATCTAAATTGGAGTTAAGGTTTTACTCCCCTTTATTCTCAAAATAAGCCCTACTCAACCAGTTTCTATGTTTGCTCATCGATGTCATCTAATGTGGGATCAAGGGCGATCAACAGGAAAGAAATGAACGACTTGAGAAGGAAAAAGAAAGTAGAGATAACTTGTTTAGAGATTACTCATTAAAAAATTACATAATGCGCTTCGCAAGTCACATATGAATGCTTTTTTGAATAGTTGTTTTTTCTTTGTTCTCTCATAAATAAATTTACAGGTACATCTTGAAAAGGAAATGCAATATGAAGGTATTTGAATAACTTGGAGCTGTCAGTGCAACTAAAGGTTGAAATAAACTTATCTAAATTGGATGCAAATATATTATGGTAATCTATAACTAATATATATAAATATATATATATACTGTGGTTACATATAACTATAATATATGTTGATTGATTTAACAATATCTGATACTTTGCCATTTCCTACCCCCTTTTACTATTTAATGATATCAATTAATGGTAAACATTTGATGTTGCATCTCGTTAGTACAGCAACTCAAATGTCAGCATTCAGAAGCTTG
The DNA here is from genome assembly GCF_009389715.1 of Phoenix dactylifera. Classification (NCBI taxonomy): domain Eukaryota; kingdom Viridiplantae; phylum Streptophyta; class Magnoliopsida; order Arecales; family Arecaceae; genus Phoenix; species Phoenix dactylifera. Next base: position 1,338,361 of record NC_052400.1, read on the forward strand.
CTCGACCATGAAATCTTACTTGGAAAACAAGAGGCTTGTTCAAGTCCACGGTGATCTTTTCTGCAACCATCTTAGGATTCTTATGAACTGCACTTACGTAAAGCAAAATGTGAATAACATGAAAATGTATAGCAAGATGATGAAAACTAATATGAAGAAACCAACTTATGAACCAAAGAACTAATTACAATTATTAGTATAAAAGGTTCCGATATATCATGTTTCAGCAATTAGCTTTTCTTTAATAAATCTCAAAAATAGGATGAACTAGCAATAGTGATGGTCACTGATTCTGATACAAACAGCGCATACTCAAAATTCTTGGCACCATTTAAACATGCTAGCTTTCCTTTAATATGGTCCAACCACCCATCTTCCATCAATGGTCTGTAAAATGTTTGTTACACATATCAACCACGAAGCAAAAAGCAATTGGCAGGGTGATAAGACTTGAATAACAAATACTGATGTCTCCTAATTTCATGAATCTCTCTCAAAAAAAAAAAAATCCCCAAAACCATCTATATCATTTTTCAAACAGAGGATTGGCTAAAAGGTAGCTCTATGGACATGGGCCTTTCAATCAGGACCATTCAAAGCAAACATCAAAGATACCACAAGAAAGACAAACCATAAAAAAATTCCATGCTGCACTCTAAATTCATAAGAGGAGGAAAATCCTTTAATCATAAAGTAACACATGTGAATCACCACCATCCAAGCTACTCCTTGCCATGTGAAAAAAATATCATATTACCTACATTGCAGCCAACATTAATTCTACATCATTATCTTTAAATCAACTCAATCAAAACAATGCATGAGCACAGTAAGCACGTATAGCATCAAATTAACAATCATCCTCATTTATATAAATTCAAACCAGAACCTTAATTATTTCTGGCACTAGTTCTCCAGATTTAAAAATCAGCACAAATCTCCCCCAGATCTCATATCATTTGACATTTCTGATAATAAATTCTTAAACTTGGAATTTTGTAGAAATCTCAGAGACAAGGACAGTAGCATAAGGACTTGCAAGCCAGCCAACCTGATATATGCAGTAAGTAATGTTGTAGAATACATCTAACTGTGAATACATTGGGTGGGGGCCAGAAACCCCCTCCCATTGTGTCAGAAAGGAAAAGAAAGAACTGTGAAAGAACTTAATTTCACAACTAACCCATTTCATGTCATACACATCACAGATTTGTTTGTCTATTCTTAATTAAAAAGAAAGAAATTCAACAGAAAAAGGTATGAGGAAAAAAAGGAATTACACAAATGACCTGATTCAAAGATAGATCAAGGTTGCAGAATGAATATCTAAGCATTAGATATGATCTCCAAGGTCTAAAACACCTATAAAAAAAAATACTATGCGACTCAAAGGCCCCATGCCTATGGCATCAAGTTTTTCTAAATTAATATTTTTAATGGCACAATGTGACATTCTAATTTTGGGACAGCTTGATGAATGCACAATGAATCTTCAAAATCATTTGGTTTCTTTTTGCATATGGCTCCATGTTGCAGATCGTAGACAATGGTTAAGACCTTCATTATTGCAATCATCATTAACTGAACTTGGTACAGCGTGTTTCTTTTCCACCTTGTGTGTATTGATTTCAATGTACCAAATTTATACAGGAAGTGTTCCTTTCATTTCCTCATGAAAAGTTTGGTAGGCTGTCCAGCATTTGCTCAAAATTTATACAGAAAGTTGCTGAAACAATCTATATTTCATTGTAAATTCACTACAAAATACATTAAAAAAAGATAATTTTGCTCCAGAATGCAAAGAAAACTAAAATATCCGCCATGAAACCCAAGTCTTACGTTGAGATCCAATTTAGAGCGACAAGAAAAGAGACATTACTAATCTAAGAGCTTAACAATGCCAATAAGAAACGTCTAGCAAAACATAAAAATGCTCAAAAATCCAATAAATAGTTCTCCAGACATCCATCTATATTTCAAATAAAATGAAAATTAAAACAACAATCCACATGTATTAAAAAAATACATAATCAACCAAGTAGTACAATATTATCAAACGAAAACAAAACCATTGGTACAATAAAAGAAAGGATTCGATAAGCTTAAGATTGAGAAAGAAAAAAAAACTCCTCAAAATCCAATCTTTACGTGAAGGACCAACATAAATCAACAAGAAACGAATCATTTTGGCGTAATTCTAGCCTAGTCACATCAAAACCCCAAGAAATTCCACAATGCCGGACCAAAAACCAAATAAGCTCATGAAGTCAAACAAGAATGATAGATCTCCACCCTTTAAGCACCCCACCCCCGCCCCCGACACCACCCACCCCCCCCCCCCCCCCCCCCCCCCCCCCCCCCCCGCGGCGCCCCCCGGAAAAAAAAAAAACCACTTCAAGCCCCAAATCTATCAATCCAGACCTCGGAATCATGCCCCAAAAAAAAGCAGAAGAAAAATGCACAAAATTCAGAAACCGGCGCCAACAGTTCGCTCACCTGAAGAGCTCCCCTGCGATTGGTATGGCCCCCTCGAAGTCCTGAGATCGAACTCGGAAGGGGTTCTTCTCCTCTCCGGGGGCGGACGGCACGGGGAGAGGAGAAGAGAGAGAGACAGGGGAGGTTTTTTTTTTAAACTATTATTCTTTCTTTTTTTTTTTTCCGCCAGTATCCGTGGGATTTAAATACTGGTCGGGGAATGGAATCGTTGTCGTCAACGTGTGCCAGCTGGGCCCCTCGTGGGGACAAACTGCTGCCACGTCGAAGAGGATCTAAGGCGAGATCGAGCGTGCCCAAAAGAAGGGCGGTTATAACGTTTTCAACGGCTCCCAATGGATAATAATAAATTATCGGTTTTGAGGACGTCTGTTTTGGGATCAATGCGAGATAAGTCACCTGTCCATTCATTTACTGCCACGTAATGCTCCACTAATTACCAATTTCGATATAAAATTCGTAAGTATTAGCATTTTTAGGCGATTATTTCTGTACTTCTTCTTGGTGCAGAACATGTACATGAAACAAGGTAAAAGATACATGTATTCTATGTAGAAAATAGAGATGCAACTTAGGCTAGGTTAATGTGAATATAATCCGATCCAGCCTATAAATTAGGTATTTTAGTTTTTTGTGAAGTGTGGGTTGATGTTCATAGAATTCAAACCTTGCCTCTTGTGATAAAGCATACATTCCAGCCATCCGAACCAAGGGTTAGTGATTGGATCAACAAATATGAAATTTCATTTGAGTTTGGATTAAAAAATGTCAACCTAACCTTAAGATTTGAAAGTGCATGGGATATGTGGTATCTCAAATACTCAAATTCAGACGAATTCCAATTAAGATTTTTTTGTGTCATACTCCAGTAGTACTAGCCGATGATATCTTAGTATAGAATTCTTTGATTCATGTGTTGCGATAAGTACATGATGCATGTAGATTGTTTGATGAAATCCTTTAATGATTCATAATTCCACCCTCAAAGCTTCCATCTCAACTTGTACCTCTGGTGCAGCCTATGCTTTGTTTTAGAAAATCTTCTTTTGCATAATAGCATTGAGGGCAATGAGATTGATTGGGGATAAGAACCGTACCACCTAACCGCATTGTCATACTCAAGTTTCACAACATCAGCCGAAATCCACCATGCAAGAGGGAAGCATGATATGCATACTCATGAAGAGAGAAGCTTTATTTAACTTTCCAAAATCAACACCGGTTATAAGAGGAACTTTAACAGGCTTTGAGATCTCTTACAAAGCTAAGAACGTCTAGGCGTCCTTTGAATTCTAAAAGAATCCTCTGTTCACTAGGTTCGGAACCCATAAATTCTTTGCTTCTAAAAGCTTTGTATGGATTTAACAAACAATTTGAAGAAATAAAAGGGGCTTCTGTGAGGATCCGTGCAGGCGTGTGTTTAGTCCCACATCGGTTATTCGCTAGGTAGATCTTGGGTACTTATACAGAATCAAAAAATCAAAATAATACCTGTGAGATACGGGCTGAAGTCGGCAGCCCCAGCCGACTTCAGCCGCGTCTTCTTTTGGGAAGAGCCGGAACAGAGGATCGCGATGGCGATCCTCTCCGGCTCCTCTGGGGACAAACGAGGCAAGGGCGCCGCGGGGATCCCGCGGCACCCCCCTCCGATCAATCCGCGGCCAATCCCGGCCGCGGATTTCGCTCGGCTGCCGCGATTCACGCGGCGGAGAGCCGATACAAGGGGGTGATAAAACCCCCCAAGCCCTCCTCCCTAGGGCACCTCCGAGCTCCTCCTCCTCTTCCCTCCTCCTCCTCTCCTTGGTGACCGGCGTCCTCTTCCCGACTGAGCGCCATCCGGATTCCCCTCGCAGCCATCCCCTGCTCCGAGATTCATTCTTTCGGTTTCGAGCATCGCCGCCGCCGCTTGACCGCCGGATCGAACAGCCACGGCCGAGATCTTCCTCCCGCCGCCTCTGTCGACCGCCGGTAAGCCTTCTCTTGCCCTTTATTCCATGCCAAATAGCTTGAAATTCTTCTTTTGTTTGGGCCACAAACCGAGATCATCTCGGTTGCTTCTCCTCCCCGTTAGCCGCCGCAGCGGCCGGCTGGCCGTCGACCGAGGGGTGGCCTCCGGCCACCCAGCCAGCCCTCTCCCCTCTCCCCTCTCCCTTCTTTTGGTATCCATCTCCCCTGTCCATGGGGAGTTTGGGGAAGATGAAGGCCCATCGTGGGCCAAACTGGGCCAACTTGGGCCTGGTTCACTGTGGGCCCAGTTCAATAGTGTTGGGCCTAGATGGGCCATAAACTTTTGTGGGCCCAATTCGGGCCCAGTTCAACCTAGTTCGGGCCCTATTTGGGTCGTACCCTTTTGTGGGCCCAGTCCAAATCTGAAACTCAGTCCAAACCCGAAACCCGTTCCGAACCTGAACCCGGGACCCAAAATCCGAAATCCAGTTCAGACCCGAGCCCGGAACTTGAACCCGAACCCTAAACCCGGAACCCGAAACCCGAACCCATTTGGCCACTAAATGGAGTTTTGCAGTTAAGCCCTTGGCAGTATACTATTTCAAAAAAAAAGGGCCTTCTGTAATTTGTATTTGATCCCTATAGGAAAGATTTATTACATAAAGGTCCCCAGCTATATTTATTTAGTCCACTCAAGCTTTATAGAATAGTACCCTGTAATTAAGTATTAGTCCCTGCAATAAATTTTATTGCATAAATGAACCAATTAGAATCCAACCTTGGGGGCCCTATTTAGCTTGGTCTATGCGGGCCCATTGGACCGTGTCCGATATGGGCCCTATCGGGCCATGCGCATTATGGGCCAAATCTGGGCCCTATTAGGCCATGTCCAATAGTATTATTTTTGGATTTTGCTTAGTTCTGAAATTAACAAGGAATTAATTAAATTTAAACAGGTGAACCTGATCCGTCTATCTGAAGTAGGGATTAAGCGAGAAGAAGTAAGTAACTTAATGCTTCAAAGTGTATTTTTCTAAAATAATTATTAGTAGATTAAATTTCGAAGTATATTTTGTATTTAGTAAAATGGGTCTGGCATGTTAAATTTTATTTGAAAATTACATTATATGCTCTGAAATCCATAAACTATGACTGGGCAATTTATGAAATCTATTTTTATATATATGCATTCTCAGCATGGCTATGATCTGATCTGTTCTGTTCTGGCCCCGCTAATGGGGATTATACATTGGACCTGTCGACTTGTAATCTGTGAGGAATCGGTTTCGACACCGGCTGCCATCGATGGGTAAATATAGTGGATTTGGCACTTTTGTGCAACACCGGCTGCCATCGGTGGATAAAAATAGTAGATTTGGCACCTTGTGCAACCCATGCCACTGAGTTACGTGGCCGTAGCCTATTATGTTGAGATTCTGGTATCAGAGTTTTTGGAAAAATGATAATAAGTTTTGAAAATAGTAAAACGATGTTATTTATGATTTATTCCAGTCATTATCCTGTATTTTGACCTGATATGCTCCGACCTCACTTTGGGGTATTTTGTTGCTTACTGGGCTAGTGTAGCTCATTATTTTATTTTCTCTATTTTTCAGATCCAGAGGCTTGATCGCACGAGATTGGGGAGTGCATTAAATGTTCCGATAATTCTATCATTTATTGGCATTTCAGTTAGATTAGTTTGGACATTTGAATTATGTTAGCAAATGTTATTTTGAAATTTTGTAAGACTGTTTTTGAATAAATTTAAATAATTATGTCAGTTTTGAACATCTATATTTGCTTTGATATGATCCGATGCCTTGCACGCATGTGCGGCCCACCGTGTCGGCGTGCGGCGTCTGCCGCGCCTCGGGCTCGGGGCATGACAATACCTTCCGGCTAGCCATTTTGGGTGAGATCCTGAGTTGTTACAGCTTCATCATATATGTTGTTCTGTCCAGGTCATTTTTCTTCTTAAATTTTTGAAAACAAAAATAGAAAATAAAAGCAATACTTAGTCTCCAAGAACAATTACTGCTGGATACTAAATGAGATTTTTCTTCTGTAATGAACGCAAGGGAAGCAACTTGACTTTTGTATAGCATATTATTATAACAAAGAAATGCATGATGCAGTGCCTAACTGTCAAAACCTTATCCATGATCTCTGCGTACGTTTCGTAGAGATCCATCACCATTACTCAAGATAGACCCATCACCCAGACGGCAAATACCTTAGTGTTCAATCTACGCTGATGGACATCTGAGGATATTATGAAAACTAAATTTATTATAGATATTGTTGGGGAGAATAAGATTTTTCCCCCAAATGACATAAATGCCCCTAAGAAGACGTACAACCTCCGACCCCGGACGACCGAAGTCGGCGTCCGACCTCGGAACGTCCGACCTCGGAACGCCCGACCTCACGACGACCAACCTCGAGACCTCCGACCTAAGAAAAACCCTGATGTTCGAGGTCTACTCTTGTCAACCACCTGCTACGGCCGTGCACCTCTGAGGTCCGGCCAAGGACCATACCCTGACGCCCCTCTGGCATTTATTGCGCATGACCACTGTAACCCTCCGGCTTACTCCACAATAAATGCGGATCTCCGGCTTACTCCACAATAAATGCGGATCTCCGGCTTACTCCACAATAAATGCGGATCTCCGGCTTACTCCATAATTAATACGCATGGCTCCTGCCATCTACGGACTCTCAGCTCTCCACGGCAGATCAACCCAGCAGGGTCTAATCGACTATGATAAGTCTCTGATCTCGGCCATACCTCCGACACCAATGCAATAATTCGCCTGATAGCGTGCTAGTTCGGGCTGTACGACGCCCTCACCGCCGACATCTGTGCAATAATTCGCCTGACCGTGCGCCGACCTGAACAAACACGCCGAGCCGTACTACGGCCTCGCCCTGTTACATCGCAGGTAAACCGACCCCCGCCTATAAAAGGGAGCCTTGGCCTCTCAGGAGGGGGTGGGAACATTCATACACTCTAAAAACACTGTTTATCTCCCTTCTCTACACTATTTGCCCCCTTCCTGACTTGAGCGTCGGAGGGCCGGCGCCGGAAAACCCGGCCACCGGTTCGTGTGCAGGCACCCAGACGGAGGACGCCGCAAGCCGACGGATCGCCGCCCCGCTGCGAGGACCTGCTGCTCCTTCTCTCCGACCGCCCCAGGCGGAGGACGCCGCCTGCTGACGGATCTTCGCCCCGCCGTGAGAAACCGCCGCTCCCTCTCCTCGACCGAAGATTGCCCCCGGGTCCAATTTCCAGCAACAGTTGGCGCTAGAGGAAGGGCCCGAGTAGCAGTCATGAAGTTGAGAAGTAAGGGAGCCTCTAACACCTCCCGGCGTCCCCCGCAAAGTCCTGGACACTCTGTCCAGAATTCTCCAACTCCGGCGGACCCAGTTCCTCAGGTCCAGCCGGAACAGTTCGACGCCTTGGTACAGCAAGTCCAGGCCCTGGCCGCCGCCGTTCAAGGCCTACGGCGCGAGGAGGCTTTACCCACGCTTCCCCCGCAGGCCCAGGTCCTGCCGGAGTGTCTCCCCAACGGCCCGGTTCTCCCAAGCCAAAACTTGCATGGCTCCTCCAGAGCCAACAACGAAGAACGAGCTTCTCCCCGGAGGGAGTTACCGGGAGAAGGTTTCGACCGGAGACCCCAACTTTCTGAGGCAGAATCAGCCCCAGACCACCGCGAGCCGGCGCAAACCACAGCAACAATCCCACGGATGGGGGAGCTCGACCGAAAAGTTGAGCATTTGGAGCACCAGATTGCGGCGCTCCACAGCAAGAAGGCAAGACAGGAGGGAGACTTTGAGTTCACTACCAAGTCCCCCTTCCCCCGCCAGATCGAGGATGAGCCGGTTCCCGCGAGGTTCAAAATGCCTCAAGTGGAACCCTACAGCGGGACGACCGACCCTCTCGACCACCTGGAGAGCTATCGGGCCCTCATGGCCCTGCAAGGGTCCTCGGAGGCCATACTCTGCAAGGCCTTCCCAGCGACCCTCCGAGGGACCGCTCGGCTTTGGTTTTCTGGACTGAAGCCGAACACGGTGTCCTCTTTTGAGCAGCTCGGCAGGCAGTTCGCCACCAACTTCGCTGCCAGCCGGCGTCAACGACGAAACGTCAGACTCCCTCCTCGACATCAAACAGAAAGAGGGGGAGTCCCTCAAGGAGTACCTGGACCGCTTCACTGCCGCTACATGGGAGGTTCGCGAGCTAGACCAGTCGATAGCTATGTCGGCCCTGAAGACGGGGGTTCGCTCATACCGATTCCTTTTCTCCATCGAGAAGAGCTTTCCGGCCGACTTCACCGAAATGTTGGCCCGAGCTCGGAAGTATGCCAAGGCCGAGGAGGCAGTCGCCTCCAGGCGGGGAGCAATTGAGCCCGCCTCGAAGAAGCAGAAGAAACGCCGCGAAGAGCGCGGCCGACGAAGGAGCCGATCCCCCCGCCGAGAGAAGAACCTCCCCAGACTGAGAAGTCCGCCCCGACAGCAGAGGCGATCTCAGCAGAGGACCCCTCCTCGACCGAGGTCCCCACCACGGCCTCGGACGTACCCGGGGAAGTACGAGAACTACACACCCGTCAACGCTCCCCGGGCCGAGATCCTGATGGAGATCGAGGGTCGGGACTTCTTCCGACCCCCGCCTCCTATGCGAGACACGGGATTCCCCCGGAATCCCAGAAAATATTGCCGCTTCCACCGGGATCGTGGGCACGACACGGAGGACTGCATCCAGCTCCGGGATGAGATAGAAGCACTCATCCGATGAGGAGTACTCAACCGGTTCGTGAGGAACCGACATGAGGAAACGAGGCCGGCAGAGAATGTCGCACCAACTGAAAATCCGGGCGACAACAGGCCTGTCGCCGGCACCATTAACATGATCGGGCGGGCCTCGGCAGGAACGGCCGCCCAAGGAGCACCCCCGAAGCGCCCACGCACTGATGAAGTCATCTCGTTCTCGGACGAGGACTTAGAAGGGGTCGAAACCCCTCATGATGACGCTGTGGTCATCTCTATGATTGTAAATAGGTTTGATGTAAAGCGTGTCCTAGTTGACAATGGAAGCTCAGCCAACGTTTTGTATTATCATGCTTACCAAAAGATGGGGTTGACAGAAGGGCATCTCCGGAGAGTCAATGCCCCGCTGGTTGGATTTACCGGAAATGCGGTCCCGGTTGAAGGTGAGGCCAGCTTCCTTGTCACAGTCGGCCTCGCCCCCCGGGAGAGCACGGTGAGGATGGACTTCCTGGTGGTCCGTCTGCCCTCGGTCTACAACGCCATCCTTGGGCGCCCAGGGCTAAATACCCTTCGAGCCGTGGTTTCAACTCGCCATTTGCTCATGCGGTTCCCCACCGGCCAAGGAGTAGGCGAGGTCCGCGGAGACCAGCTGGTCGCCAAGCAATGCTACATGGCGGCCCACACAGTAAAGCAACCAGCCGAGGCGCCGGACCACCCGATGGGCCCTTTGCTGCCCATAGAAACCCTCGATGCGAGGGATACCCTCTGGAAGAAGCAAGTAGAGCCCGGTGAGCTCCTTATTCAAATCCCACTACAAGAAAATTTTCCCGAGCTAACTGTGCAGGTCGGCTCCGGCCTCGGCGCCCGCGAGAGGGATTGCCTTGTCAGCTTCCTGCGGGACAACGCTGACGTCTTCGCCTGGTCGCCTGCGGACGTGCCGGGAATTGACCCTGGAGTCATGATCCACCGACTCCAGGTAAGGCCAACCAGCAGGCCTGTGAAGCAGAAGAAAAGAGGCTCTGCTCCGGAGCAACAACGGGCTGCGGCTGAAGAGGTGGACAAGCTCCCTGGAGCCGGTTTCATCCGGGAGGTCTCCTACCCGGACTGGCTCGCCAACATAGTCCTCGTGAAGAAGGCCAACGGAAAATGGCGTATGTGCGTGGACTACACCGACTTGAACAAGGCCTGCCCAAAAGACAGCTTCTCCCTTCCGAGCATCGACCAGCTCGTCGACTCCACTTCAGGACACCAACTGCTAACTTTTATGGACGCCTTTTCAGGATACAACCAAATCCGAATGGCGCCAGAAGACGAGGAGAAGACGGCCTTCATCACCGACAAGGGCACCTACTGCTACAAGGTGATGCCCTTTGGCCTGAAAAATGCTGGGGCCACCTATCAGAGACTGGTCAGCCAAATTTTTAAAGACCAGATCGGCCGGAACATGGAAGTCTATGTGGACGACATGCTGGTAAAGAGCCAAGCGGCGGAACACCACATAGCCGATCTCAACGAGACATTCGCCAAGCTCAGAAGATATCAAATGAAACTCAATCCGGCGAAGTGCGCGTTCGGGGTCACCTCGGGCAAGTTCCTGGGTTTCATAGTGACCCAGCGCGGAATTGAAGCCAACCCGGAGAAAATCCGGGCACTGCAAGAAATGTCGCCTCCAAAGACTGTTAAGGAGGTGCAACGGCTCGCGGGGCGGGTTGCCGCCCTGGGAAGGTTCGTCTCTCGGTCAGCCGAGCGATGCCTCCCCTTCTTCAAGAGCCTCAAACGGCCGAAAGACTTCCGGTGGACGGAAGAATGCCAGCAGGCCTTTGAGGAGCTTCGGAGCCTTCTGGCCTCTCCCCCGCTGCTCACCAAGCCCCAGAAAGGCGAGATTCTTTACTTATATTTGGCCGTCTCCCCAGCTGCAGTGAGCTCAGTTCTCGTCCGGGAAGAGGACAAGCTCCAAAAGCCGGTCTATTACACCAGCCGGGTTCTCAGGGATGCTGAGACCCGATATTCTAAACTTGAGAAGACCATCTTCGCTCTCATCATCTCGGCTCGGAGACTCAGGCCTTACTTCCAAGCCCACACGATAGCAGTATTGACCGACCAGCCTATGAAGCAGATATTGCAAAGGTCAGATCGTGCGGGGAGAATCGCCAAATGGGCGGTCGAGCTCGGAGAATTCGACCTCGAATATCGGCCTAGGCCGGCAATCAAAGCTCAGATACTCGCCGACTTCATCGTGGAGTGCACCCTTCCGGACGATCCCGAGCTGCCATCCGAATCCGTGGAAGAGGCCCCGAGGCAGCCATGGGTCCTGCACTCGGACGGGTCTTCGACCTCGGGGGGTAGCGGGGCCGGACTTATCCTCACCAGCCCAGACGGAGTGGTGGCCGAGCAAGCTTTGCGCCTCGAATTCCCGGCCTCGAACAATGAGGCCGAGTATGAGGCTCTCATCGCCGGGCTCAAGCTGGCGAAAGAACTAAAAGTGGAAGACCTGACGGCCTTCAGCGACTCCCAGCTAGTGGTGAACCAGGTCCAAGGAGATTTTGAAGCTAAAGAGCCATCCATGCAAAAGTATCTCCAAAAGGTGCGGGAACTCACATCTGCCCTGAATTCTTTCAATATTCAGTATATTCCCAGAGCGGAAAACCTCAGGGCAGACCAGCTATCCAAACTGGCCACCTCCCGCATGAGCGAGCTTCCCAAGGGAACAGCGCTCGAGTATCTTCGGGTCCCCAGCACGGAGGAACCCGAGCCCACTATGTGCATCGACTCCGAGCCAAGCTGGATCGATGGGCTCGTCTGCTATCTTCAGGACGGAACTCTACCTCATGACGAGACGGAGGCTCGCCGAATCAAGCGCCAGGCTCCCCGGTATGTCTTGTACGAGAATAAACTCTATCGACGATCATTTACTTCTCCCCTTCTCAGATGCCTCCGCCCCTCCGAGGCGGACTATGCCCTCCGAGAGGTCCATGAAGGGATCTGCGGAAATCACCTGGGGGGTCGGGCATTAGCCCATAAGGTCCTGCGACAAGGATATTATTGGCCCACACTCCAGAAGGATGCAACAGATTTCGTCCGGAAGTGCGATCGGTGCCAGCGAAACGCCAATATCCAGCGCCGACCTTCAGCCCTGCTGACCTCCATCATCGCCCCCTGGCCGTTTGCCCAATGGGGGATCGACATCCTGGGGCCCTTTCCCCTGGCCACCGGACAGAGAAAGTTTCTGGTCGTCTCCATTGACTACTTCACCAAGTGGGTCGAGGTCGAGCCCGTCGCCCGGATCACCGAGCAAAAGATGCGGGACTTCGTGTGGAAGTCCATAATCTGCAGATTCGGACTACCCCGTATCCTTATATCTGACAATGGTCGACAATTTGACAATGTTCATTTCAGGGAATTTTGCTCTGAGCTTGGCATTGATCACCGTTTTACCTCAGTCGCTCACCCCCAGACAAACGAGGAAACTGAGGTAACTAACCGCACTATTTTGCAGGGGCTCAAGGCTAGGCTTGATCGGTCCAAAGGACAGTGGGTCGAGGACTTGTACAATGTCCTTTGGGCGTACCGGACCACGTTCCGACTGCCCACGGGAGAGACCCCCTTCAACCTAGCATACGGCACTGAAGCCGTCATCCCGTTGGAGATCGGCCTGCCTTCTCCAAGGGTGGAACATTACGACCCCGACACCAATCCTTCCTAGCTCAGGAGCAACTTGGACCTCGTCGAAGAGACAAGAGAGGTCGCCCGGGTCCGCATGGCGAGGTACCAACAGCGAACGGCCCAATACTACAACTCCAGGGTCAAGCCCAAGCTCTTCAAAGTGGGGGACCTCGTCCTCAGGAGAGCCGAGGCTTCTCAACCGACCGAGCAAGGAAAGCTCGCCCCAAATTGGGAAGGGCCGTATCAGATCGCCCGGGTGCAACGACCAGGGGCGTACAAATTAAAGTCCCTAGAGGAGACCCTGATCCCGCGAAGCTGGAACTCCGAGAATCTACGAATGTACTACCAGTAAAACCCCTAGGGGTTCAAAACAATCAGGACAATGGACTCAGTTTCTTTTTTGCAAATACTTCCCTCATCTGGATAGCTGTAACTCTCTTCTAACGTTGGGTCGTCTGTGATCCTCAGATTCCCCGGCCAAAATCGGGATGCCTCGAGGCTCGACCGTAGAGTCCCAAACTCCCTCGATCTCGAGAAGTATCGCAGGACGATGGAACATCGACTTGGCGCAAAATTCCCTTGACTAAGGTCAGGATGCCCCGGTTCGTCGGGATGCCCCGAGACGTCGGGATGCCCCGGCCGTAGGGATGCTCGAGACGTCGAGATATGAGCACGGTCCTCTCTGACCAGACGAGCTCGGCTCGTTCTCCATCAACTCCCACCTATGAGCACGGTCCTCTCTGACCAGACAAGCTTGGCTCGTTCTCCTACCCCGACCAAGGTCGGGATGCCCCGAGGGTCGACCGTAGAGAACCAGACTCCCTCGACCTCGGGAAGCGTCGCAGGTCGACAGTGCGTACCCAGACCCCTCGACCTGACGAACGATTCCTCGACTAAGGTCGGGATGCCCCGAGGGTCGACCGTAGAGAACCAGACTCCCTCGACCTCGGGAAGGCGCCGTGAGGGGTGGAAAGGGTGGCTCCACCCGGGGCGCCACAAAGTGGACCCCCGGGAGCGGTCGACGATCCCCGATCCCCGAAGCGAGCGATCCTCCGACTAAGGTTGGGATGCCCCGAGGGTCGACCGTAGAGAACCAGACTCCCTCGACCTCGGAAAGCGTCGCAGGTCGACAGCGCGTACCCAGACCCCTCGACCTGACGAACGATTCCTCGACTAAGGTCGGGATGCCCCGAGGGTCGACCGTAGAGAACCAGACTCCCTCGACCTCGGGAAGGCGCCGTGAGGGGTGGAAAGGGTGGCTCCACCCGGGGCGCCACAAAGTGGACCCCCGGGAGCGGTCGACGATCCCCGATCCCCGAAGCGAGCGATCCCCCGACTAAGGTTGGGATGCCCCGAGGGTCGACCGTAGAGAACCAGACTCCCTCGACCTCGGGAAGCGTCGCAGGTCGGTAGAGCGTACCCAAACCCGCCGACCCGACGAGAGATTCTTCGACTAAGATCGGGATGCCCCGAGGGTCGACCGTAGAGAACCAGACTCCCTCGACCTCGGGAGGCACCACAGGTCGGCAAAGCGTCCACGGACTCGCCAACCTGACGAAAGATCCCTCGACCAAGGTTGAGGCGCCCCGAGGTCCGACCATAGGGTCTCAAGCTCCCTTGACCTCGCAAAGAGCTACAATTCAATAAAGCCTCACCAAATCCTCTCAACCTCGGCGGGCGCCGTTGGGTCTGTGAGAAGGCCGAGCCCCCTTTTAGTCAAGAATGACTCCGGAGGTCGACGAGGAAGAGAGTTAATCTACTCCACCATGCAAAGCATAACTCTAAGAATGCAAGAGGTACGTCGAACTAGACGCCCTCCTTGTCAAATTTTATCTACATACTGCTAAGCGGAATCTCGACGTTGGAGTCTTATTTCGCCCCAAAGCCGGGCTTCTCCAATAGGTCGGCTTAAGACCGACCCCCTAACTACATTATGCATGCTCCGTTCGTCAAGTCTCCGCAATTTGTACGAAGGCTTCATAAATTAGGGCCCAACTTGGCTCTTCTGCGTAAACTTCGACGTCCAGCTGAGAAAGTGGTCCCGGCCACGAGTATACCAGCCAAACACGGGTGCCAAGACAGCCTGTGGAAATCCCAGCCTTGCTTACCGAAATCTCGGCAGAGTCCGAGAACAATAACTACGAAAACCTTCGGCAATAACTTGCTTATTAGCCCGCGCCCCCTATGAGAGGTTCGAAGTTAAGTTCGGAAACCCGACTAAACTCCCCGAATAGCGGCACGCACAGACCTAGTTCGGTCTTACTTGAAGGGCTAAGGCCCGACCTCGATGCCTTGGGATTTCCCTGAAGGCTAAACGTGGTGACTTCCACGACTCTCAGATCCGGGCTATAGGACTTAGAGAAATTTTCTAAAAAACCTAAGACTCGGAGCTCCTTTGGTCGGAATGACTGGAACCCGAGAAGGCTAAGACATAGCTCGAGAAAAAGGAGCAATTTCGTTAAGCAACCCGAAAACTAAAATGTGAAGTTAGAGGTCGACGAGGCGGTTAGCTAAGGCTCTAGCCTCGTTCGCAACAAAAAAGAAAGGCAAGCACAGAATGACAAAAATATCTTTTTTCATTAACGAAGGGCCGGAAGACCAATTACAAAATTGGAAGTCGGCCACTCAAGGGCCGACCCCGGATACAACGAAAAAGAAAAGAAAAATATGCTAAGCCCTAAGCGGCAGGAGCAACATCCGGGGGGTCGTCCGGCACATTGATGACTTCGTGATCTTCATCCGGAACGGGCTCGGGGTCGGGGGCAGGAGGTTCGGGCACCACCTCCGGGACGGCGTCCATCTCGGCCGCTGGAGCCGCCTCCATGACGCCGTCCGCCTCGGCCACCCCCGCCGAAGGTTCGGCGGGGTCTTGTTCGTATATCCCCGCCTCGGATGTCAAAATGGCGGGGAGGGCTTCCACGTCGGACCCCCAGCCAGGTCCTCCCTTGGACGAACCGTCGAGAGGTCATACTGAGGGCAATACCGGAGCATCTGCACCCGGAAGTTCTCGAAGCCTCGGAGGAAACCGTCCACCGTCTCCTCCTCCAACATGTCGCGGAACTCTTGCGACTCTTTGAAGAGCTCCACAGCATGATCGGCTCGGTCGAGTGCCCTCCTCTCCCAGGCCTCAAGTTGCTCGATTCGGAGGCGGGAGACCCTGTCCTCATGCCTGAGGGCCGCGACCTCGGCCTGGACCTCCCCTAAGCGCGCCTCCGTGCCGCGCAAGGCCGACCTGGTTAGGGCATGGGCGGCCTTCTCCTCCCCGAGCCCCTCCGCCATAGCGAGGCGCTCAGCCTCGGTGGCCGCCCACCGAGCCTCGGCCGCCGCCCACCGAGCCTCGGCCGCGGCCAACGCCGCCTCCAACTCGGCGACTCTTTTCTTGGCCGGCTCCAGCTGTTCGCCGAGCTGTCGGACTTCTTCCCGACACCCGTGGGCGATGAACGCCAAGGTGTCGAGCTCGAGAATATGCTGAGAAGAAAGAAACGAGGGTATTGTGAGTTGAGAAGCACACGAGTACGCTAGTAACACAAGGAAATTAAGAAGGAAGCTTACCCGGGCGGTGTTGCAGTAAGCGCTGCCAACGACCTCCTCCAGCGAAACATTTCGGAACACGGCCCGGTCCGCTGGAAGTACCGCACGCCGCAACATGGAGCGCGCGACCTCGGCATCCTGAAAGGCCGAACTCCCCTCGGGAATAGGGGAGTCCGGCTCGACCGACTCTTCTCGGAAAGCCCGGGAAGAACTCGGCACGACCGGGCCCGAGATCCCAGAGCCGCTCGCTTCGGAGCCTCGAGCAAGCCCGGGTTCTGGCTGCTGCGGGGCCATGGACGACTCCCCCCGCTGGGCAAGGGGGGCAGGGCAAGGAGGGGCCGACGGGCCCACATCACTAACGACCCACTCCCGCCTCGGGTCGGCTGCAGGGGCCTCCACCTCGGGGCCACTCCTCCCGGCCGACGTAGAAGCGTCGTCTGTCCTCGCCCTCTTCCGAGGCTGGGGCGCAGCACCCCCGACCTCGGCCTCTCGCCTCCTTAGGCGAGAGAAAAGTGATGTGTTGCTGGTCGGCATGCGGGGAATATCTGAAATCAAGAATTTTGTTAAGAGTCAGACCAGTGACAGTAAAGACAGAGAACAAAAAATAAATAAATAGAATAATGCGACCGCCCTTACCCTCGGGGCGCGCCGAGCTCAGACCCACGCTTGCTAGGGCGTCCTCCCGCAGGAGCTCGGTCAGGTCATTGCCCCTCCCGAGGGCTTGCACTGAGTCCAGAGTCCTCAGCTCCCTCCTTGAGGGTTCGGAGAGCTTATTGAGGGCCTTCAACCGAGGGTACCCCCATATCGGGTCAAACCCCCAAGGCGCCTCGGACGCCAGAAAGAAAAACTTCCCCTTCCACTCGTGAATCGAGGAAGGGGCACCCTGAAAGAGTGACATACCGCCCCGAAAGGCAAAGTATAGCCACCCTGCGTCCGCCGGGTTTTTCTTTAACAGAAAACACCGGCGGAAAAGGCCTACCGAAATCGGGATCCCGTGCCCGAGGCACAGGGATAAAAACTCGATTATGGTCCTCCATGAGTTCGGAGCCAACTGCGCCGGGACGAGCTGGTACTCGGCCAGCAAGTTGCTCACGAACTCATGGGCGGGAAAACGCAGGCCCGCCCAAAGTGTCTCGCGGTAAACCGCGATCCGACTTGGGGGCGGCTGCGTCACCCTATCCTCCGGCCCTGCAGTTTCAAGGCGAAACCCGGGCTGGAAGAAGAAACGGGAGCGGATCAACTCCAGCTCCTCCTCCGACAGACTCGACCCAACTTCTTCGGGACCCAAACCCATTCTCACAGAAGAGTGGAGTAAAAGTTAAAAGCAGAAAATGGAAGTTGACGAGGAGAAGAAAAGAGGAAACCCTAGTGAAAACAGAAAGAAAACCTACTGGACATTGCCGGAAATCACTCCGGGCACCACCGGCAAGATTCGGTTGAGGAAGAAAGCAAGGGGAAAAGACGACGAAAATAAGAGGCAGCCAAACAAGACCTTTAGGGCAGACTCGTGGGGTTTATATAGACCCCCCTGACGGCCCAGATCGACGGGGTCGGTCCCCATCCCCCCGATCGGGTTGCGCCACGTGTCGACCTCGGAAGCCGAAGCACTGTATTCACTCCGGTTTAATAAATCGGATACGAAATCGAAGCGTTGTCCCATCGGATCTCGGGGCCTCATCATGGGTCCGCAAAATCAAATCGTCTTGAGGAACAAGCGGGCGCCGCCCCCGCTCCCCTCATTTAATAAGACCTGGGACACGTGGAGCCTCGATGCGGCCTCCACCTCTCCAGAATTATGATCCAGTAACACGAAATCGGAAGCGTCCGACCTTGGGTCACGCCGCGTGTCCGTTTTAAACCCCGTAACGGCACGATCATTGATGAGCGAGAGGTCTCGATTACAGGATCGAGGCACCGCCTCGACGAGCTCGAGGACCCGCATTATTAATCCGCCGTAAAGCTATCCTGACGACTCAAAAGACGCCACCACCGCTTCAAGAAGCGTAGTGATACGAGCTCACTGAATAAAGCAGCCTCGAGACGCCAAAGGGCGCAGGTCTCACCATGAAAGCTCCGACAAGCGCAAGGGGGCGGACGAGACTCGCCCCCCAACCTTAGTGACAGACTTTACTTCCCACGTCCGAGCCCACAAGTCGCTCGAACTCGGAAGTCGGGGGTAGTGTTGGGGGGAATAAGATTTTTCCCCCAAATGACATAAATGCCCCTAAGAAGATGTACAACCTCCGACCCCGGACGACCGAAGTCGGCGTCCGACCTCGGAACGTCCGACCTCGGAACGCCCGACCTCACGACGACCAACCTCGAGACCTCCGACCTAAGAAAAACCTTGATGTTCGAGGTCTACTCTTGTCAACCACCTGCTACGGCCGTGCACCTCTGAGGTCCGGCCAAGGACCATACCCTGACGCCCCTCTGGCATTTATTGCGCATGGCCACTGTAACCCTCCGGCTTACTCCACAATAAATGCGGATCTCCGGCTTACTCCACAATAAATGCGGATCTCCGGCTTACTCCACAATAAATGCGGATCTCCGGCTTACTCCATAATTAATACGCATGGCTCCTGCCATCTACGGACTCTCAGCTCTCCACGGCAGATCAACCCAGCAGGGTCTAATCGACTATGATAAGTCTCTGATCTCGGCCATACCTCCGACACCAATGCAATAATTCGCCTGATAGCGTGCTAGTTCGGGCTGTACGACGCCCTCACCGCCGACATCTGTGCAATAATTCGCCTGACCGTGCGCCGACCTGAACAAACACGCCGAGCCGTACTACGGCCTCGCCCTGTTACATCGCAGGTAAACCGACCTCCGCCTATAAAAGGGAGCCTTGGCCTCTCAGGAGGGGGTGGGAACATTCATACACTCTAAAAACACTGTTTATCTCCCTTCTCTACACTATTTGCCCCCTTCCTGACTTGAGCGTCGGAGGGCCGGCGCCGGAAAACCCGGCCACCGGTTCGTGTGCAGGCACCCAGACGGAGGACGCCGCCAGCCGACGGATCGCCGCCCCGCTGCGAGGACCTGCTGCTCCTTCTCTCCGACCGCCCCAGGCGGAGGACGCCGCCTGCTTACGGATCTTCGCCCCGCCGTGAGAAACCGCCGCTCCCTCTCCTCGACCGAAGATTGCCCCCGGGTCCAATTTCCAGCAACAGATATTTATTTGATTACACATTGTAATATGCATAGGAGACAATGAACTCTAGCATAAATTTTTTATTCCATACATCAATACAAGGTAATGTAACATGGTACACCATATGTTCTTAATATACACAGGGCCGGCCCGAGCCTTAGGCGACCGAGGCGGTCGCCTAAGGCCCCGGGCCAATGGAAGGCCCCCGGGAGGTGGAGAGAGAGAGAGAGAGAGAGAGAGAGAGAGGGTCTGACCGTGACCAAAAGGAAGCAAAGGCCCCATATCGAGTCTTCCCCCTTGATGGAAGGGAGGTGGAGAGTTTCTTGGCCTGCAGAGGGGAAATTTAGGAAGTTGGGGATGGTAGTTTTGTTTTGGATGGAGAGAGAGAGAGAGAGAGGAGGGATTTGGTTGGCTTGATACACGCCTGAAGCCACTCTTATCTTTCATCCCTTCTCTTGTTTGGTTTTGGTCTTGGTTTTCCTTCCCTCACATTACTCCTGATCCAGCTGGGCCATCAGGAAGAAAGGGGGATTGGAAATGGACTTCTTGGAGGGTGGAGATTCTTTTAATTTTCTCCTCTCGGTTTCTTCTCTCCCCTTGGGTGGTAGAGAGAGGAGGGAGGGGATTGAATGGCTGCTGTGCTGTGATGTTGCGGTTGCTGCTTGGGTACTCACTTGAAGGGGAGATGGAGGGATGGGACTTTTATTAATTAGATGGAGTCAATTTTCCATAGTGCCCCTACTTTCTTTTATAGAGAAGCTTCTTTCTAGACAAATTCTTTTCTTTACCTTGACCATGAAGTGCCATGGAATGACCTTTTCCTATTCCGCTCGACATGATAAACAATATTGCCAAGCATTATCTCAGTTATTTAATCAGTTTTATGGTCTTTTTTTAGGATAATTACTTTTCTGCACTTCCATTCAAAAATAATATTAAATTAAAAAGATTTCTTGCCTATCTTTATTAGATTCATGTATCTTTGTTGAAATAGTGTACTTGATAGCTATCCATTTTCATATCATTTTTTTAAATATTTTATATTTGTTAAAAAAATTTATTATTAAAAAAAAGGCCTTACTCATTGGATTCGCCTTAGGCCCCCAAGTGTATTGGGCCGCCCCTGAGTATACAATATTGGTTTACAGAGAAAGAAGGGGTGGGATGCTCTGTTCATTTCTGAAGAAGTTGTCTGGATCAACCTTAGCCTTCACAAATGCCAGTCGTTTGAAGTTATCCTTGAAATACTTGATACCCCAAACCCTTGCATCTTCGTAAGTTGTATGTTTGTCAGTTCTACCCAAGTCAATATCCTTATAGTTTAGATAAGCAGCCCTTGGATGGCTAGAGACGTATGGAGTCATGAAGCCATACAACTTCCTCATCCAATCTAGATGCCTCTTTGTCACTGCAGGATCCATCTGAAACCACCTCATGAAGTACTGAATCATATATAGATTCCCCTTCCTGTGAGGGAAGGGAATTGCTGATTCTGAAATCTCACTCAGCCTTCCACCAAAGGAATCCATTATCATCACCAAAGGCTCATCTTCCGCTTCCAGAAGAAATTTCCATATCTTTTCCCACTCGGTCTCAGGAATTGGCTCTCTAACAAAGTCCGACTTGGCTTTAAAAGAGCTATTGTATTCAGGTCTCCTGTCCAATAAGATGTTTGCACTTTCATTGCTGTAGCCTGCAAAGAATAGAACGGACTCCAACCAACTCATCTCCGAACCTGAGCAGTCCTTGGCCTCAAAACCCAGTTCAGGAAAGCTCGTCTCCATCAAGGTGACGAGTTCTTTGCATGTTCCGAGGAAAAGGGAGTTGAACACAGCTTGAATGGTTCTATTTCCTGTTGTTGAGTCATCCACAGCTAGTGCTATAACTCTCATGTAAAGATTCTCATCGAACTTTGCCGCAATTTGCTGCCACCTGCTTACAAGGTACGTAGCATTTTGCCCCAGATTTCTGTTTATATTAAACGCAGTGACTGTAGGTGGAACATACGCCAACTTGAGTTTATAGGAGAGGACAATGCCAAAGCTTGCTGCACCACCTCCTTTTATGGCCCAAAACAGGTCCTCACCCATGGATTCTCGATTCAGGAGGTTGCCATCGGCATCCACCAACTGCGCATCGATGACATTATCCGCAGCCGTGCCATACTTGCTTGATATCATCCCGATCCCGCCGCCACTGATGTGGCCGCCAACTCCGATGGTAGGGCATACCCCTGCAGAGAAAGCAGCGGTCTTGTTCTTCACTCCGATCGTGTAATAAAGTTCTCCGAGTGTTGCACCAGCCTGAACCCAAGCGTTGCTATGCTCCGCATCGACTGTGATCGATCGGAGGTTAGCAAGGTCGACGATGATGAAGACCTCGTGGTCTGAAACATAAGACATGCCCTCATAATCGTGGCCACCGCTCCGGACCCGGATATTAAGACCATACTTCCTGCTGCAGATGACGGAGGCTTGAACGTGGGATTCATTTGTTGGCGTGACAATGAGGACAGGCTTCTTTGTAGCGGAGGAGTAGAGGAAGCGGATGTTTTGGATGGATGATCGAAGGACAGTGTTGTAGGCAGTGGTATCTGGGGCATACACTAGATGGGAGGAGGCATTGGTGGATTGGGTGTGGCTGAGGAAGCATTGGAGGAAGTCTTCGTGGGCTGTATTAGAAGCTGTGATGGCAGATGTAGCTGTTAGAAGCAAGAGAGCAATAATTGCAAGATTTCCAAAGGCTGATATTGCCATTGTTATATGATGGTTCTTGTTCTGGGATGTGGCTAGGTATATATAGAGAAAATCCATGGAGTTCTGAACGTGTGGGAAGAGGTGAGAAGGATGAATTAAAATTCAGCCAAGACCATCCGCCACGATTGAACGTAGACTTTTGGGAAGCAATTGGTACAAGTTTTTGCAGTAAGAAATGAATGCAGTTATAAATTATTACGTGATTTACGCACAAGCTAACGCACCTCCGGCTGTTTGTTTTTTTTTTTTTTTTAAGGGAAACTAATGGCAGGTCCATTTATTGACGGCTCTTTAACGTTTAGCCGGTCTTTAACATTTAACCCTTGTTGATCGATTGTTTAACAACCGGTCTAGATGTATTTCAATATTGCAATATAGGACGAAAATGCCCCCGCTTCTCTCATTCCCACCAAAGAAGGGGAAGAAAGAAGCCGCCGCCGGCCACGGCCAGCCCCCTTCCGCGCCTGCCATCGGCCACATTCCGCCCCCTCCTGTGCCCGCCGCCGGCCCCGCCTCCTTGTGCGCCGCCGGGAATGCCCTCGCCCCCACGGTGGGAAGGTGCCGAAGAAGAGGAACCGCTGGCCCACCGTGGCCCACCCCCTCCCGAACCCCCTTCCGCGCCGCCGGAAACGCTCCACGGTGGGGAGGTGCCGAAGAAGAGGAACCGATGGGCAGCCGCGGCTGCCGCAGGAGCCGCCGGCTGTAACTTGGCCCCCTCCTGCGGCCGCCACCGTCCGGCCCCCTTCCAGCGTCGCGGGCCCCGCGGGAGGAGAAGAAAGAAGAAAAAAGAAGAATGGAAGAAGAGAAGAAAAAAGAAAAGAAAAAGAAAAGAAAAAAAAAGAAGAAAAGGAAAGAAAAAGAAGAAAAGAAAAATAAAGTTAAATCATCTTGGAACACAGTTAAATAAGTTTGGAACACAGTTAAATAAGTTTGGAACACACTTAATCTACCCTGACATACAGTTAAATCATCCCGGCATACAGTTAAATAAGCTTAGAATACACTTAATCTATCCTGACACACAGTTAAATCATCTCGGCATAGTTAAATAATCTTAGGATATACTTAATCTATCATGGCACACAGTTAAATCATCCTGGCACACAGTTAAATAAGCTTGGAGCACACTTAATCTAGCCTGGTATACAGTTAAATCATCTCGGCACGCCATTAAATAAGCTTGGAACACACTTAATCTAGCCTAGCATAGAGTTAAATTATCTCGGAACACAGTTAAATCATCCCGGCATACTGTTAAATAAGCTTGGAACATACTAAATCTAGCCTGGCATAGAGTTAAATTATCTCGGAACACAGTTAAATCATCCCGGTACACAGTTAAATAAGCTTGGAATACACTTAATCTAGCTTGGTACATAGTTAAATTATTCAGGCACATAGTTAAATAAGCTTGGAACACACTTAATTTACCCTGGCACACAGTTAAATCGTCCCAGCACACAGTTAAATAAGCTTGGAACACACTTAATCTACCCTGGCACACAGTTAAATCATCCTGAGACATAACTAAATAAGCTTTGAACACACTTAATCTACCCTGGCACACAATTAAATCATCTCGGCACACAGTTAAATAAGCTTGGAGCACACTTAATCTAGCTTGACATACGGTTAAATCATCTCGAAACATAGTTAAATTTTTTTCGCACACAATTAAATCTTCTCTGTATACAATTTAACTGTGTGCCAAGCCAGATTAATTGTGTTCCAAACTTATTTAACTATGCCGAGAAGACTTAATTATGTACAGAGAAGACTTAACTGTGTGCAGAAAAAATTTAACTGTGTTTCAAGACGATTTAACTATATGCCGGGCTAGATTAAGTGTGTTCCAAGATTATTTAACTGTGTGCCAAGTTAGATTAAGTATGTTCCAAGCTTATTTAACTGTATGCCGAAATGATTTAACTATGTGCCATAATAGATTAAGTGTGTTCCAAGCTTATTTAACTGTATGCCGAGATGATTTAATTGTGTGCCGGGGTAGATAAAGTGTGTTCCAAGCTTATTTAACTGTGTGCCGAGATGATTTAACTGTATGCCAGGATAGATTAAGTGTGTTCCAAGCTTATTTAACTATGCGCCAGAGTTGATTAAGTGTGTTCCAAGCTTATTTAACTGTGTGCTAGGGTTGATTAGATGTGTTCCAAGCTTATTTAACTGTGTGCTACAGTAGATTAAGTATGTTCCAAGCTTATTTAACTGAGTGCCGAGATAATTTAACTGTATGCCAGGGTAGATTAAGTGTGTTCCAAACTTATTTAACTATGTTCCAAGATAATTTAACTTTATTTTTCTTTTCTTTTTTTCTTTCTTTTTCCTTTCTTTCTTTTTTCTTTTTTCTTTTCTTCTTTCTTTTCTTCTTTTCTTTTCTATTTTCTTTTCTTTTCTTCTTTTTTTTCCTTTTCTTTGCTTTTTTTTTCTTTTCTTCTATTTTCTCCTCCTATGAAGCCGGTGGCGCCAGAAGGGGCCGGGCCGTGGTAGCCGCGGCAGCTTTATTTATTTATTTATTTATAATTATTTTATTTTTAATTATAATATATTATTTATTTATTTATTTATTAGTTCATTCATATAAATATAAATATTTATTTATGCATTTATTTATTTATTTTTCTTTTTTTTCTTTTTTTCTTTTTTTTCTTCTTTTTCTTTTCTTTTCTTCTTTTTTTTTCTTTTCTTTTTCTTTTTTTTTTTGCTTCTCTTCTTCCCTTCTTCTTCTTTCTTCTCCTTCCGCGAGTCGGCGGCGCTGGAAGAGGGCCAGGCTGTGGCGGTTGCAGGAGGGGGCCGGGCAGCTGGCCAGCGTCAGCCGTGGCTAGCCAGCGGAGAACTCCTCTCCTCCCGCGAGGCCAGCGGCGCCGAAAAGGGGTCGGGCAGTAGCGGATGTGGGAGGAGGGCGGGTCGTGGCCGGCGACAGCCGCAGGACGCGGGAGGGCACCCTTCTTCCTCTTCTTCGGCACCTCCCCACCGTGGGGGCGGAGGCGGAGGCATTCCCAGTGGCACGACCATGGGAGGGGGCGGGCCGAGGCTGGTGGCGGCCGCGGGAGGGGGCTCGAGGGGGCGGGCCGCGGTCGGCGGCGGCCGTGGCTGGCCGTTTTCTTCTTCTTCTTCTTCTTGGGGGGGATGGGAGATCAGGAGGGGCGTGGTATTTTCATTATCTTCTTTTAAAATAAAAGGGGCTTAGGGACCGAAAATTACAGTTTGGAAAGTTTTTGAACCGGTTGTTTTAGATTCAGTCAACAAAAACTTTTTGTTACTGAGGAGTCTCCGGAAGGGTGAGAAATTAATTTTTCATTTTTTTTATCTGTACAGCTTACATTTCTTGTATAGCGCATAATTTTATATTGCTTGTACAGCTTTTTTCTATTTAATATGAGAAAGTATCCTTCTCTACTCAACGTGTGATATTCCCTTTTCTATCATAAATGCTTCGAGGCGTGCATTTATGTTAATCCATTTTTAAGCTAGTTTTGACCAACTTAACATGCACAAACTTTGTAGCTGTTGCTGGAAATTGGACCCGGGGGCCGCCGCGAAGCCGGGGAAGGAGGAGCTCCGCTGCTACAGGGGGCGGACGGCGGTGCACCGGCCGGCTGCGTCCTCCACCGTGGGGCGTGGGAGCGTCCGAAGAGGGGTGGCCGGGCTCCCCGGCGCCGGCCCTCCGATGCCTAAGTCAGAGGGGGCCAGTATGTGGAGAGAGCAGGGAAGAGAGTATGTGGAGAAGACAGAGAATATTGTGTTCAATTGTGTCTGTGCTGTTTTCTTCCTTTTTTCCCCGGTCTAGGAGGGTTCTCTCCAGCTCCGGGTTTTTCCTCTTGTTTTTGGTCCTCTCTCCCTTTTCCCCCCAGGTTTTCTTTTATAGGAGGATTTTTGTTACCTGGGAGGTGACAGGAGGTTTGTCCTGTTTTGTAATAATTGGGCACGATTTGGCCCATTAATGGCGTAATGGAGAACGGGACCGGATCAGACCGGAATTAGGGAGTTGTCACGGTCGATCGGACCTGTTGGAGTGGTTGAACCGCCGGCTGTGGTGGGCCTGGGGTCCGTGGATGG
Source organism: Phoenix dactylifera (assembly GCF_009389715.1). Lineage (NCBI taxonomy): Eukaryota > Viridiplantae > Streptophyta > Magnoliopsida > Arecales > Arecaceae > Phoenix > Phoenix dactylifera. The sequence continues at coordinate 1,364,758 of NC_052400.1, forward strand.
TAAGTGCATTTATTACCGAATGAACCGGCGGTCAGGGAGAGCCATACGTTCTGATGGTTCAGTGATCCGGAGATCGTCTTGGGCCGTGTTCATTAAATGACTGAGTGCATCGGAGACTTGAGAGAGTCTCGTGCATTAATGGCAGGTCGTGCCGAATACCTGCGAAGATCTTATGTCTTGATGGCTTGGAGATAGTGGCAGGTTATAGTGGAGTTGTCAGGTCCCTTAGAGGGTTAGGTGGAAATGGGATATTTGGCTAAGGCATGGGCTCGGCCTGCTGTGCTCGGCCTTCTGGTCTCGGCCTTCTGGTCTCGGCTCTCTGGTCTCGGCCTTCTGGTCTCGGCCTTCTGGTCTCGGCCCTCTGGTCTCGGCTCTCTGGTCTCGGCCTTCTGGTCTCGGCTCTCTGGTCTCGGCTCTCTGGTCTATGAGCTCGAGAGCGGAAGAGCCCGATCACTTAGGATGAGCTTGAGAGCGGAAGAGCCCGATCACTTAGGATGAGCTCGAGAGCGGAAGAGCCCGATCACTTAGGATGAGCTCGAGAGAGGAAGAGCCCGATCACTTAGGATGAGCTCGAGAGCGGAAGAGCTCGATCACTTAGGATGAGCTCGAGCTTGCTGATGGATTTAGGTGCTATAATTACATTTGTGGGGTGGTCCATTTTTCCACCAACACTACCCCCCGACTTCCGAGTCTGAGCTGCTTTTTGGCTCGGGCGAAGGAAGTAGTTCAGTCATCGATCGTCCTGGTGCTGTGAGCGTTCTTACACCAAGGCGACTGAAGACGCTTTTTCTGCTCGGAGTCCGTTCTTTGGGAACGTCGGCAGAGAAGAATCCAAGTAAAGATAAATGAGAATGTAAAGACATTAAATAAATGGGTACCTTGTACCGTGTGCGTCCTTGCGCCGAGGCGACCGAAGACGCTTCTCTGCTCGGACTCCGTTCTTTGGGGACGTCGGCAGAGAAAAGTCCAAGAATAAAATAATGTAAAACATTAAATGAATGGGTACCTTGTACCGTGTGCGTCCTTGCGCCGAGGCGACTGAAGACGCTTCTCTGCTCGGACTCCATTCTTTGGGGACGTCGGCAGAGAAAAGTCCAAGTAAAGATAAATGAGAATGTAAAGACATTAAATGAATGGGTACCTTGTACCGTGTGCGTCCTTGCGCCGAGGCGACTGAAGACGCTTCTCTGCTCGGACTCCGTTCTTTGGGGACGTCGGCAAAGAAATCCAAAAATAGACAATATGGAGACATTAACGTAGAAACATTAAGTAAATGGGTACCTTGTACCGTGTGCGTCCTTACGCCGAGGCGACTGAAGACGCTTCTCTGCTCGGACTCCGTTCTTTGGGGACGTCGGCAGAGAAATCCAAAAATAGAAGAGCGGGCTGAGCTCGTTGGCTGAAGACGATGGAGCGCGAGCCGAGCTCGTCCGGTCAGAGAGGACCGCTAACTCATAGCCGATGGAGCACGAGCCGAGCTCGTCCGGTCAGAGAGGACCGCTAACTCATATTCGGGGAGCACGAGCCGAGCTCGACGGTGGAAGCCGATGGAGCACGAGCCGAGCTCGTCCGGTCAGAGAGGACCGCTAACTCATATTCGGGGAGCACGAGCCGAGCTCGACGGTGGAAGCCGATGGAGCACGAGCCGAGCTCGTCCGGTCAGAGAGGACCGCTAACTCATAGCCGATGGAGCACGAGCCGAGCTCGTCCGGTCAGAGAGGACCGCTAACTCATAGCCGATGGAGCACGAGCCGAGCTCGACGGTGGAAGCCGATGGAGCACGAGCCGAGCTCGTCCGGTCAGAGAGGACCGCTAACTCATATTCGGGGAGCACGAGCCGAGCTCGACGGTGGAAGCCGATGGAGCACGAGCCGAGCTCGTCCGGTCAGAGAGGACCGCTAACTCATAGCCGATGGAGCACGAACCGAGCTCGTCCGGTCAGAGAGGACCGCTAACTCATATCCCGACGTCTCGGGCGTCCCTGTAGCCGGGGCATCCCGACGTCTCGGGCCATCCCGACGAATCGGGGCATCCCGTTGTGGCAGGGCATCCCAATATATTGGGGCATCCTGACGTCTCAGGGCATCCTGACCGTGGTCAGGGTAGGAGAACGAGCCGAGCTCGTTGGCTAACCTGAAAATAGATAAAATATTGAATTTATTTGAAGCCAAAGTGGCGTCCTGTACCTTTTGGAGATATTTTGATAGCTCTCGAGCTTCGAAGTCCTTCAGGACTTGGTTCGGCACCGGCCTTCTTTGGCTTGATTTTTTAAGTGTTTTGCGCTCGGGTTTCTGAGCTCGGTCTGCATGAGCTCGACGGGGGCTTCAATGATGGCGACGCTCTGAAAGGGGAGCAATGTCGCGGGCGCCGTCCCAAGGACTTACGCCCGTAAGGAGGGAGTACATGCTGGTTTCTTGCTTGCTGCCGGAAGACAGAAGACTTGGAAGGATAATGGGATTTAATGGGGCTGTACCCTTTGTCACAGAGGCTTACAATCCCATTTTAAAGCTCCATAACTTTCCTTCTCCAGACCTCAGCTTTTATTTCTCTTTCCCCCCAACTCGTTGACGTGAGACTTGGACTACTACTTCTCATTGGTTGCCCCCACATACGTCGTTGCAGCGGGAGCCATGCCTGATTCGAGATGGCTCGGGAGTCAGGAGAAAGTTTCTTCCTCTGCTTCACATGATTCCGTGGAGGCGGCACAGGAGGGGCCTCCACTTGTTGCAGGCTTTGGGCTGCAAATAGCTACGCTTGGACTTGCTGCACAAGCGCATCGAAGTGCTCGAGTTGGACCTGTGGAACTTGATCTACCGGAGATCTTAATGGTGAATTTTGGACTGAGCGTTTGGGACTTGGAGCATGATACTCGAAGGGGAAACCCGCTTGTAGGGGGCTCCGGTTGAACTGGAGCCGGAGGAGGCGGTGCGGTTGGGATGCCCCTGGGTTGCAAGCTTTGGACAGCGGTAGCCAAGGCTTGCACTTGTTGTACCAGGGCATCGAACTGCTCCGGCCGAACTTGATGAACTGACTCGGTCGGAGGTGATGAGTTCCGGACGGAACGCTCCGGACTAGGTGGAGGTCGTTGAGAGGCATTGGAAGCCCCTTTGCTCCTTAGCTTCATGGCAACGAACTCGGGCCCTTCCTCTAGCGCCAACTGTTGCTGGAAATTGGACCCGGGGGCCGCCGCGAAGCCGGGGAAGGAGGAGCTCCGCTGCTACAGGGGGCGGACGGCGGTGCGCCGGCCGGCTGCGTCCTCCACCGTGGGGCGTGGGAGCGTCCGAAGAGGGGTGGTGCGTCCAGTCCTGTCCTGTCCTGCAAAAAAGCCGGTGGCCGGGCTCCCCGGCGCCGGCCCTCCGATGCCTAAGTCAGAGGGGGCCAGTATGTGGAGAGAGCAGGGAAGAGAGTATGTGGAGAAGACAGAGAATATTGTGTTCAATTGTGTCTGTGCTGTTTTCTTCCTTTTTTCCCCGGTCTAGGAGGGTTCTCTCCAGCTCCGGGTTTTTCCTCTTGTTTTTGGTCCTCTCTCCCTTTTCCCCCCAGGTTTCCTTTTATAGGAGGATTTTTTGTTACCTGGGAGGTGACAGGAGGTTTGTCCTGTTTTGTAATAATTGGGCACGATTTGGCCCATTAATGACGTAATGGAGAACGGGACCGGATCAGACCGGTATCAGGGAGTTGTCACGGTCGATCGGACCTGTTGGAGTGGTTGAACTGCCGGCTGTGGTGGGCCTGGGGTCCGTGGATGGTAAGTGCATTTATTACCGAATGAACCGGCGGTCAGGGAGAGCCATACGTTCTGATGGTTCAGTGATCCGGAGATCGTCTTGGGCCGTGTTCATTAAATGACTGAGTGCATCGGAGACTTGAGAGAGTCTCGTGCATTAATGGCAGGTCGTGCCGAATACCTGCGAAGATCTTATGCCTTGATGGCTTGGAGATAGTGGCAGGTTATAGTGGAGTTGTCAGGTCCCTTAGAGGGTTAGGTGGAAATTGGATATTTGGCTAAGGCATGGGCTCGGCCTGCTGTGCTCGGCCTTCTGGTCTCGGCCTTCTGGTCTCGGCTCTCTGGTCTCGGCTCTCTGGTCTCGGCCTTCTGGTCTCGGCCCTCTGGTCTCGGCTCTCTGGTCTCGGCCTTCTGGTCTCGGCTCTCTGGTCTCGGCTCTCTGGTCTATGAGCTCGAGAGCGGAAGAGCCCGATCACTTAGGATGAGCTCGAGAGCGGAAGAGCCCGATCACTTAGGATGAGCTCGAGCTTGCTGATGGATTTAGGTGCTATAATTACATTTGTGGGGTGGTCCATTTTTCCACCAACAGTAGTCAACCCAAGAAACATGTGTATTTGAAATTACATATGATGGCGAACAATATATTTGCTATGTTTCTTTGCGTATCCAGTCGGAATTTTCCATTTTTCCTTGTAGATCCTGTCATATCTTTGACCGACTTTTCTTTGCGCCCGCGGAGGTTGCATTGCACGCTTAGCAAGTTCTGGATATAAATTAACCAACATGAAAGTATATGCTAAATATTTGTGAGAAGGAAAGAAGCTAGAGGATATCACCCTCCAGATTTTTGCTAGTTCGCCCATGTGATGTGGAAGCTGATGATTGGCTAATAGGTAAGCAAGGGTCGGTATACTGCCCCAATCTCCGACTACCACATCAGCCGAGTAATTATGCGGTGATTTAGCGGGTGATCAGGAGCAGTACTCTTGTCAGAATTCCATTACTATTTTTTGGTTAACAGTCTACTAATATTTTAGGTCAATGAGACTTTGGGTCGAAAACAATGAACGTCATGTACAAGCCTTATCCTAGTTTCGGTCATATATACAACTGGCATATAATTTTATTTTTTTTTGGGCGAACTTGATTGAATTCCTGTTTAAGTCAATAATCAATTGTAATGGATTTCTTGACGCATTTAAACCTATTATTGCGTGTATCTGCTGTGTTTTCCGGCATGCTTGTTGCTTGACGAGCTATATATTAAAACTCTGAAATTTTACTTAGCATTGAGGTCATGGAGGGTGGGAATGGGTCCCACCTAAGAATGCGTACGTGTTCGACATGGATTCGTTGGAAATGCTGAAATTAAGCTGTATGCCTCCAATAGTGAATCACCAGGGTTGACTTAACACCATTTTCAGGTTCACGTTCGCCGCAAGTTTCTGAACTCACGACAGATCAGCTTTGATAGGTCTTTTGAACGATTCAATTTTGTTGGATGTGATTTTGGTTAGAGATTGTAGCTGTCGAGGTTAATGAGGACAGTGTTTTATGGATAAATAAAAGTATACGACATATCCATTCATCTCTAACTATTGAGAATTCTTGCCACCTCAAGGCCCCTTGTTACACCACGTAAGATATTGTTTCCATGCAGCCAGCGTTGCGGAACGGTAAGGACGTGAGAATTGCAGTGAAAGACTACAGTTCATTGCATGCAGGATGTTCTTCACGGAACCACTTTCCAAAGTTCAGACGTAAACTAGTTCTTCATTTTTGCTTTGTAGCTGACGTGGAAACTAAGGGAATTGGCTGTCCAATTCTTGACTCAGGAGAAGGAAGAGTCGTTGGATCTTTAGAGATAATAATAATATCATTTTTAGCTTCAGTACCTATTCCCCTTCAAAAATTTTGGTTCAAAGTTCTCTCAACCTCCTCTTCCATTTCTATTTTTTCTTAAATTTTCACTATTTTATTCTTCTTCTATTTTTTCTACACTTCAATTTTTTATTTTATATTTTGTATCTTATCATTTTTTTTATTATTATTATATGCATTGCACGCTCCTGTTTGTCAGAAAATAAAGCATATGAAAATGTAATTTCTTTGTCTTGTAAATAATATTTCTTTCAGTGAAATAGGCCTCTAACGCCTGACTGGTTTTCGCCTTGGGGAAATTATATTGTCTTGGATTGTTCCACAATGCTAGTAAATTTCCAAACAGTGGGAAATCATTAAATGCTAGAATTGGCCAATGGGAATCCAACTGAGACCATCCCTTTCATTCTTTTCCCCACGCAATTGGTGTCGTGCCAATCCAAATCTGACCATGTAACACGGCCACGTACTCTCTAGGATAAGGCCCTAGAGAATATGCTAGGCTTAAAAATTTATCGCAACCTCAATATCCATAATCAAAATAATCTTAAATCATAGCGAATCAACAAAATTGATCCAATTACAAAATTTAATCATCTAACCAGTATCAGTGATGCTCTATCTATTCATCCATTATCCATATAATCCCAATTCATACCAAATATTACGCCACTTGCAACCTGCAACTCTGAAAAGAAAAAGAAAAGAAGATTGTGAGTTTTACAGCCCAGTAAAAATATCGAACCGTTGCACCATAAGTAATAAAAAAATAATTATTAAAAATACCAGATAAAATAAATATCATATCAATACTTGGAAAGCTCAAACAAATAACATGCACATAAGTTCTCATTATTATCTTTTCAAAGAAGCATATATATATATATATATATATATATATATATATATATATATATATACACACACACACACACACACACATATATATATCTCAAATATAACCAATTGTTTAACAATAATTTCTTATATCATGTCATCTATTTCTCATTAACTTGAATTGAATATTTTTTATTAATTAACTTTCAGTTGTGGACTAACCAAGATCATTACTCGGTCCAAGACAGACAAAAATCCAACGCGTCAGCCCGTAGATGCTATCCCATGCATAAGCTTGTGAAGGCTATCCCCATGCATCAAGCCTATGAGTGCTATCCTACACATAAGCCTATGAAGGCTATCCCCATGCATCAAGCCCTTGGGCGCTATTCCACACGTAAGCCCGTAGAGACTATCCTATACATAAGCTCGTAGAGGCTATTCCACGCATAAGTTCATGGAGACTATCCTACGCATAAGCTTATAAAGGCTATTTCACGCATAAGCTTATGGAGGCTATCCTATGCATAAGCTTATAGAGGCTATCCATGACAAGGTAAGTCCACATCATATATATCTTGTCCGTTTGATTTATATGTTACTCTTGTCAAATCAGTTACCACTTATACGATGAATTTCTCTCAAATTCAAAGTATTTTTGTTTACATAATTATGTTTTCAATATCTAATACATATAATAACCATACAAATATATTTGTACTGAAAATTATATAAAACATGCCATCACATACCAAACCAAATTTATCGATATACATCTCATGATGTAAATCCAGTGGTACAAACTAATAAGCATATACATATAACCGGTGACCGAGTAGAGAAATTCTTACCTCTATCGCAATCCAACGCAGCTACAATACTACCAATACACACCTAACATGTCCACTTAATTTAATATCAATATAATAGCAACTTATCCCTTATCAATCACTTGTCATATTAATGAATCAATTTTTAGTAATTACTTAATTTTAGAGTTCTAATATTTGAATTACCCATATTCTCTATTCTTCTTTAATTAAAAATTTTATATAAATAAAAGGTTAGGGTCTTATCTCAATTTAGAAATTAGAGTATAAGATCTTGTTAGGCTTCTTTTTGTCCGAGTAACTATAGTCCATACAAAAGTAGGACCGACTATGAAAATAGATTTGTATAGAAAGATATATGAGGCTAGCTAGATGACAATCCAATTACTCGAATCGATCAGCACAACATAACTTAATCCATATGATCAAAAAATATATATCTAATTAAGAAAAAGGTAATAAATCAGGGGTTATCAACTATAGGTCAAATAGTAGCTGACAACAGTCGGGTGCAAGATGGATAGAGTCAACAGGTTGTAACATTCGACAATTCGGGTCGGTCTGCTCTAGCCAATCTAACCAATCAACTCGTGAAATAAGAATCAAACCATAGTACATATAACACAATCAAGACTAATGATGATAAAGTCTAGTGATGCTCGTCAATGGTCGAGATAGGGCTAGAGTGGCAGGTGGTCGCAGCAACTTTGGTCTAGGACCCTCTACTAGAATCAACTCAGGTTCACAATAAGAACATCTGGGACCCTCCTGCTGGGTCCATAGAACCATGCAAAGAAAGAGCAACAGAGGAAAAGAATTCAAGAGAGGAAAAAGAAGGAGAGGACGCCAGACAACACTCACCTCGGCCCGACGAAGTTCCGGCGGCTCTTTTCAGTGACGAATCAAAAAGAAAACCCAAAGAAGAATCGTCGAGATTGGCGGCTATTCCTCGAGTCTTCATTGATGGAGCTAGGAGAAGCAGGAATGAGCCTTAAATAGGTGAATTCTAGAGTTTTGGATAAACTCAACTTGCGCTAGGATACTCCGAGTCCAGCAAGATAGGAGGAGGAAGAAGACTCCAACTGGTCATCTTCTTTACCCCATTGTGTGCAACAGGACATGCTCAAGGACCAATGGGCCTGGCCTCTTCAGACCGGACCACTAGCCCATAGAAATTTTTGGGCTATTACAATTGGATTGAATCGTTTTCACATTGGCCACTTATCCAAAGAGAAAAGTCATACTATCTTGTTAAAAATTATTAAAACGCATTTCCAATTTTAAGTTTTGAATGACTCACATGTTGCCATGATCCATCTCTTTGCCACCTATTCCCTATCATGGCCACTGTCACATACACCTGCTCTCCATGTTGGACTTTGTACTCTTAATTAGAAGTGATATTAATTTGAGGCCGCATTCCATCACGGCGACTCATGCTACAACTAAAATTGGACCTTGTACTTTTTATTGGCCTTTGAAAATAATAGCTTCCTTCATATTTCATAATTGCATGTACAACCCTTCACACCAACGCCACATTTTGTCTGATCTTCATAATTGCATCTTGTACAACTCTTCACACCAAGGCCACCTTTATCCGATCTAGTTTTGGGGGATCAAAGACAATTCCATGTTTGCATACTCTAAAGAAAAAAAAATATTAGGTAATACAACGATTCAAACACCAACTAGTTAGAGCGAGTCAAAAGATTCAAAATCAAAGAGTTTTTTTCCTAGGGAACTATGATTTATAATTACACCCTCAAAGCTTCCATCTCAACTTGTACCTTTGGTGCAACGTTCTATGCTTTGTTTTAGGAAATCTTCTTTGACATAATAGTATTGAGGGTAATGAGATTAGTTGGTGATAAGAACTGTACCACCTAACTGCGTTGTCATAATCAAGTTTCACAATATCATGCGAAATCCACCATGCAAGAGAGAAACATGGTATGCATACTCATGAGAAGAGAAACTTTATTTAACTTTCAAAAATCAACACCGGTTATAAGAGGAACTTTAACAGGCTTTGAGATTTCTTACAAAGCTAAGAACTTCTAGGCGCCCTTTGAATTAAAAAAGAATCCTTTGTTCACTAGTTCCGGAACGCATAAATTCTTTGCTTCTAAAGCTCTATATGGATTTAACAAACAATTTGAAGAAATAAAAGGGGCTTCATCATATATGTTGTCCTGTCCAGGTCATTTTTCTTCTTAAATTTTTGAAAACAAAAATAGAAAATAAAAGCAATACTTAGTCTCCAAGAACAATTACTGCTGCGGGGATCACCATGGCTGTTGCATCGAGTTTTTTTGGGATGGCCAGAGACATCTGGGACAGCCATTCCGCTGTTATATATAGTGCCCATGTTTGCCCTATTTTCTTGGGTGTCCCCACAAGTTAACTTCGATGGCGGCGTGTCCGCGGATGGAGCATATGGAGGAGTGAGATTTGTGATTAGAGACCATCGTGGCAGACTGGTTGTGGCATGAGGTCGGCGTACTCCCGGCTCGATGGTCATTGAGGCAGAGATTCGGGCAGCGTGGGAGAGCATCTTTTATACGAGGAGGATACTTGCCGCAGCTAGAGTACAATGCGAGGGAGACTCGTCTATAATGATCGATGAGATACGGAGAGTGGATCGATATAGGGATGGCCACCCACTGATTCGTGAGACTCGCAGACTGGTCAGAGGAATAATATCATTTCATGCAGCACATGTGTATCGGAGGACAAACAGAGTGGCAAACTGGGTTGCCTCCTACGTTACTCGGCACTCCGAAAAGTTTATCTGGACTTATGCCGCAAAGCTTTCTACTAAATTGTATTTTTTTTTTTACTTATTAACAGGCTGTACCCATATAAGAGCTATATGAAATATCGTTCTTACGTACCAAAAAAGATAAAACAAAAAAAGAGAGAGAGATTTTTCTTCTGTAATCAACGCAAGGGAATCAAGTTGACTTTTGTATAGCATATTATTCTAACATAGAAATACATGATGCGGCGCCTAACTGTCAAAACCTTATCCATGATCTTTGCGTATCATATTATTAGGGATCCATCGCCATCACTCAAAGATAGACCCATCACCCAAACGGCAAATACCTTAGTGTTCAATCTACGATGATGGACATCTGAGGAAATTATGAAAACTAATTTTATTATAGATTTTTATTTGATTGCCCATTGTAATATACATAGGAGACAATGAACTCCAGCATAAAAATTTTATTCCATACATCAATATAAAGTAATGTAACATGGTACACTATAAGTTCTTAATATCCAATATCGGTTTACAGAACAAGAAGGGGCGGGATGCTCTGCTCATTCCTGAAGAAGTTGCCTGGATCAACCGTAGCCTTCACAAATGCCAGTCGTTTGAAGTTATTCTTGAAATACTTGGTACCCCAAACCCTTGCATCTTTGTAAGTTGTATGTTTATCAGTTCTACCCAGGTCAATATCCTTATAGTTTAGATAGGCAGCCCTTGGATGGCTAGACACGTATGGAGTCATGAAGCCATACAACTTCCTCATCCAATCTAGATGCCTTTTTGTCACTGCAGGATCTATCTGAAACCACCTCATGAAGTACTGAATAATATATAGATTCCCCTTCCTGTGAGGGAAGGGAATTGCAGATTCTGAAATCTCACTCAGCCTTCCACCAAAGGGTTCCATTATCATCACCAAAGGCTCGTCTTCTGGTTCCAGAAGAAATTTCCATATCTTTTCCCACTCGGTCTCAGGAATTGGCTCTCTAACAAAGTCCGACTTGGCTTTAAAAGAGCTGTTGTATTCAGGTCTCCTGTCCAATAAGATGTTTGCACTTTCATTGCTGTAGCCTGCAAAGAATAGAACGGACTCCAACCAACTCATCTCCGAACCTGAGCAGTCCTTGGCCTCAAAACCCAGTTCAGGAAAGCTCGTTTCCATCAAGGTGACGAGTTCTTTGCATGTTCCGAGGAAAAGGGAGTTGAACACAGCTTGAATGGTTCTATTACCTGTTGTTGAGTCATCAACAGCTTGTGCTATAACTCTCATGTAAAGATTCTCATCGAACTTTGCTGCAATTTGCTGCCACCTGCTTACAAGGTACGTAGCATTTTGCCCCAGATTTCTGTTTATATTAAACGCAGTGACCGTGGGTGGAACATACGCCAACTTGATTTTATAGGAGAGGACAATGCCAAAGCTTGCTGCACCACCTCCTCTCATGGCCCAAAATAGGTCCTCACCCATGGATTCTCGGTTCAGGAGGCTGCCATTGGCATCCACCAACTGCGCATCGATGACATTATCAGCAGCCGCGCCGTACTTCCTTGATATCGTCCCGATCCCGCCGCCACTAAGGTGGCCGCCAACTCCGACGGTAGGGCATACCCCTGCAGTGAAAGCAGCGGTCTTGTTCTTCACTCCGATCGTGTAATAAAGTTCTCCGAGTGTTGCACCAGCCTGAACCCAAGCGATGCTATGCTCCGCATCGACTGTGATCGATCGGAGGTTAGCAAGGTCGACGATGATGAAGACCTCGTGGTCTGAAACATAAGACATGCCCTCATAATCGTGGCCACCGCTCCGGACCCGGATATTAAGGCCATACTTCCTGCTGCAGATGACGGAGGCTTGAACGTGGGATTCATTTGTTGGCGTGACAATGAGGACAGGCTTCTTTGTAGTGGAGGAGTAGAGGAAGCGGATGTTTTGGATGGATGATCGAAGGACAGTGTTGTAGGCAGTGGTATTTGGGGCATACACTAGATGGGAGGAGGCATTGGAGGATTGGGTGTGGTTGAGGAAGCATTGGAGGAAGCCTTCGTGGGCTGTATTAGAAGCTGTGATGGCAGATGTAGCTGTTAGAAGCAAGAGAGCAATAATTGCAAGATTTCCAAGGGCTGATATTGCCATTGTTATATGATGGTTCTTGTTCTGGGATGTGGCTAGGTATATATAGAGAAAATCCATGAGTTCTGAACGTGTGGGAAGAGGTGAGAAGGATGAATTAGAATTCTGCCAAGACCATCCGCCACGATTGAACGTCGACTTTTGGGAAGCAATTGGTACAAGTTTTTGCAGTACGTACGAAAGGGATGTAGATGCAAATGCTTCGAGGCGAGCATTTATTTTAATTCACCAAGGCTATTAGCCTCTATGGGTTCGGAAACTTGATTGCTCTCGTGCTGTGCATATCTTTGTTTCTTCGGTTGGCTACAAAGTTTTTGCACGTTGAGTTGGTCAAAACTAGCTTAAAAATTGCTTTGAACTTCGTAAAACATGATCAGATATTCTTTACGTAGGTTTTTTTTTTTTTTGGTAAATGCGGCAATTTATATAGCTCTAACTTGAGTTCATCCTACCCAGTCACGAGAAAGTAAAGAGTACAAAGAAGAAGGAATATCTCCTGCAGATGTCCATAGAAAATCTCCGAAATGCCGAGCGACGAAGAAGGCGATCCAGTATGCTGCCCTGTTCGCCTTCCAAAACACATGTGCTGCCTGCTGCCCAGCCTGCAAGTCTCTCTGATAAGAGGATGGCCATCCCCATATCTATCCACACCTCGGATCCAGTCAATCACCACAGAAGAGTCCCCCTCGAGACACACCCTCTCGGCTCCAAGGATCCTCCTCGCATATGTCAGTCCCTCCTATGCAGCCCGAAGCTCTGCCCCTACAACAGTAATCCCAGGAGTGCGCCGACCTCCGGCTGCTACTAGTCTGCCAAAAGAATCCCTGATCACGAATCCGACACCTTCAGATACACCATCCACCGACATACCACCATCGAAATTTACTTTGAGATGACCAAGGGGTGGAGGCACCCAAGAAACAAGGGCAAACCTGAGCGCTATAATAGCGGAAAGAGTGCCCCAGATGTCCCTGGCCATCTCAGAAGAGAACAACGTGGTAGCTGCGGTAACCTCCCTCGCCCGCAATACAGCTCTATCCACCACCAGCCACAGAGGTGACCGCCTACCCTCAAATATGCCAGCATTCCTGTCCAACCATATGTGGTAAGCCAGGTATGCTCTGAGGATCCCCCCTCCCAAAGTTTGGGACTCCGCATAGAAACTCTCAGCAAGTGGATCATGTCCTGTGCCGACTCCACCACCGGGAACAAGGGAGCAGGTGATCTACTCCATATCTCTCTCGCCTTGGGACACTGCAAAAGAGCATGATCAATAGTCTCCTCAGTCTCCGTACACACCCACAGAACTGGGTGACCCGCACTCCTCGCCGAACTAGCAAGCTTCTGGTCGGTAGGCATCCCCATGCCACCTTCCAGATAAAAAGCGTCCCACACGGATGAATCTGCATCCTCCAAATCCATCCTCCCTCAATCTGCCGAGCCGGCTCCCTACTGTACAACGCATGGAGATCCCTAGCTCGTACCCTCGTCCGACCTGATGACCTCCATACTAACCTGTCAGGCTCCTTCCGGGCTGGTACCGGAAGAGCCAGAGCCAACTCTGCCAGCTGCTCCCCAAAAACCTTCCGAATCAGCCCAGTCCTCCATCGACCCCCAACAGGGTCCAGCAAGTCTCAGACTCTGTATCCACTCAACCTCGCCGAATCCACCATGATCGGCTGCTCAATCACCCAGCTATCCTCCAAAACATCGATAGATCGCCCATCCCCGATAGCCCATCTGATCTCTGGAAGCACCAACATGGCTCTGGCACACATCTCCCTCCACACCAGTAAGTGGTGATAGACAGCCCGTATCCCAGGCAATAGAGGACCATACTTGGCCCTCATCAACGAGGACCACATGCTGCCGGGCTCCAGCATAAATCTAGCTACATGCCGTGCCGCTAGAACCTCCCGCCTCACCACCAATAACTGCACCCCCAAACCTTCCAATCTGGTCGGCTGATACACAACCTCCAATGCCAATAAGTGGATCCCAACTCTACCCCTACTCCTCCCCCAGATGAAGTACCTAAAGAGCTGCTCAAGAGTCCTCAGAAATATCACTGGAATGAAAGAGTTAGATAGAAAGTAAGTAGGGATTGAAGTAACAACTGACCGAACCAATGTAATCCTCCCCATCATCGATAATGTATGCATCTGCCATCCCTCCAATCTATGTCTGATACTAAGCTCCAGAGAGGAACAGTCTCTGCTGCGTAATCGCTGACCTGAGAGTGGAATCCCCAAGTATCTCAAAGTGCCATCCTGCTCACCTACCCCCAAAATCTCGAAGATAGAATTCTTCACTGCCAATGTAGTCTTCGGGCTGAAGCAGATAGCTGATTTTGACAAACTGACACTCTGACCCGACACTGCACAATAGTCCCGAAGGATCCTACTGATGACTCTTGCAGCCTGTCGAGACGATCGGGCTAGCAATAAGCAATCATCAGCGAATAGCATGTGAGAGATCGGAGTAGCCCCCTCCACTGGCCTATAAACCTCTAACTCATGCATAGACACAGCATATCTCAGAGCTCTCGAGAGTACATCTGCACAGATAATGAAAAGCAGGGGGGAGAGAGAGGACATCCCTAGCGCAATCCTCTGGATGACTCAAAAAAATGGGACGGCGTACCGTTCACCAAAATAGCAAAAGAGGAACCCCGAACACATCCCATGACCCAGCTAATCCATCTCACAGGAAAACCAAACCCCTACAAGTACTGCTGCACAAAATTCCATCTCATCCTGTCGTAAGCTCTCTCCATATCAAGCTTGATCCCCATCAAGCTCCTCCTCCTCGGGGCCCTACGAAGGTCAAACATAAACTCATGTGCAATAAGCACGTTATCAGTGATACTCCGCCCTCCCACAAAAGCTTCCTGCTCTGGACTAATCAGCCTCGGAAGAATGTCCCTCAACCTAACGGCAAGTATCTTCGATGTAGCCTTGTACAGGGTCGTGCACAGGCTAATCGGGCGAAAGTGCCCCAGCTCAGTAGCATCATGCCACTTCAGTATCAATGTGATGAACGTCCTCTGCCAGTCAGCAGACAATGTAGCTGTACTGAAAAACTTCTGTATGGCAGCCGTCACATCCTGTCCCACAATCGACCAATACCTCCGAAAGAACAACGGAGGAAAGCCGTCCGGCCCTGGAGCCTTGTCCTCCTCAAGGGACCAGATCGTATCCCTAATCTCCTTCTCCGATATTGGCCTGATCAGTGCTGCAGTCTCCTCCGTCACCCTTGCCAGAGGCATCGAAATATCTACTGGGCCCACACCCTCTGTCTCCTCAGTCCACCTAGCCCTAAAGGAGCTCTCCAAAATCCTCAGTATCACATCCGGATCCTCCGACAACTGTCCATCCTCATCTCTGATGGCTCCAATCCTATTCTGATGCCTTCTGATCAATGTCGCCTGATGGAAAAATCTGGTATTCCGATCCTCCTCCAAAACCTACTGTACCCTCAACTTCTGTCTCCAAAGTATCTCCTGCTATTTGAGAAGAGAGTCATGCAATGCCAAATGTGATTTGAGCTCCCCCATCTCCTCCTCCGATAAACCTCCACTCTGGGCCTCCTGGGACTGAAGTCTGGTAATGGCCTCCTCTGAATCCTCAATCCCCCTGAAAATATTTCTCACCTCCTCGCGGTTCCACCTCCTCAATCGTCTTCTTGTCTGTTCCAGTCTCCGGGACATCCGGTACATAGCATCTCACCTGACTGGTACAATCCATGCCTCCCTGACCATCTCCCAAGACCGCGGATAGCAAAGCCAAAGCTTCTCAAATCTAAAAGGAGAACAGACAGGAATAAATGCCTCAGTACTCACCAGTAATGGACAGTGGTCCGACGCTATCCTCGGCAAATGTCTGACATGATACTCTGGGAAGCACTGAACCCACCCACCAGTAGCACAAGCTCTGTCCAGTCTCTCCCATACTCGGGCACGTCCCTGCTGATTATTGCACCAAGTGAACCGCGAGCCCAAAAAGCCCAGATCGACCAATCCATTCGAGTCGAGAAAATCTTGAAACTCCTTAATTTTTCTTTTGTTAGTGAAGCGTTTCCCTCCCATCTTCTCCTGGGCACTGACAATGCAGTTAAAATCACCTGTCATCAACATCGGTTGACCCTGACTGATTAGTTGAGAGGCCTCCTCCCACAAAATCCTCCTCTCCCTAAACTCAGTACTAGCATACACAGCTGCAAGGACCTATAGATTGCCGCTACCCTCCGAGATTACCATAATCACCTCTTGAGTACAAACATTGAAAATATCAACTCTGCATTTGCTCTGAGCCCAAGTGACAATAATACCTCCCGAGAGGCCTTGAGATTCCACTGCATAGAACCCCCAAGACCTCGGCACTGCCCTCCTTGCCTTCTGTAGGCTCCTCCCCGATAACCGGGTCTCTAGTAAAACAAAAATATCCGGGTTATGCTGATGCACCAACCTGCGGAAAGTCGGGGCAAAGGAAGGTTTCCCCGCTCCACGGCAATTCCATAGGATAACCTTCATGATAAACTCGATGAGGCGGCACGATCCACTCCCCCAAGACCGCTACCAACATCCACCTTCAAGCTCCTCTCCCCTTCAATCGCCACGACATTAGGATTTAACCCCTTAGCTGAATTCATCATTTGAAGCAACAATTGTAGATGCCTCCCTTCACTGTTCACCTGTGCCAAATGGCACGCCATGTCTACAGGCCCCTCCTCACGGCCCTCTGCTTCCCCCTGCTGCCCTCTGCCAACTCCAGCACAGCCAGACTCCCCTCTCTGCACAAGACCCTCCATTGATGAATCTCCCTTCACTGTTCCCTGTGCCAAATGGCACGCTACAGGGACAAGGGACTTTGATTTACTGGTCATCGTAGCCGTTGAAGAGGATTGGAAAGGTGGGCGCCGGTTAGCACCTGCAACCTCCGCACCGACCTCCCCAGACCCACCATCGGTGTCACCACTATTTGGGCGTGCCAGCCGGCACGCCTTGCCTTTTGTCCTCCCATCACGGCCAGAGCCGTCCCCCACTCCTAGCCCATCATCCCCTACACCCAGCGATGGCAACCTCCCATGTCCGGTCATAGGCTCATCAACCTCATCGGAGTCCGGCCTCGTCACCGTCCGCTTCTGCCAGTCCGCCGCCACCGGCACTGCCCAAGCCACACCCCTCCAAGGTTTCTTGGGTGTCTACGGCTGCCGATTACTTTGATTGTCTCCAGTCTGGAGATCACCTGTTGGCTGTTGCCGCCAAAGGTGGTGGCGAGCTTCGGCTCCACCGGCGATCCCCATCCCCCCTTCGCACCGGCCGGGAGACTGCCGAGTCCAGCACCCCTGGATGCACAAGCCTGGACGAAGACAAGAACGCCGGGCTGTCCAGATCTGGGTCGACCGAGTCTTGGGGAGGCCCAGTCCACTAGGCCTTTTGGACGGGCTTGGACCCGGTCCGTTGGGCGCCCCTTCCTTAATAGCACTTGGGCCCGGCCTGTTCGACACCTTCGGCGGGCCATCTGTTAGGCTCCGCCCAGTGGGCTCCTCCGATTGGACCTCCGCTGGGCCCTTCCCCTCCCTGCTCGAATGGGGGATCATCGTCCCAACAGTCCGCCCTTCTAATGGGATGTCGTTCGAAGCCAAGCCTCCGCCCGATATGTCGCCCGCCTTCGCCTTCTCCGGCGACCTCCGCCGGGCCACTTTGGATGGACATTGCCACCCCTTCGAGTCCGGCGTAGCGATGGGCAGACTCACCCCCTTTCCGGTTGGATTTGGAGCCAAGACAGGGGGCCCTGTGCCGAGCCAGAGCTGGACGGGACCACTGGCTTCTTCCCCTTCCGGCTGTCCACCTTGGGCGTCCTTCCTTGTCTGAAGCGGTGAGTGGCCAACCAAGGGCCATACGTAGGGTTTCAATATTCCGGGGTTGAATGTGTGTATTTGATAGTACGTAGGATGGCGAACAATATATTTGCTACGTTTCTTTGCGTATCCAGTCGGAATTTTCCATTTTTCCTTGTAGATCCTGTCATATCTTTGACCGACTTTTCTTTGTGCCCACAGAGGTTGCATTGCACGCTTAGCAAGTTCTGGATATGAATTAACCAACATGAAAGTATATGCTAAATATTTGTGAGAAGGAAAGAAGCTAGAGGATATCACCCTCCAGATTTTTGCTAGTTCACCCATGTGATGTGGAAGCTGATGATTGGCTAATAGGTAAGCAAGGGTCGGTATACTGCCCCAATCTCCGACTGCCGCATCAGCCGAGTAATTAGGCGGTGATTTAGCGGGCGATCAGGAGCAGTACTCTTGTCAGAATTCCATTACTATTTTTTGGTTAACAGTCTACTAATATTTTAGGTCAACGAGACTTAGGTCGAAAACAATGAACGTTATGTACAAGCCTTATCCTAGTTTCGGTCATATATACAACTGGCATATAATTTTATTTTTTTTGGGACGAACTTGATTGAATTCCTGTTTAAGTCAATAATCAATTGTAATGGATTTCTAGACGCATTTAAACCTGTTATTGCGTGTATCTGCTGTGTTTTCCGGCATGCTTGTTGCTTGACGAGCTATATATTAGAACTCTGAAATTTTACTTAGCATTGAGGTCATGGAGAGTGGGAGTGGGTCCCACCTAAGAATGCGTACGTGTTCGACATGGATTCGTTGGAAATGCTGAAATTAAGCTGCATGCCTCCAATAGTGAATCACCAGCGGTTGACTAACACCATTTTCAGGTTCACGTTCGCCGCAAGTTTCTGAACTCACGACAGATCAGCTTTGATAAGTCTTTTGAATGATTAAATTTTGTTGGATGTGATTTTGGTCGGAGATTGTAGCTGTCGAGGTTAATGAGGACAGTGTTTCATGGATAAATAAAAGATATACGACATTTTTAGAGATAATAATAATATCATTTTTAGCTTCAGTACCTATTCCCCTTCAAAAATTTTGGTTCAAAGTTCTCTCAACCTCCTCTTCTATTTCTATTTTTTCTTAAATTTTCACTATTTTATTCTTCTTCTATTTTTTCTACACTTCAATTTTTTATTTTATATTTTGTATCTTATCATTTTTTTTATTATTATTATATGCATTGCACGCTCCTGTTTGTCAGAAAATAAAGCATATGAAAATGTAATTTCTTTGTCTTGTAAATAATATTTCTTTCAGTGAAATAGGCCTCTAACGCCTGACTGGTTTTCGCCTTGGGGAAATTATATTGTCTTGGATTGTTCCACAATGCTAGTAAATTTCCAAACAGTGGGAAATCATTAAATGCTAGAATTGGCCAATGGGAATCCAACTGAGACCATCCCTTTCATTCTTTTCCCCACGCAATTGGTGTCGTGCCAATCCAAATCTGACCATGTAACACGGCCACGTACTCTCTAGGATAAGGCCCTAGAGAATATGCTAGGCTTAAAAATTTATCGCAACCTCAATATCCATAATCAAAATAATCTTAAATCATAGCGAATCAACAAAATTGATCCAATTACAAAATTTAATCATCTAACCAGTATCAGTGATGCTCTATCTATTCATCCATTATCCATATAATCCCAATTCATACCAAATATTACGCCACTTGCAACCTGCAACTCTGAAAAGAAAAAGAAAAGAAGATTGTGAGTTTTACAGCCCAGTAAAAATATCGAACCGTTGCACCATAAGTAATAAAAAAATAATTATTAAAAATACCAGATAAAATAAATATCATATCAATACTTGGAAAGCTCAAACAAATAACATGCACATAAGTTCTCATTATTATCTTTTCAAAGAAGCATATATATATATATATATATATATATATATATATATATATATATACACACACACACACACACACACATATATATATCTCAAATATAACCAATTGTTTAACAATAATTTCTTATATCATGTCATCTATTTCTCATTAACTTGAATTGAATATTTTTTATTAATTAACTTTCAGTTGTGGACTAACCAAGATCATTACTCGGTCCAAGACAGACAAAAATCCAACGCGTCAGCCCGTAGATGCTATCCCATGCATAAGCTTGTGAAGGCTATCCCCATGCATCAAGCCTATGAGTGCTATCCTACACATAAGCCTATGAAGGCTATCCCCATGCATCAAGCCCTTGGGCGCTATTCCACACGTAAGCCCGTAGAGACTATCCTATACATAAGCTCGTAGAGGCTATTCCACGCATAAGTTCATGGAGACTATCCTACGCATAAGCTTATAAAGGCTATTTCACGCATAAGCTTATGGAGGCTATCCTATGCATAAGCTTATAGAGGCTATCCATGACAAGGTAAGTCCACATCATATATATCTTGTCCGTTTGATTTATATGTTACTCTTGTCAAATCAGTTACCACTTATACGATGAATTTCTCTCAAATTCAAAGTATTTTTGTTTACATAATTATGTTTTCAATATCTAATACATATAATAACCATACAAATATATTTGTACTGAAAATTATATAAAACATGCCATCACATACCAAACCAAATTTATCGATATACATCTCATGATGTAAATCCAGTGGTACAAACTAATAAGCATATACATATAACCGGTGACCGAGTAGAGAAATTCTTACCTCTATCGCAATCCAACGCAGCTACAATACTACCAATACACACCTAACATGTCCACTTAATTTAATATCAATATAATAGCAACTTATCCCTTATCAATCACTTGTCATATTAATGAATCAATTTTTAGTAATTACTTAATTTTAGAGTTCTAATATTTGAATTACCCATATTCTCTATTCTTCTTTAATTAAAAATTTTATATAAATAAAAGGTTAGGGTCTTATCTCAATTTAGAAATTAGAGTATAAGATCTTGTTAGGCTTCTTTTTGTCCGAGTAACTATAGTCCATACAAAAGTAGGACCGACTATGAAAATAGATTTGTATAGAAAGATATATGAGGCTAGCTAGATGACAATCCAATTACTCGAATCGATCAGCACAACATAACTTAATCCATATGATCAAAAAATATATATCTAATTAAGAAAAAGGTAATAAATCAGGGGTTATCAACTATAGGTCAAATAGTAGCTGACAACAGTCGGGTGCAAGATGGATAGAGTCAACAGGTTGTAACATTCGACAATTCGGGTCGGTCTGCTCTAGCCAATCTAACCAATCAACTCGTGAAATAAGAATCAAACCATAGTACATATAACACAATCAAGACTAATGATGATAAAGTCTAGTGATGCTCGTCAATGGTCGAGATAGGGCTAGAGTGGCAGGTGGTCGCAGCAACTTTGGTCTAGGACCCTCTACTAGAATCAACTCAGGTTCACAATAAGAACATCTGGGACCCTCCTGCTGGGTCCATAGAACCATGCAAAGAAAGAGCAACAGAGGAAAAGAATTCAAGAGAGGAAAAAGAAGGAGAGGACGCCAGACAACACTCACCTCGGCCCGACGAAGTTCCGGCGGCTCTTTTCAGTGACGAATCAAAAAGAAAACCCAAAGAAGAATCGTCGAGATTGGCGGCTATTCCTCGAGTCTTCATTGATGGAGCTAGGAGAAGCAGGAATGAGCCTTAAATAGGTGAATTCTAGAGTTTTGGATAAACTCAACTTGCGCTAGGATACTCCGAGTCCAGCAAGATAGGAGGAGGAAGAAGACTCCAACTGGTCATCTTCTTTACCCCATTGTGTGCAACAGGACATGCTCAAGGACCAATGGGCCTGGCCTCTTCAGACCGGACCACTAGCCCATAGAAATTTTTGGGCTATTACAATTGGATTGAATCGTTTTCACATTGGCCACTTATCCAAAGAGAAAAGTCATACTATCTTGTTAAAAATTATTAAAACGCATTTCCAATTTTAAGTTTTGAATGACTCACATGTTGCCATGATCCATCTCTTTGCCACCTATTCCCTATCATGGCCACTGTCACATACACCTGCTCTCCATGTTGGACTTTGTACTCTTAATTAGAAGTGATATTAATTTGAGGCCGCATTCCATCACGGCGACTCATGCTACAACTAAAATTGGACCTTGTACTTTTTATTGGCCTTTGAAAATAATAGCTTCCTTCATATTTCATAATTGCATGTACAACCCTTCACACCAACGCCACATTTTGTCTGATCTTCATAATTGCATCTTGTACAACTCTTCACACCAAGGCCACCTTTATCCGATCTAGTTTTGGGGGATCAAAGACAATTCCATGTTTGCATACTCTAAAGAAAAAAAAATATTAGGTAATACAACGATTCAAACACCAACTAGTTAGAGCGAGTCAAAAGATTCAAAATCAAAGAGTTTTTTTCCTAGGGAACTATGATTTATAATTACACCCTCAAAGCTTCCATCTCAACTTGTACCTTTGGTGCAACGTTCTATGCTTTGTTTTAGGAAATCTTCTTTGACATAATAGTATTGAGGGTAATGAGATTAGTTGGTGATAAGAACTGTACCACCTAACTGCGTTGTCATAATCAAGTTTCACAATATCATGCGAAATCCACCATGCAAGAGAGAAACATGGTATGCATACTCATGAGAAGAGAAACTTTATTTAACTTTCAAAAATCAACACCGGTTATAAGAGGAACTTTAACAGGCTTTGAGATTTCTTACAAAGCTAAGAACTTCTAGGCGCCCTTTGAATTAAAAAAGAATCCTTTGTTCACTAGTTCCGGAACGCATAAATTCTTTGCTTCTAAAGCTCTATATGGATTTAACAAACAATTTGAAGAAATAAAAGGGGCTTCATCATATATGTTGTCCTGTCCAGGTCATTTTTCTTCTTAAATTTTTGAAAACAAAAATAGAAAATAAAAGCAATACTTAGTCTCCAAGAACAATTACTGCTGCGGGGATCACCATGGCTGTTGCATCGAGTTTTTTTGGGATGGCCAGAGACATCTGGGACAGCCATTCCGCTGTTATATATAGTGCCCATGTTTGCCCTATTTTCTTGGGTGTCCCCACAAGTTAACTTCGATGGCGGCGTGTCCGCGGATGGAGCATATGGAGGAGTGAGATTTGTGATTAGAGACCATCGTGGCAGACTGGTTGTGGCATGAGGTCGGCGTACTCCCGGCTCGATGGTCATTGAGGCAGAGATTCGGGCAGCGTGGGAGAGCATCTTTTATACGAGGAGGATACTTGCCGCAGCTAGAGTACAATGCGAGGGAGACTCGTCTATAATGATCGATGAGATACGGAGAGTGGATCGATATAGGGATGGCCACCCACTGATTCGTGAGACTCGCAGACTGGTCAGAGGAATAATATCATTTCATGCAGCACATGTGTATCGGAGGACAAACAGAGTGGCAAACTGGGTTGCCTCCTACGTTACTCGGCACTCCGAAAAGTTTATCTGGACTTATGCCGCAAAGCTTTCTACTAAATTGTATTTTTTTTTTTACTTATTAACAGGCTGTACCCATATAAGAGCTATATGAAATGTCGTTCTTACGTACCAAAAAAGATAAAACAAAAAAAGAGAGAGAGATTTTTCTTCTGTAATCAACGCAAGGGAATCAAGTTGACTTTTGTATAGCATATTATTCTAACATAGAAATACATGATGCGGCGCCTAACTGTCAAAACCTTATCCATGATCTTTGCGTATCATATTATTAGGGATCCATCGCCATCACTCAAAGATAGACCCATCACCCAAACGGCAAATACCTTAGTGTTCAATCTACGATGATGGACATCTGAGGAAATTATGAAAACTAATTTTATTATAGATTTTTATTTGATTGCCCATTGTAATATACATAGGAGACAATGAACTCCAGCATAAAAATTTTATTCCATACATCAATATAAAGTAATGTAACATGGTACACTATAAGTTCTTAATATCCAATATCGGTTTACAGAACAAGAAGGGGCGGGATGCTCTGCTCATTCCTGAAGAAGTTGCCTGGATCAACCGTAGCCTTCACAAATGCCAGTCGTTTGAAGTTATTCTTGAAATACTTGGTACCCCAAACCCTTGCATCTTTGTAAGTTGTATGTTTATCAGTTCTACCCAGGTCAATATCCTTATAGTTTAGATAGGCAGCCCTTGGATGGCTAGACACGTATGGAGTCATGAAGCCATACAACTTCCTCATCCAATCTAGATGCCTTTTTGTCACTGCAGGATCTATCTGAAACCACCTCATGAAGTACTGAATAATATATAGATTCCCCTTCCTGTGAGGGAAGGGAATTGCAGATTCTGAAATCTCACTCAGCCTTCCACCAAAGGGTTCCATTATCATCACCAAAGGCTCGTCTTCTGGTTCCAGAAGAAATTTCCATATCTTTTCCCACTCGGTCTCAGGAATTGGCTCTCTAACAAAGTCCGACTTGGCTTTAAAAGAGCTGTTGTATTCAGGTCTCCTGTCCAATAAGATGTTTGCACTTTCATTGCTGTAGCCTGCAAAGAATAGAACGGACTCCAACCAACTCATCTCCGAACCTGAGCAGTCCTTGGCCTCAAAACCCAGTTCAGGAAAGCTCGTTTCCATCAAGGTGACGAGTTCTTTGCATGTTCCGAGGAAAAGGGAGTTGAACACAGCTTGAATGGTTCTATTACCTGTTGTTGAGTCATCAACAGCTTGTGCTATAACTCTCATGTAAAGATTCTCATCGAACTTTGCTGCAATTTGCTGCCACCTGCTTACAAGGTACGTAGCATTTTGCCCCAGATTTCTGTTTATATTAAACGCAGTGACCGTGGGTGGAACATACGCCAACTTGATTTTATAGGAGAGGACAATGCCAAAGCTTGCTGCACCACCTCCTCTCATGGCCCAAAATAGGTCCTCACCCATGGATTCTCGGTTCAGGAGGCTGCCATTGGCATCCACCAACTGCGCATCGATGACATTATCAGCAGCCGCGCCGTACTTCCTTGATATCGTCCCGATCCCGCCGCCACTAAGGTGGCCGCCAACTCCGACGGTAGGGCATACCCCTGCAGTGAAAGCAGCGGTCTTGTTCTTCACTCCGATCGTGTAATAAAGTTCTCCGAGTGTTGCACCAGCCTGAACCCAAGCGATGCTATGCTCCGCATCGACTGTGATCGATCGGAGGTTAGCAAGGTCGACGATGATGAAGACCTCGTGGTCTGAAACATAAGACATGCCCTCATAATCGTGGCCACCGCTCCGGACCCGGATATTAAGGCCATACTTCCTGCTGCAGATGACGGAGGCTTGAACGTGGGATTCATTTGTTGGCGTGACAATGAGGACAGGCTTCTTTGTAGTGGAGGAGTAGAGGAAGCGGATGTTTTGGATGGATGATCGAAGGACAGTGTTGTAGGCAGTGGTATTTGGGGCATACACTAGATGGGAGGAGGCATTGGAGGATTGGGTGTGGTTGAGGAAGCATTGGAGGAAGCCTTCGTGGGCTGTATTAGAAGCTGTGATGGCAGATGTAGCTGTTAGAAGCAAGAGAGCAATAATTGCAAGATTTCCAAGGGCTGATATTGCCATTGTTATATGATGGTTCTTGTTCTGGGATGTGGCTAGGTATATATAGAGAAAATCCATGAGTTCTGAACGTGTGGGAAGAGGTGAGAAGGATGAATTAGAATTCTGCCAAGACCATCCGCCACGATTGAACGTCGACTTTTGGGAAGCAATTGGTACAAGTTTTTGCAGTACGTACGAAAGGGATGTAGATGCAAATGCTTCGAGGCGAGCATTTATTTTAATTCACCAAGGCTATTAGCCTCTATGGGTTCGGAAACTTGATTGCTCTCGTGCTGTGCATATCTTTGTTTCTTCGGTTGGCTACAAAGTTTTTGCATGTTGAGTTGGTCAAAACTAGCTTAAAAATGGCTTTGAACTTCGTAAAACATGATCAGATATTCTTTACATAGGGTTTTTTTTTTTTTGGTAAATGCGGCAATTTATATAGCTCTAACTTGAGTTCATCCTACCCAGTCACGAGAAAGTAAAGAGTACAAAGAAGAGGGAATATCTCCTGCAGATGTCCATAGAAAATCTCCGAAATGCCGAGCGACGAAGAAGGCGATCCAGTATGCTGCCCTGTTCGCCTCCCGAAACACATGTGCTGCCTGCTGCCCACCCATCTCCTGAACCAGCCTGCAAGTCTCTCTGATAAGAGGATGGCCATCCCCATATCTATCCACACCTCGGATCCAGTCAATCACCACAGAAGAGTCCCCCTCGAGACACACCCTCTCGGCTCCAAGGATCCTCCTCGCATATGTCAGTCCCTCCTATGCAGCCCGAAGCTCTGCCCCTACAACAGTAATCCCAGGAGTGCGCCGACCTCCGGCTGCTACTAGTCTGCCAAAAGAATCCCTGATCACGAATCCGACACCTTCAGATACACCATCCACCGACATACCACCATCGAAATTTACTTTGAGATGACCAAGGGGTGGAGGCACCCAAGAAACAAGGGCAAACCTGAGCGCTATAATAGCGGAAAGAGTGCCCCAGATGTCCCTGGCCATCTCAGAAGAGAACAACGTGGTAGCTGCGGTAACCTCCCTCGCCTGCAATACAGCTCTATCCACCACCAGCCACAGAGGTGACCGCCTACCCTCAAATATGCCAGCATTCCTGTCCAACCATATGTGGTAAGCCAGGTATGCTCTGAGGATCCCCCCTCCCAAAGTTTGGGACTCCGCATAGAAACTCTCAGCAAGTGGATCATGTCCTGTGCCGACTCCACCACCGGGAACAAGGGAGCAGGTGATCTACTCCATATCTCTCTCGCCTTGGGACACTGCAAAAGAGCATGATCAATAGTCTCCTCAGTCTCCGTACACACCCACAGAACTGGGTGACCCGCACTCCTCGCCGAACTAGCAAGCTTCTGGTCGGTAGGCATCCCCATGCCACCTTCCAGATGAAAAGCGTCACACACGGATGAATCTGCATCCTCCAAATCCATCCTCCCTCAATCTGCCGAGCCGGCTCCCTACTGTACAACGCGTGGAGATCCCTAGCTCGTACCCTCGTCCGACCTGATGACCTCCATACTAACCTGTCAGGCTCCTTCCGTGCTGGTACCGGAAGAGCCAGAGCCAACTCTGCCAGCTGCTCTCCAAAAACCTTCCGAATCAGCCCAGTCCTCCATCGACCCCCAATAGGGTCCAGCAAGTCTCAGACTCTGTATCCACTCAACCTCGCCGAATCCACCATGATCGGCTGCTCAATCACCCAGCTATCCTCCAAAACATCGATAGATCGCCCATCCCCGATAGCCCATCTGATCTCTGGAAGCACCAACATGGCTCTGGCACACATCTCCCTCCACACCAGTAAGTGGTGATAGACAGCCCGTATCCCAGGCAATAGAGGACCATACTTGGCCCTCATCAACGAGGACCACATGCTGCCGGGCTCCAGCATAAATCTAGCTACATGCCGTGCCGCTAGAACCTCCCGCCTCACCACCAATAACTGCACCCCCAAACCTTCCAATCTGGTCGGCTGATACACAACCTCCCATGCCAATAAGTGGATCCCAACTCTACCCCTACTCCTCCCCCAGATGAAGTACCTAAAGAGCTGCTCAAGAGTCCTCAGAAATATCACTGGAATGAAAGAGTTAGATAGAAAGTAAGTAGGGATTGAAGTAACAACTGACCGAACCAATGTAATCCTCCCCATCATCGATAATGTATGCATCTGCCATCCCTCCAATCTATGTCTGATACTAAGCTCCAGAGAGGAACAGTCTCTGCTGCGTAATCACTGACCTGAGAGTGGAATCCCCAAGTATCTCAAAGTGCCATCCTGCTCACCTACCCCCAAAATCTCGAAGATAGAATTCTTCACTGCCAATGTAGTCTTCGGGCTGAAGCAGATAGCTGATTTTGACAAACTGACACTCTGACCCGACACTGCACAATAGTCCCGAAGGATCCTACTAATGACTCCTGCGGCCTGTCGAGACGATCGGGCTAGCAATAAGCAATCATCAGCGAATAGCATGTGAGAGATCGGAGTAGCCCCCTCCACTGGCCTATAAACCTCTAACTCATGCATAGACACAGCATATCTCAGAGCTCTCGAGAGTACATCTGCACAGATAATGAAAAGCAGGGGGGAGAGAGAGGACATCCCTAGCGCAATCCTCTGGATGACTCAAAAAAATGGGACGGCGTACTGTTCACCAAAATAGCAAAAGAGGAACCCTGAACACATCCCATGACCCAGCTAATCCATCTCACAGGAAAACCAAACCCCTACAAGTACTGCTGCACAAAATTCCATCTCATCCTGTCGTAAGCTCTCTCCATATCAAGCTTGATCCCCATCAAGCTCCTCCTCCTCGGGGCCCTACGAAGGTCAAACATAAACTCATGTGCAATAAGCACGTTATCAGTGATACTCCGCCCTCCCACAAAAGCTCCCTGCTCTAGACTAATCAGCCTCGGAAGAATGTCCCTCAACCTAACGGCAAGTATCTTCGATGTAGCCTTGTACAGGGTCGTGCACAAGCTAATCGGGCGAAAGTACCCCAGCTCAGTAGCATCATGCCACTTCAGTATCAATGTGATGAACGTCCTCTGCCAGTCAGCAGACAATGTAGCTGTACTGAAAAACTGCTGTATGGCAGCCGTCACATCCTGTCCCACAATCGACCAATACCTCCGAAAGAACAACGGAGAAAAGCCGTCCGGCCCTGGAGCCTTGTCCTCCTCAAGGAACCAGATCGTCTCCCTAATCTCCCTCTCCGATATTGGCCTGATCAGTGCTGCAGTCTCCTCCGTCACCCCTGCCAGAGGCATCGAAATATCTACTGGGCCCACACCCTCTGTCTCCTCAGTCCACCTAGCCCTAAAGGAGCTCTCCAAAATCCTCAGTATCACATCCGGATCCTCCGACAACTGTCCATCCTCATCTCTGATGGCTCTAATCCTATTTTGATGCCTTCTGATCAATGTCGCCTGATGGAAAAATCTAGTATTCCGATCCTCCTCCAAAACCTACTGTACCCTTGACTTCTGTCTCCAAAGTATCTCCTGCTATTTGAGAAGAGAGTCATGCAATGCCAAATGTGATTTGAGCTCCCCCATCTCCTCCTCCGATAAACCTCCACTCTGGGCCTCCTGGGACTGAAGTCTGGTAATGGCCTCCTCTGAATCCTCATTCCTCCTGAAAATATTTCTCACCTCCTCGCGGTTCCACCTCCTCAATCGTCTTCTTGTCTGTTCCAGTCTCCGGGACATCCGGTACATAGCATCTCACCTGACTGGTACAATCCATGCCTCCCTGACCATCTCCCAAGACCGCGGATAGCAAAGCCAAAGCTTCTCAAATCTAAAAGGAGAACAGACAGGAATAAATGCCTCAGTACTCACCAGTAATGGACAGTGTCCGACGCTATCCTCGGCAAATGTCTGACATGATACTCTGGGAAGCACTGAACCCACCCACCAGTAGCACAAGCTCTGTCCAGTCTCTCCCATACTCGGGCACGTCCCTGCTGATTATTGCACCAAGTGAACCGCAGGCCCAAAAAGCCCAGATCGACCAATCCATTCGAGTCGAGAAAATCTTGAAACTCCTTAATTTTTCTTTTGTTAGTGAAGCGTTTCCCTCCCATCTTCTCCTGGGCACTGACAATGCAGTTAAAATCACCTGCCATCAACATCGGTTGACCCTGACTGATTAGTTGAGATGCCTCCTCCCACAAAATCCTCCTCTTCCTAAACTCAGTACTAGCATACACAGCTGCAAGGACCTATGGATTGCCGCTACCCTCCGAGATTACCATAATCACCTCTTGAGTACAAACATTGAAAATATCAACTCTGCATTTGCTCTGAGCCCAAGTGACAATAATACCTCCCGAGAGGCCTTGAGATTCCACTGCATAGAACCCCCAAGACCTCGGCACTGCCCTCCTTGCCTTCTGTAGGCTCCTCCCCGATAACCGGATCTCTAATAAAACAAAAATATCCGGGTTATACTGATGCACCAACCTGCGGAAAGTCGGGGCAAAGGAAGGTTTCCCCGCTCCACGGCAATTCCATAGGATAACCTTCATGATAAACTCGATGAGGCGGCACGATCCACTCCCCCAAGACCGCTACCAACATCCACCTTCAAGCTCCTCTCCCCTTCAATCGCCACGACATTAGGATTTAACCCCTTAGCTGAATTCATCATTTGAAGCAACAATTGTAGATGCCTCCCTTCACTGTTCACCTGTGCCAAATGGCACGCCATGTCTACAGGCCCCTCCTCACGGCCCTCTGCTTCCCCCTGCTGCCCTCTGCCAACTCCAGCACAGCCAGACTCCCCTCTCTGCACAAGACCCTCCATTGATGAATCTCCCTTCACTGTTCCCTGTGCCAAATGGCACGCTACAGGGACAAGGGACTTTGATTTACTGGTCATCGTAGCCGTTGAAGAGGATTGGAAAGGTGGGCGCCGGTTAGCACCTGCAACCTCCGCACCGACCTCCCCAGACCCACCATCGGTGTCACCACTATTTGGGCGTGCCAGCCGGCACGCCTTGCCTTTTGTCCTCCCATCACGGCTAGAGCCGTCCCCCACTCCTAGCCCATCATCCCCTACACCCAGCGATGGCAACCTCCCATGTCCGGTCATAGGCTTATCAACCTCATCGGAGTCCGGCCTCGTCACCGTCCGCTTCTGCCAGTCCGCCGCCACCGGCACTGCCCGAGCCACACCCCTCCAAGGTTTCTTGGGTGTCCACGGCTGCCGATTACTTTGATTGTCTCCAGTCTGGAGATCACCTGTTGCTAGGGGTGGCAAAATATGACCCGACCCGCCAACCCGACCCGCGTTCGACCCGCCATAAACAGGTTTGGGTTTGGCCTAAACGGGTTCGGGTCGTAAACAGGTTGACCCATTTAACCTGTTTATTCATTGGGTCGGATATGAGTTTTGAATATCTGACCTGTTAACCTGTTTATAATTTTAGATTTTTTTTTTTCAATTTTGTTTGCTTGCTGGGAACTTGGCAGGGTGGGACGATTAGCCCGACCACAGTCCACAGAGTCACAGGCGGGGAGACGGAGACGAACTGGCGGCCCTTAGAAAAATCCTTTACCCAATCCCCTCACGGCTCACCCTCACTCCCACAACCCTGCTCCCCCTCCCTCCCTCCCTCCTTTCCGTTCTCAAAAATCCAAGAGCATCAAGGAAGAAGAGGTAAGAGTTCCTTTCCTTTTTGTCTTTCGTTTAACCCTTTTTTTTTGTTCCTGTTTGCTGGAGGGCCCGAAGCTCCATCTTCATGGCAAAAGATCTCCACCACCTCCGAGCCCCACCTCCGCCGCAAGCAGAGGAAGATCTTCTCCTCCTTAGTCGGCGATCACCCCCGCCACCCCCTGCCGTCCCATCACCATCCTCGGCCCCGACGACCCCCGCGACGCCCCCGGACGCCGACAACCACGGATGCCGACGACCCCCGCGACGCCCCCGGACGCCGACGACCCCCGCGACGCCCCCGGACGCTGCCGACCTGAAATCGAGCGGCGGCAGGGGCTAGGGTTAGGGTTTCGGGCCCTCCCCTCTCTCCATTCTCCTTCTTTGGCGATGAGAAGGTATGATTTCTTCGTCTTCTTCCATGGGGGGTGGGGGTTTGCGGAAGGATGGGATCGTGGGAGGAAGACAGTAGGGCCGGCTGCGACTGCGAGTGAAATTTTGAATAGGTGGTTCACTGGTTCTCCACCACAGAGGGATTTGATATTTGGGAGGAAGACATTAGGGCGCCATTAGGGCCGGCTGTGAGCCTGTGATGCTATCCCAATTTTTTTTTTTTTTATTAAACGGGTTAAACGGGTCGGGTTGGGTTACCCGTTTAATAAACAGGTCAGATTCAGGTTGTAATTTTCTGACCTGTTTATTAAACAAGTCGGGTTCAGGTCTACAATTTTCTGACCTGATCTGCATCTGACCCGACCCGTTTATGCTTGACCCGACCCGATTGCCACCCCTACCTGTTGCCGCCAAAGGTGGTGGCGAGCTTCGGCTCCACCGGCGATCCCCATCCCCCCTTCGCACCGGCCAGGAGACTGCCGAGTCCAGCACCCCTGGATGCACAAGCCTGGACGAAGACAAGAACGTCGGGCTGTCCAGATCTGGGTCGACCGAGTCTTGGGGAGGCCCAGTCCACTAGACCTTTTGGACGGGCTTGGACCCGGTCCGTTGGGCGCCCCTTCCTTAATAGCACTTGGGCCCGGCCTGTTCGACACCTTCGGCGGGCCATCTGTTAGGCTCCGCCCAGTGGGCTCCTCCGATTGGACCTCCGCTGGGCCCTTCCCCTCCCTGCTCGAATGGGGGACCATCGTCCCAACAGTCCGCCCTTCCAATGGGATGTCGTTCGAAGCCAAGCCTCCGCCCGATATGTCGCCCGCCTTCGCCTTCTCCGGCGACCTCCGCCGGGCCACTTTGGATGGACATTGCCACCCCTTCGAGTCCGGCGTAGCGATGGGCAGACTCACCCCCTTTCCGGTTGGATTTGGAGCCAAGACAGGGGGCCCTATGCCGAGCCAGAGCTGGACGGGACCACTGGCTTCTTCCCCTTCCGGCTGTCCACCTTGGGCATCCTCCCTTGTCTGAGGCGGTGAGTAGCCAACCAAGGGCCATACGTAGGGTTTCAATATTCCGGGGTTGAACGTGTGTATTTGATAGTACGTAGGATGGCGAACAATATATTTGCCACGTTTCTTTGCGTATCCAGTCGGAATTTTCCATTTTTCCTTGTAGATCCTGTCATATCTTTGACCGACTTTTCTTTGTGCCCACAGAGGTTGCATTGCACGCTTAGCAAGTTCTGGATATGAATTAACCAACATGAAAGTATATGCTAAATATTTGTGAGAAGGAAAGAAGCTAGAGGATATCACCCTCCAGATTCTTGCTAGTTCACCCATGTGATGTGGAAGCTGATGATTGGCTAATAGGTAAGCAAGGGTCGGTATACTGCCCCAATCTCCGACTGCCGCATCAGCCGAGTAATTAGGCGGTGATTTAGCGGGCGATCAGGAGCAGTACTCTTGTCAGAATTCCATTACTATTTTTTGGTTAACAGTCTACTAATATTTTAGGTCAACGAGACTTAGGTCGAAAACAATGAACGTTATGTACAAGTCTTATCCTAGTTTCGGTCATATATACAACTGGCATATAATTTTATTTTTTTTTGGGACGAACTTGATTGAATTCCTGTTTAAGTCAATAATCAATTGTAATGGATTTCTAGACGCATTTAAACCTGTTATTGCGTGTATCTGCTGTGTTTTCCGGCATGCTTGTTGCTTGACGAGCTATATATTAGAACTCTGAAATTTTACTTAGCATTGAGGTCATGGAGAGTGGGAGTGGGTCCCACCTAAGAATGCGTACGTGTTCGACATGGATTCGTTGGAAATGCTGAAATTAAGCTGCATGCCTCCAATAGTGAATCACCAGCGGTTGACTAACACCATTTTCAGGTTCACGTTCGCCGCAAGTTTCTGAACTCACGACAGATCAGCTTTGATAAGTCTTTTGAATGATTCAATTTTGTTGGATGTGATTTTGGTCGGAGATTGTAGCTGTCGAGGTTAATGAGGACAGTGTTTCATGGATAAATAAAAGATATACGACATTTTTAGAGATAATAATAATATCATTTTTAGCTTCAGTACCTATTCCCCTTCAAAAATTTTGGTTCAAAGTTCTCTCAACCTCCTCTTCTATTTCTATTTTTTCTTAAATTTTCACTATTTTATTCTTCTTCTATTTTTTCTACACTTCAATTTTTTATTTTATATTTTGTATCTTATCATTTTTTATTATTATTATATGCATTGCGCGCTCCTGTTTGTCAGAAAATAAAGCATATGAAAATGTAATTTCTTTGTCTTGTAAATAATATTTCTTTCAGTGAAATAGGCCTCTAACGCCTGACTGGTTTTCGCCTTCGGGAAATTATATTGTCTTGGATTGTTCCACAATGCTAGTAAATTTCCAAACGGTGGGAAATCATTAAATGCTAGAATTGGCCAACGGGAAGCCAACTGAAACCATCCCTTTCATTCTTTTCCCCACGCAATTGGTATCGTGCCAATCCAAATCTGACCACGTAACACGGCCACATACTCTCTAGGATAAGGCCCTAGAGAATATACTAGGCTTAAAAATTTATCGCAACCTCAATATCCATAATCAAAATAATCTCAAATCATAACGAATCAACAAAATT
Organism: Phoenix dactylifera; assembly: GCF_009389715.1. Classification (NCBI taxonomy): domain Eukaryota; kingdom Viridiplantae; phylum Streptophyta; class Magnoliopsida; order Arecales; family Arecaceae; genus Phoenix; species Phoenix dactylifera. The sequence goes on from NC_052400.1 coordinate 1,399,170, forward strand.
GATCCAATTACAAAATTTAATCATCCAACCAGTATCAGTGATGCTCTATCTATTCATCCCTTATCCATATAATCCCAATTCATACCAAATATTACGCCACTTGCAACCTGCAACTTTGAAAAGAAAAAGAAAAGAAGATTGTGAGTTTTACAGCCCCGTAAAAATATCGAACCGTTGCACCATAAGTAATAAAAAAATAATTAATTAAAAATACTAGATAAAATAAATATCATATCAATACTTGGAAAGCTCAAACAAATAACAGGCACATAAGTTCTCATTATTATCTTTTCAAAGAAACATATATATATATATATATATATATATATATATATATATATATATATATATATATATACACATATATATATCTCAAATGTAACTAATTGTTTAACAATAATTTCTTATGTCATGTCATCTATTTCTCATTAACTTGATTTGAATATTTTTATTAATTAACTTTTGGTTGTGGACTAATCAAGATCATTAGTCGATCCAAGACGAACAAAAATCCAACGCGTCAGCCCGTAGATGCTATCCCATGCATAAGCCCGTGAAGGCTATCCCTATGCATCAAGTCTATGAGTGCTATCCTACACATAAGCCTATGAAGACTATCCCCATGCGTCAAGCCCTTGGACGCTATCCCACACGTAAGCCCATAGAGGCTATCCTACGCATAAGCTCGTAGAGGCTATTCCACGCATAAGCTCATAAAGGCTATTTTACGCATAAGCTCGTGGAGGCTATCCTATGCATAAGCTTATAGAGGCTATCCATGACGAGGTTAGTCCACATCATATATATCTTGTCCGTTTGATTTATATGTTACTCTTGTCAAATCAGTTACCACTTATACGATGAATTTCTCTCAAATTCAAAGTATTTTTATTTACGTAATTATGTTTTCAATATTTAATACATATAATAACCATACGAATATATTTGTACTGAAAATTATATAAAATATGCCATCACATGCCAAACCAAATTTATCGATATAAATCTCATGATGTAAATCCAGTGGTACAAACTAATAAACATATACATATAACCGGTGACCGAGTAGAGAAATTCTTACCTCTATCGCAATCCAACGCAGCTACAATATTACCAATACGCACCTAACATGTCCAATTAACTTAATATCAATATAATAGCAACTTATCCCTTATCAATCACTCGTCATATTAATGAATCAATTATTCAGTAATTACTTAATTTTAGAGTTCTAATATTTGAATTACCCATATTCTCTATTCTTCTTTAATTAAAAATTAAATATAAAAAAAAGGTTAGGGTCTTATCTCAATTTAGAAATTAGAGTATAAGATCTTGTTAGGCTTTTTTTTGTCCGAGTAACTGTAGTCCATACAAAACTAAGACCGACTATGAAAATAGATTCGTATAGAAAGATATATGAGGCTAGCTAGATGACAACCCAATTGCTCTAATCGATCAGCACAACGTAACTTAATCCATCTGATCAAAAAATATATATCTAATCAAGAAAAACGTAATAGATCAGGGGTTATCAACTATAGGTCAAATGGTAGCTGACAACAGTCGGGTGCCAGATGGATAGAGCCAACAGGTTGTAACATCCGATAATTCAGGTCGGTTCACTCTAACCAATCTAACCAATCAACTTGTGAAACAAGAATCAAACCATAGTATATATAACACAATAAAGGCTAATGATGATAAAGTCTAGTGATGTTTGGCAATGGTCAAGCTAAGGCTAGAGTGGCGGATGGTCGTAGCGACTCTGGTCTAAGACCCTCTACTAGAGTCAACTCAAGTTCATAATGAGAATATTTGGGACCCTCCTGCTGGGTCTATAGAACCATGCAAAGAGAGAGCAACAGAGGAAAAGAATTCAAGAGAGGAAAAAGAAAGAGAGCAAGGCAGACAACACTCACCTCGGTCCGATGAAGTTCCAGCAGCTCTTTCCAGTAACGAATTAAAAAGAAAACCCAGAGAAGAATCGTCGAGATTGGCGGCTATTCCTCGAGTCTTCATTGATGGAGCTAAGAGGAGGAGGAAGGAGCATTAAATAAGTGAATTCTAGATTTTTGGATAAACTCAACATGCCCTAGGATGCTCGAAGTCCGACGAGATAGGTGGAAGAAGACTCCAACTGGTGTTCTTCTTTACCCCATTGTGTGCAACAGGGCATGCTCAAGGACCAATGGGCCTGGCCTCTTCAAACCGGTTTGGGCTATTACAATTGAATTGAATCGTTTTCACATTGGCCACTTATCCAAAGAGAAAAGTCATACTATCTTGTTAAAAATTATTAAAACACATTTCCAATTTTAAGTTTTGAATGGCTCACATGTTGCCATGATCCATCTCTTTGCCACCTATTCCCTATCATGGCCACTGTCCCATTCACCTGCTCTCCATGTTGGACTTTGTCCTCTTAATTAGAAGTGATATTAACTTGAGGCCGCATACCATCACAGCGACTCATGCTACAACTAAAATTGGACCTTGTACTTTTTATTGGCCTTTGAAAATAATATCTGATAGCTTCCTTCATATTTCATCTCTGCATCTGATCTTCATAATTGCATCTTGTACAACACTTCACACCAACGCCAGTTTTGGAGGATCAAAGGCAATTCCATGTTTGCATACTTTGAAGACAAAAAAAAAAAAATATATTAGGTAATACAACAATCCAAACACCAACTAGTTAGAGCAAGTCCAAAGGTTCAAAATCAAGGAAAAAAATTTTAAACAAAAGGCAAACAAGATCGTAGACTGAATTGCGGTTTATGTGGGCAACTCTATAAAAAGCATGTCGTGGACGATTGAGAGTAAATTGCGTAGGACATTTGAAATATTTTATTTTTTAATTTTATTAAATATATTTGTATCTGAATAATATAAACAGTCTGCTTTAAAAAAAAAGATTTTTTTAGAGAAGTACAGATCCCACAGATGGATGCAGCATGATTTGCCTTCTGACAGTTGTGTAATGACAACCACCTTCTTAATAGCCATGAAGGCCATGCAACAATGTTGTACAACTATGCAGATCATCCATGAGACTTGTCTCATCTGCATTCAAAAATTTCGCAGCTTTGTAGCAGTCAAATTTGATTATGCAGTTGGGTATATATCCTCAAAAGCTCTTGGCCTTTAACACATTATTTGCATGGTTGGTCATAGGAAAAAGGTCTCAATCAACATCGACGGCTATCAAATGGTAATTATTTTTTGGTAGGCCATCAAATTGTGTCAGAATGTTTTTTTTTTTTTTTCAGCAGGAGTATGAAACTGTACTTTTTTCACTTTGTTCTCTGTAGGTATCAAATTTTATTATTTTTTAAAAAAATAGGCTTTTTTTTAAATAAACCGGTTACATTATATCATCCTAGTATGGATACATCCAAAAATTAGAAACAAGAAGGTAGTAAAAAGGACGTGGTGAAGACTCATAGCTATTACAAATCCATACACCAAAGTGTTGCGCAACATATAATATGACCCAATGAGCAGCCCCATTCGCCTTGCAATAGACATGGATAACCCGGGAGGCCTCCCAGTCCCTCAACAGGTTATACATATCCTGCAACAGTAGGTGCTCGCCAGCTCTAGTATGGCCCTGGATCTATCCAATCACAATCGCCGAATCTCTTTCCAGGTGAACCTGGTCCGCCCTCAGGGTAAACCGTGCGTAGGTAACCCTCCCAAGCGGCCCCGAGCTCAGCACTAGAAATAGAGATGTCATAGAGCCGACTACCTCTAATTGCAACTAATCTGGAATCAATATCTCTGATCACAAACCCAACCCCTTCTTTACTCTCATCATCAAACACAATCAAAGTTTACCTTGAGAAATCTTGCGGATGGGGCCTCCCAAGAGACGAAAATTATTTGAGATGCTCCAAGAGCTGAATGGGAAGCCCAAATATCCCTTGTAATGTTAGGTCCTCTAAAAATTTGCGCACGGGAGAACTCCTCAGCTTGGAGAAGCGCCCCATCAGTCATGCCTTACAATTTTGTCACCACCCCTCAAAGATTCTAGAGTTCCTATCCAGCCAAATATGATAAGTAATATAAGCAAAACTGACACCTCTACTATCAGTGGCGGGTCTCTTCAAGGAACCTTTCAAATAATCAAGGAAGGTTGCAACCAGGCTCAAAGACTATAGAAAGCACCAGTTGGATCCGACCAGCTATTCAGTGAATGGGAAAGAAAGGTCCATCTCATCCGATCATAAGCTCGCTCCATGTCCAGCTTAACCGCCATAAGGCTCCGATGACTTGAGGACCCCTAAAGATCATGCATGAACTTCTAAACATCCAAAATATTGTCAAAGATGCTTCGGCTTCCCATAAAGGCCTCCTGTTCAGGCCTGATGAGTCTGGGGAGAATCCCTCTAAGTCTAGCAACTAAAACTCTCGTGATGACCTTGGAGAGAGTGGAACAAAGGTTGATGGGCCTGAAATGATGCGCGACTCAGTGGCATCTTGCCACTTGAAGATCAGAGTAACGGAGGTCTAATTCTAGTTTGTCACCAAGAAGTTGGCTTATTAGGGATTTGAAGATAAATAAAATCTTGTTAGAGTTTTAAAGACAAACAAAATATAAAAAAAAAAGTTCAAATTTTTGCCAGTCCAGCATAAAGCTATTTCATAGAACTTGGAGGGGTAAACAAAAACTAGTAATTGAAAAAAAATAAAAAATGAAATACATAAGAGTGTCCATATCGACAGTGGCTAGTTGGATTTTTTTATTATTATTATTTTTTAGCTTTAGCGGGCACCTCACGGTATTCGAGTATGGACACACTTAATAAAATTAGAAAACAAAACATCGCGGAGAGCCCTAGGCAGCTCTTCCTCCTGCATCCATAGAGGACCGCCTAAGTGACTAGCCACGTAAGAAGCCACCCAATCGGCGGCTCTATTAGTCAATTGAAGTTTTGAAGATAAATAAAATCTTGTTGGAGCATTGAAAACAAAGAACCCAAAAAATAATTAAAAAGTTCAAGATTTTATTTCTTCAGCACTAATCTAGCTTCTTCAAACTTTGAAAAGAAGTAAAAAATAGTAAGTATAATGACTATGGTTGAAAAATTAAAATCAAAGAGATTTTTGGTTTCTCACTGGAAGCATTTGATGACAAATAAAGCAAAAGGAAAATAAAAGAAAAAAAATCAAGTTCTTTTGATGTTGTCATTAAGTTAGTGTTGCAGAACATTGGAGAGAAATAAAAAAAATTAGTTAATAGTTGAAATCTAAAAGAATTGGCATCTCTAAGGAAGTCCATTTTATTGTATATCTCACTTGAAAGGATGTGGATGGTTGGAGACGTAAAAAGAACTTAAAAAATCAAATTCTTATCTCATCAGCATGAAGTCAGCTCCGTGGAAGTAAAAAGAAACAGCAATTATAACATAAAAGATAGCAAAATTTTGGTTCATTTCTTATTTGTCAGGAGGGAAGTAGCTTGTCGAAGATTTGGTGCTTTGAGGACAGATAAAATAATTGACAAAAAAATTATTATAACAAAAAAAATAAAGAAACAGTTTAAATCTAAAACAATTGAACTCTAGAAGTTGGTTCGCTTTTTAATCTGTCACGACAAAGGTGGCTTGTTTTGTACCAAAAAAAAAAAAAGGTGGTTTGTTAAAGGTTTGGTGCTTTGAGGTCAGATAAAAAAGAAATAATTGATAAAAAAAAGGAAAAATATTAAACGATCGCGATGGGACTCGAACCCACAATCTCCCGCTCCGGAGGCGAGCGCCTTATCCATTAGGCCACGCGATCGTAGATGCCAAGGTGGCTCCTGGTATATATATATATCATTTTACGTATTCTAGGCAAACTTCCCCAATTTGAAGGTTTGAATCTGTATCCTATCCATTCATGAATTAAACTCTATCAGGTATGACACACTATATCATACAAAATTGGATAATACGTGGAATACCATATCAGTTCAATACTAATACATAGTACAATAGGCGTACTGAGTATTGGTGCGTCGAACCAGCTCCGTACCATACTAACATAACGATATTATGGTAGCAGTACGGAGCCGGTATCGAGATGGCATACCTTGATGTAGAATTTGGTTGGGTAAAATTTTGACTTGGGTTTAAAACAAATCAAGTATGGATGTGCTCAAGCTCAAATCAGCCAATTTTTAGTAAATCTAGACTAAGATCTAGATTTTTTTTTCGACCTTTCTTTTGTACCATGCTAAGCCATTAGTATATGTATTCAGATTGGATCCTGCTTGGGTTTGGATCATGTATAGGGCTGCTAAGTCTTGGTGATAGGCTTGGTAGGTGGTCTAAAGTTAAGAATCATCTCTATTACCAAATTATTTTGCCTAAGTGGATCCCTCTAGTCTTGGTCATTTCAAAGTAATTACTATAATGAAAGAAAAATAGAATATCAATATCCGAACATAGGATGGACACAACTTTCCCCTCACCATCAAAGTTTAAACCCGATACACCTCCAAATCAGCCACAGCTCTCTAGAAAGACCAACCAATCAGAATTCACCACAACACTAACACGTGGTTGATCAGGAAGCGACCACTTGGCAGGTCTAGCGTCGTGATACCGAACTTGTATATCATGAGTTCTCCATGGTTGGTCGCATCCTAACCTAGGGCCCTAGTGATCACTGAAATCCTACCGATGCGATAGACGATATGTCATTCACGTGTGAGACATTGATGCCTAATGTTGAGGTCGGTACCCAAGCCAATCATTTCTGATCGGCCCACATGCCAATGGTAGGTAAGCTCCTTCACCCACTTAATCAACAAAAGAAAGGAGAACTCAGGAGGTGAGTAAATACACAAGAGTGAACCTCCTCCTCTTTCCTGAGCACAATCCTGACTTAGGCACTAAAGAGTTTGTTGTCGGATACACGCTGACCAAAGGATTTCTTCATTCATCCTGTTTCAAGTCGGAGTCTGGCCACCCAATAAGAACCCCAGTAGCGATGATGCACAGCTAACCCTTTCCGATCTTGACCAGAGTAGCCGATAGCCAAGCTCTCCAGCGTCGTCGTGCTTCTCATCGTTGTGCCTGCAACGGGCCAAGCAAACCTATCTCACAACGAGAATCAGATAACCTCAAGAGTGCAGTATGTCATGAATAATGCGAGCAAGTGGCTGAGCCATGTACAAGCTTAAGTTTTGCAATTTAGAGCATATAATTTACTTATAAAAAGATGAGTCAGTTCCTCTTCGACTCACAGTGAACTGGAGAGACTAGTCGTTCAACCATGTTTGACCATGATTGTCACGATGGCCACGATTGGATGGGCCTCATGCGGTACATGAGACAGCAGCTTTGTGGGATCCATTCAAATCATGGCTATCACACCAATCATGGAAATGCTTCACATTCAAACTAGAGAGTATCTGGGCCTTGCTGTAACTTCTCTCCTAAAATAAAGAGGTCTAGTTATCAATTAGCTGCAACTAATTTAACGTTATCACAACTAAATTTAAGATATAATTTTCTCATTCAAAATAATTTGGTTGGTAACGAATTATCATGTACGAAATCAAGATAAATTTTGCTTTAGTCTTACACCAAGGACCAAACTATTAAAAAGAACATGTCTCCTCCTATCTCTCACATATATATAAAAAGGTAATCTTTTAGTTAGGATAAAGATAATTTAGAACTTTTCTTTATATTTGTCTTTTTCATTTTTTGTATCCAACGAAACTACTTATAAGCTTAAATTTTTGAATATTTCTTTAAATACCTCTTGTTCACCTTGTGTAAATTGAACCATGTGGTTATTTAAGATCAACTAATATTTGAAATATATTCTTGTAGACTTATAAAAATAGATTTTTATTGACATCATTAAACAGCATATAGGAATTTAATATAATATATTGTCATTCCTGTCTTAAAATATATATGGTGCAATAGTCAATATCAACTTTTTGTCCATGAAAAAATAAAAAGATTCAATTTCATTATATTTTTTCTCCAAACTGTTATATTTAATGTGTTTTTTCATTTGTAATCTACGCATAATACATGTTATCAGGTGCTTACCAGTTCTCTCTTCCAGGTGGAATTCAAAGATAATTTTCCTCAAGAGGAGTTTAATATTCCTATGCAAGCTTGCATGCTTATGCAAACACCATTAAAAGAATATTGTTCTTTGTTTCTGTGTGCATTTAAAAAGCTACACAAACACAAACACCATTAAAAGATTGTTCTTTGGTTCTGTGTTCATTTAGAAAGCTGCACAAACACCAAATGTACAAATCAGAAAGTTCTATCAAATGATAAATTGTTGATTATTGAAAAAATCATGCTTCTCTACAAAGATTACTATACTGTAAACACCATTAAACGAATATTGTTCTTTGTTTCTGTGTGCATTTAAAAAGCTACACAAACACAAACACCATTAAAAGATTGTTCTTTGGTTCTGTGTTCATTTAGAAAGCTGCACAAACACTAAATGTACAAATCAGAAAGTTCTATCAAATGATAAATTGTTGATTATTGAAAAAATCATGCTTCTCTACAAAGATTACTATACTGTAATACAACCATGCAGAAATTTGGAAGCAAAGCTTCAAAAGCCAAACGCATATCCACACAGGATGCTGCTAAAAGAATGATAGTAAAAGAATGAATCTAGTAAGTATCCCACTATCTCATCTCACTCAATCTCCATCCCTGATCTCAACACACTCTTGACACATTTATTATTCGATAATATAGAAGTAACGAAGGCATGGAAGTCCCGCTGCTGCTGCTTAATAACTCTTGGTCTTGAATCGGTACAAGACCTTCTTCTTCTTGTATGAGTTGTTCTCAATTGTCAGGATGACCTTCCCAGGCTCACTGTTCTTGAATGAGTTCCTCATTGGCTCTTCCTGAGATCCCAACTTCTTGCCCTTCTGAACAATGATGGTGTAGGACCCCTCATCAGTGGGGACAAACTCCTCTTTGTAGCTCACCTCCCAACCCAACACAATCAAATCCCAAAGTAGTGTAGTTCCAACCTGTAGGAAGAAGAACAAGTAGAAAAGAAGCCAGCTAGCAACAGTCAAATTATTGGCAACTAGAAGAACTCTGCCGCAGGAATTTAATTGAAAGAGATTGATACCTCTGGCGCAGGAATTTCAATGCATTCAGTCGAACCAGCTTTGACAATGAGCTCTGAAACCCCGCCATCTTCGACAGAGAACTCGGTGTCATTCTCGCGTTTCAGGCCACCATATTTGATAGGTACAGCTTCAGCAGGAATGTGCCTGAGAAGAGCAATATCTGTCAAGATTCTTTTTCTATATAATTGTTGCCATAGATACACATACAATTAAGATTGGGAGGCAGAGAAGAGAGAGCTTACTTGAGAAGAGTCTCTGTGACCTTTGCTGGACGAGCAAAGACAAATTTGCTCTTAGTTCTTTGGGTTAAGAAAGGGGAGAGGAGAGCATTGAATGCGTAGTACCAGAACGGAACATTGATGAAAATCTACAATCAGAAATTCAGATAAATGGGGATGTTTTATTAGAAATCTACATATCTAAACCAACAAATATAATTCCATTGTCCCGGTTGCAAGAGAATTACAAACCACGCTTCAACTAGCTGCATCTTTTGATGTGGAATTCAAATGTTAATGTGGTTATTATATTAAAACTAGGTCTTTATAAGAAAGTTAATGACATCTGATGGCCATAATCCATTGTAGAGAGTGTTTGTTTTTAGGAAAAGTGTTTCTTTTTAATGGATACCAGCCCAATAATATCAGCTAACAAATTTTTACGCCATCAAATAAGAACCCAGCTTCAAGTAGCATAGGCGACAATATAAATGCATTTGGTAATTGCTAGCTTAGGAAATTTACCCAAGTTGTTGATCAACAGTTACCATGAGTCTGTGAAAAGAATTAAATATCTAATACTGTGTCTACCTATAAGAATGTGGCAGAAATTACAGAATAAAATGCAATAGAGAACCATGACAGAGAAGAATCCAGTATCAAAAACTGAAAACAGCTAACATCACTAGTATTCCTTCATATTGGTTCTCTCACCTTCTTTCATTCAAAGTAAGCAAAACAAAGGAAGAAATTAACACTCCAGGGAAAATAGTTCAAAGCAAAGAACAACTGTATTCTTCAGCCTTGTTTTCTTTTTCTTTCTTTTTTTTTAAGAGGAAGAGGGTGTGAATCCTCAAACCACTGACAAGGCACCAAGGGGAAGATCCCCTAGCCATAAAGGCAAGAGTGACCTGTTATGGTCTTTGGATTACTTATATCAATTTAACATGATCTAATTGGTATCCAACAAATTTTCTATGATAGCCTCAAGAAAATAAAACGGCATGATTTAAATCAAAATCTCGAAGGAATTCAAAAAGAAAAAAAAAAAGAGAGAAAAGAAAAGAAAAGAAAACATCAAACTGGTAACAGGTTCGGATCGATTTTTCTGCATCACATAAATAGGAAGAAGAAATGGGAAGACAAGAATGAAATGAAACGATACTCACATTTCTTGCGACAAATTCTGGATAGTTGTCTTGAAGCAGCTGGACAACCTGCTTCATAGCAATCCTAAGCTCCTTCTTCGATGGACCGGGAGAGTCCTTCAGGTCAGTAATCTGGAGCATCGAGGCAACACCTCCAGGCTTGAAGTCAAGCTTCTGAATGCCCTTCTCCATTAGTTGAACCCTCCACTTCAGGAACTTCTCCCTCCCCTCCTCTGTACCGAAAATCTTCTGGTAGAGCTTGTCATCCTGGAACACCCCTGAGACGTTGTAGCAAACAGGGTGCCCCTCACGATCGACGCCATCCGTGTAGCTCGCAGCTCCAAGATCAGCATCCAGCAACTCATCGAGGATTGAATCGGCATTGAACTCCTTTCTCCACCGAAGAGTGTTCTGGAGCATCTCAAAGGCCTCCTTCACCTTGAACTCACGGGCACGGAGGAACTTCAGAAGGATGACATCAGTGCTATCACAGGCTTTGCTTGGCAAAAGGGGCACTCCCCAAAGAGACACCTCCTTGTCGATGACTTCGACCTCTTTGACCTCGGTTGCTTCAGCTTCTTCCACAGCCTTCACCTCAGAAGCTGTGGATTTCTCCTCGGTAAGTTCAGCTTCTTTGGCCTTTGGCTCAGTAGCTACATCAGGTTCTGCCTTTTCTCCTTCGCTACCTTCTTTTGTCTCGGGTTTCACCTCCTCTTTCTCCTTTGGCTCAGGTTTCACCTCATCTCCTTCACCACCTTCTTGGGAGATAGGTTTCTCCTCCTCCTCCTCCTCCTCCTTCTCCTCCTCCTCCTCTTTATCCTTTGGCTCAGCTTTTGCTTTTTCTCCCTCATCTCCCTCTTGGGTTTCAGGTTTCTCCGTCTCCTTCACCTCTTCTTTCTCCTTCGGTTTCTGCTCCTCCTGCTTGCCTTCCTTCTTGAAAAGTTTCTTGAAAAGCTTGCTCTCCTCCTTCTCCTTCACCTCCACTTTCTCCTTAAGCTCAGGCTTTGCTTTTTCGCCTTCATCTCCCTCTTGGATGTGGGGTTTTTCCTTCTCTTTGGCCTCTTGTTTCTCCTCAGCTTTCTGCTCTTCCTTCTTGAAAAGCTTGTTCTCGAGGATAGCCTCCTCGACCTTCGCTCTCAGCTCGATCAACGCCTTCCTCTCGCTCTCCTTCAAGTCGGAGAGGAAGTTGCTCTCCTCCCTAAAGGAAGAACTTTTCTCGATCACAGGGACCGAAGAATCCTTCTGTTCCTCCTCGGCCGACTTGGTTTCTTCTCGTTTCTTCTCCTCATCCCCCACCACCTGGACCGACTCCTCGGCAGCCTTGACGGTCTCCTCTACCATCTGAGTTGCCTCGGATTTCACCTCGACTGCCATTCTTGATTGAACCTGAGAGGATGGAGGCCAGGGAAGAGTAATAATACTTGAATAGAGAGGACAGAGTAGTAGTTTGGTCTTCTTCCTCTCTGTTGGAGAAAGGGGATAGCTATAGAGACAGGGGGGATTGGGTGCTCCAACGGTTATATTTGGGTTCAAATTAGAGAGCAAGGGGAACCCACCAACGGTCACTGATCTGGAGCCACCCAAGAGAGCCGTTGGGAGATTCTATTTGTGGGGCGTGGCAAGGCTGGAGTGGCCTTTTTTCCGTTGCTAAGAATCCCATGGGCCCCACAAATCCCCAATTTGTTCTTACTTTTTTCCTTTCTTTATAGTTTTTTAAAGATTCTCCAACGGCTAGTTTTCCTTTTGTTTTATTTTTCATGGCATAGGATTCTTTTCTTCCAGAACGGCAGAACCATACGGACACCGAATTTTGCCAGTGGGTGCACTAAATTTAGATTAGATCCATAAATAGGCCGGTGGTTGAGAACCTGATGAAATTGTACGGCCCAGATTGAATGGACCCGCCACATTAGATGGTTATGATCATAATCTGCTGTTGTTTTTAGTTATGTTTGAACTCTGCAACCTTGAAGCAGGACACCAATCTGCCAGTGTACCAAATTTAGACAAGTTACCATCATTGTTTTCCTAGAAATTTAGATTATACGAATGACATCGAATCGTGATCTAATAGCCATCTGATGATCCATCATATATTCGAGACTGCAGTTAGGCGAATCTGTGAAAGATCTTGATATATTCACAACATTTTCCTTCCACATAATGATTATTCAAATAATTTTTGTGCAAACAACTTAATAAAGATTTATTCTGTAATCATAAATTTTATTATCATTCTATAAAATTTTGCTTGATGCTGTTGCCATTACATAAGTTGTTTTGGGATGAAGTTTAATATTCCATCTCCAGGGTAATTTTATATTTTAAAATTCAAATCTTTGCCTTGAAGGAACATTGGCACGGTTGTGGCCAAGCTGGGGGTTCTACCTTCTTCGCTGTCCAGGAACCAAACAGCAGACCCTCACCTTTTGCCAGTATTGCTTTGTTATACTTGGGTCCCACAAATGATGCCAGCCTCATGACCTTGTGACACAGCTGCCTTTGGTTGTCTTGGATTCTTCTTACAGGTGAGTAGTGGGCTCCATCAATTATTGGACCAATTGGTAGTTAATTGACACAAGAAATTTGATGACATGGCATCTACAGATGGCCAAGTACAAGTCTCCTTTGGTTGGTGGCTAAGTCTTCTCAGTTCTTTCTAATAAAACTCTGGTACATGGGTCCTGGACAACAAAGATCACAGAGATGTCGAAATGTCACCATTTTCTAATATGAATTAAGAATATCATATGATATGCTGCATGTGGTTGGTAGCAGAACCATCATTTAAGGAGAAAATGGCATCTCACGAAGAACAATTGAAAAAATCCAATTTGGTTCAACTCTCATCCCATCAATATGGGTCATCGGCATGAGTTCGAGATGACTCGACATGAACTAAAACTTTTACAACCCAAAATAACAGAAGACAATGTGCAGCAACATGATATTAATTCATATAGCATGTCTTGGAGTTCGTTGCATTAACCACTAGACAAACATTTATGCACAATATTGGAAATATCATAGAGATGGGATTAGGTGAATATCGGAAACCTAACAAACCAACCTAAGATGAGTAAATGAAAGCTTGTTAGTGATTCTGTATTCCTTGATAGGGTTACTTCCTCGAGAACCCTTGCAAGATTTCAGTGAATGGATACAGCAAGTTTGAAGTGGCCGATTCTTTCAACATTGCATGCTTCACTTGATGCTCGGAGCTCAAAACCTAATGTTTCGGCCGGTGTACTTGCTTCTCTGTTCACTTAGTCAAGTAACCAAAACAGTATCAGGCGTTTACTTCTTCTGATCCTTGTCATCAATATCCAGGAATTCTCCCGTGATCCTGCATAAAACCATGGTCGGTGTAACAATTCATTGGCTAGTTCAGATAAAATTAAATGTTGAATATAAAAAGCAGAATGGCACAATGCTATTGCATATGTTAGAATCTCAAGGGGATAGAAAGCCTTCGAAGCGTATAGGAGATAACTACAGTTAAGCAAGCACTAGTTTCTTTATGAAGTATTTTAAAACGAGATGTGAAACACCTCCCACAGAATTAAAGTTAGACAGCCCTTTGGTGATTGCACACACAGAAGATGAGCAATTGAGCATTACTGGTTCCTATTGACAAAAGGAGAATAATAAGGGAAGGTATACCAATGTATAGCCGTATAGGTTAGTAGTCCATTATAAATGAGCATAAAAATCTAATAAAATGCAAAATTATCACTCTTATCACCATGATTCTAAATTTTGACATTCTCGTGGACTGAAGAGTTATTGTAGGTGCAAAGATTAAGTGTCTGCAATCCTAATCACACAACTGAGATACAAAATTATTGTAACAGATGAAAAGCCAGTACAAGCATTTAGGACTTCGCTCCATCTTTCAAACATGCGCATAACCCCAATATATTCAAATGAACAAATCATGCAAGGATGACGGAAGAGCAACTGAAGACTACAGCGAAAAGTGGACGTGGGCAAAATGACGCGGACCTCTTTACCCAACCCAGCCTTGACCTGCATGACCCAATCCATGGGTTCACAGGTTCACTTCAAATCAGACATTGTTGACCCACTTGTGTGCCAGGTCAGGTTTAGATCAATGACTTCCGACCCATCACGTCATGGCACAAGCCCAACTAGCAAAATAAGTTATGTTTTTGGAGAAAGAACATAATTAGTTATGTGAATTAAGATTACTTGATGGAGATCCAAGGACATTCATAATGCCACACACACACACAGAGAGAGAGAGAGAGAGAGCAGCTTAAGTCCAAGATTTTCTTTTCTCCACTCCGCTGCTTCATCACGTTTTCTCCTGTACGCCGATCCCTGATATTTTCCTCCTCTCCTTAACATCTGCATTTCCCCTGTTGTTGCAGTGATATCAAGGTACAAAATATCGAGGATTGTACTATATTGACCAAGGTTAGATACAGCATGTACCATATCAAGGATCGTACTAGCAAATGGTATCAATGGATACCCATAGATATGTCCGAAACACTCTTGGCATGGCCCTTTTTGGCCACCAAAACCCTGGTTTTGGGTTTTTTTATCATGTCTTCTTGTCCAAATTGTATGTATTTGCAATAAATAAAACAGAAATATCAAGTTAAATGCTCTCCAAGGTTTTCTACATGTGTTAAAGCCATTAACATGCATAAATACCATCTAACATGCACGTGTTAAGATTAACAATTGAAATGAAAATGAACAAAGAAAGAATACATATTCATAACATTATCTAACAGTAATAACAACTACAACCCGAATAATTCAAATGATCATTATTATCATTAAGGATCACCATCAATCATCACATACTAGACACTAGCTCACTAATTAGCTATACTTCAATCATTTTTTTCACTTTTCTATATTTCCATAGTATGTACTGAAGTGCAAGTTCATCGCATTCACTTGATTGAAGCATTACTTTATATCTTTTGGTGCATCAATTTATCTTATCTTTTTCAATGATCTAACAATATTATTTAGATATATATTACTAATTAATTGAAAAAAGGTAATTAATTTGAAATTCAGAACAATTTTGGGCCTTACCTTGGATGAAACTTCAGTATAACTGATTATGGATCAAATTTTGGTAACATGTGCATATCACTAGTGCAAAAACTTCTTGTAAGTTAGCCGATCCAGTGTCAAAACCATTTTACCAGCTTCTTACTCTTCCCCTTGCTTCTAATGCTGGAATACAAGAATGGCCATTTAAGACACATACTAAGCAGTACCTACGTGTATCGCTAGATTCGGGAGCAGTTCTATTGTTGTTCTAGGTGAACCAACCTCAATCCAACCCCAAACTGCTTGATCTGCCCTCCCGTTAGGTGATTTGGGGACAGTTTGAACAAGTTTCATCCAAACCAAGTCTTGCTATATTGAACCTAGCCTCCCTATATCAATGAGGCCTCAGCACAGCATGAATTGAGAGGTACATGGCAAATTGCTTGATATTTCAAATTTTGAGGGACATCCAGAGATCAGCCTTATATGCCATCAAAATGATAATCACCTCACCTAGCCTCATATGGGGTTTCCTCACAACTGGTCCATTCCTATCCCCAACCGTTACCACCATTCACCTTCACTCCATCGTCATGTCTATTGCTCCATGTTCATTGTCAGATGCCAACGACCACCTTATCTCTCTTTTCTGATGGTTCCCAACCATCAACCTAGCAACCAAGACCACCTAGCCGTCAGCCTTGATAGCCATCCAAGCCTTGGTATCAGCCTCAGCAAGGCAACCCACAGCCACCATTGAACCAACCATCAACACCCTATCGCTGTTTATCTTCTTCCGTGGACAAGTCAAGGGGTCAGCTCCATGTCAACTTGGTTGGCCCACCAACAGGTTTGCATCAGCATTCTGACCTGCTGGCAGGTCGCAGTCGGGTTTGGGTCTATTCTCTTATGGAGGTTAACCCGACCCAGCCCCGACCGCTGCCATCCCGAGGGAAAAGGAAATAAAGTGGCAACATCACCTTGTAGACAGAGAAGCTCGATACTGCAAAAATAACATCTTGTTCTTAGGGTGTGTTTAGTATTGCTTGATAAAAGTGCTTTCGTAACTTCTAAAGCAAACAAAAGCACTTCATTAAGAAAAGATAGTCGTTTAGTAATTGTCTAAAAAGTGCTTCTACAAGAAGAAAAGCGAGAAAAGCTCCTTTTGGAGAAGCCAGAAAACCTAGCTTCTGGCTTCTCTTCCTCTTGTCACAAAGCAGAAGCAACACCAAACACACCCTTAGCAAAGAAAAAAGAAAACTGCTCAAAACACATGATAGCTAATACATCAACCCATCTCTTAGAAGAAACATACAACAGATGAGCCTTGCTGATCTCCACCACATGAACAATGGACCCACTACCTAATTTCTCAAGGTGGATAGTTTGAAATTATACCAGCCATCTACTATCAGTTCAACCATGTTACAATGCAGTTGTCATCTCCCATAGAACAATATGTGAAGGAGGGAAGAAGTATGCAATGGATCAGATGCTTTCTTCTGATTGACAATGAAATTCTCCCTAATCAAGTTTCTCCATCTTCTTGGTTAATTAGGCTAACTCTCTGACTGGTCACTAGCAGAAAGCACAGTTTATTTAAAAGGTGGGATGTATAACAGGACCGTCTATAAAAACATCAATTTATCTGCATTGGTTGGATGACCATTTCCCATCCAATAGTAACCATGGCATCTGCTTTTATCATTGTGTTCTACTGATTTGATCTGGTTCACAGTCAAGGAATATGTTTGCTGAGACTAACTCATGACAATATGCTTTTCATAACTAGCAAAATATGACAAAATTATCAATTTCTGGTTGAAAGAAATTTAATGCTAACTTATAAACCCTCTTCAGAAACTAGTTAAAACATTTGGAGTTATATTAGTTAGACCTACTCACAAGAGAAATGAATCTGATCAAATCCAATGATTTGCTGACAGGGCCTATCCCATGGCTGATAATTATTGGCAAGAAGGTTCGCATTCAAGAGTTGCTGTCTGTAATACTGATTGATCCAAATGAAAAAATAACTGCACTGTAAGCTTGGGTATGGCCTTTTCAATCAGAAGCGACAAGGCCCAGAATGCATAGCAGGGGTCTACTTAAGCTGGTCAGTCTATGGCTCCAAAGAATAGGCACAGTAAATCAAGGATACATTACATAGAACCTGATAGAGGAAGAGAGATGGCACCAATTCTATGTTTACAACCTTTCTCAAGTAATTAGTGCATCTTTGTCCTAAGCCGGTTTATACATTTGAACATAAACTTGAAATGTAATTAATTTTTTTAAAGATTCCATTGGTCCACAATTAGATCCAGACAATATATATGCTTCTTAATCACATGAAAATTGTAAAGACTAATTATAGAACAGGAAAAGTCTGCATACCTGTTATATGACAAGAAAGCCTCTCCAATATTTCCAATGACCTTATTTCGTACCTTCCGTACACAAACCTAAATAATAAAAAAAGAAATTGGAAAAAAAACAAACTTAGCAAAGTATATATATGTTAAGGAATGATGTATTTTAAACAAAGACTTGATGTCAACCTGCACACGATCAAGGGGCCCAGCTTTTTTATCCCGATTACGATGAATGACAATACCATTGTCACATTTGTTTATAAAATGTGCACTTCCACTGATATCATAGATATTAGGCGGACAACCATCCCAGTGTTGTAGCTGAGGTAAAGTCATTATCAGAAATGTATAGATATTGAGGAGGAAAAGAAAGTATATATACAAGGTTATATACATGACATGGAATACCTGTCTAGGATGCGCTACAAACCATACATGGCATGAATGATGCTGAGCAAAGCGCTTGATCCTGGTAAGCATCTGACTCACATATTCAGTTTCCGTTCTGTTACAGAGATGGAAAGAAGATTAAACAGACCAGTTTCATACATACAAGAGAGAAATAGAACTTGTGGCACCAAGTATCTAGACAGAAGCCCAGACACAGAGCAAGATCTATAGAGTTCACATATAAGCACCTAATGGAACTTGTGACAGCATACAATTATCTAGGCAGAAGCCCAGATACAGAGACATTATAGAGCTGAACTCTTCCATAAGAAACCAAATAAAGAAAATCATTTGGCAAAGCTGTAGAGTCCTCACTGGTTTGCAGGACGTTGATGATCAAGTTCATTGTATGGGTCAATCACAAGTCCACGTACCCCATACCTCAGAACAGCAGCTTTAGCAAGTGTAAGAACCCATTTAATAGATGGAAGGCAATCATCCTCACACCTATCAAACAAAACACTCCTATCAGTGCTAAAACACCTCCATGATAATAAACTGGCGAGGGTTGCACAGTTAATCAAATAAAATAAACAGTTGTTAGATACATGACCTACATTAACAAGACAGCTGAAACATTCCACTTACTAATGGTGTTCCTTTGCTATCTTTATGATAAAAGTAAAATAAAAGCATTTAGTCACTTTGACAATTTCTTTCTACATAGACAACAGACTTACCGGATGAGATGAAATGCATCATTCAGCCATTCCTTGCCTTGCTCTAACTCCTCCACACTCATACGCTCAAGAGATCCTCCATATCTATCAGCAACAAGCAAAAATTAGCTACTCACGGAACCACATATATGGTAGAAAGTATTAAGCAACTCAAGTTGATTAGCAGAGAACATGCTATTGTGAAAAGTCATGTTAAATGTAAATTGGCTACAAATGTTGAAAAGAGAATACCACAAAGGAAGCTCTTCCAATACACATGTTATGGTAAACAAAAGATATTGTGGGTAGTCTAAATTTTCTCAGAAAGCAAAATCTGAGAATAATTGCTGCCTAACATTATATTATAAATTAAAATATGCAAGGCATCTAAAAGCTCTGATTTGGTAATAATGAAGGTTGTTTAATATTTAAATTCAGCCTTAGTAAATTATGGATTTTCTTCAGTAAATTATTAGATAAATTAAATAGCAGAAAAATAAGACATACTCAGATAAGGAAAAAATAAAAGAGAACGTAGAGAGTATATGCTACAAAAATGTGCTGGTCGAATTTTTGTTTATGCTGGACCTTTATTATTTACGAGTCTAAAGAGTTCACAGGTCTGCATTCTGATCTAGACTGTTGTTAACTATCATATATCTTATTTTATCCATATCATATCCCACCGTGACAATACTAAGCATCCATATCAAATCATGATAAGGCAACCAGATCAATATGCTCCATATTTTCTTCTTTTTGCTCAGACTATTCTCATCATAATTTCCCTATCAATTCAAGATTTCCAAATTAAAGACTTAAGATGGATTAGAGTCAGACACTTGGTTGCTAACGGCAGAGTTAAAAAAAGGAAATAAAATGATTGGGATGGAGAAATCATAATTTTGGCGAATTCAAACAACGTAAACATTTCCAATGTCATGACTTCAATAATTTTACCACACCAAACAAACTCCAAATTATGTATGCTCAACCTGTATATTCAGAAAAACCATATATAATCACCAAATATCATAAATTTGCAGAACATCCAAACATGGCAGCGGGTTAAAGAGAACTCACTATCAAGTTCAACACAACTTTTAAGTGTTCAGAGAAAATTAAATTAGAAGAAATTTTAAACAAGCAAATGTGTGAATTGAAGCTTTAACATTACAGAGAATTAGTATTTGTGTCTGTGAATTGGAGAGAGTAGAAAGACAGTTATGTCAGGAATCAATCAGAACAGCTGAAGCAACATAGAAAATTATGACACTCTCTCAAAACAAATTCAAAATTGCCCAGGGAAAAAGCTTCAGAAAAGCAGTAGCCAAGATTAAAAGGTTCAAGAAACATTCTAGTCTCAGTCAAATCAAATGACTACTAGCTTCAGTTATCAAATCTACCAAGTTTATGCGAAAATGGAAACAGACAAATCTATTCACTAACCACCCAACAAATTACCAGGTAAGGATAGGGAAGGTGTTAACTTAAACCTCAAGACTTATCAGTATACATGTTTAGAATCAGCTTCACACCAACCAAGAACTATAAATAGCCTAATCAAGCTTTCCCCACGGAATGTAGCGATTATTCTTGAAGTCTAGCCCGACTTTTTTCCTTGGTATGGTCAAGCTGATAACTTCGCATGAAGGTTTGACTTGGTGCAAATCATGCATAGCCAAACCCCTAGTTAATTTATAGCTTGAGGTATCTAAAAAAGGAATGTATGATCAGAAAAATTGGAAAAAAGTTCAAGTTTATAGTATAAATAAAATAGGGTCCCAAATTTGGAATCATGTCTCAGTTTGACTCTTTTGCTTATCTGTTCCCTTTTTATCTTACAGTATATTTTTTGTTTCAATCTTAATGTAGACTCCTAAAGGATATCTCACAAGCTGCATGAGCTTAAAAACCAAAAAGGCTAGTCTTAGCACCCACTAACTAGTCTTCTACTTTTCAAGGCAAGAGCTTCTCCCACATAAAGTTACCACAAAAATGAATTTGGCAAAATTTTATTGTGTTGGCATCAAGTTGACAGATGTATAAAGCAACTCAACTTTTTGATGGAGCCTTCTCAAGATAAAGTTGTATCATCTGGCGGCATCGCAGGGCCAAAAATTGCAAAAGATCATAGTCTAATAAAACTGGAACAGCAATACAAACTCAGAAGAAGGTCAGTATAAGTCCTAAGTTTCTTTGACTTCTATTTCATCTTGGATCCAGAGGATCATATGTTCAAGGTGTTGGTACCTGAAGAACCAATTACTTCATGCAGATGAAAATAAAGAGTAACTTAGAAGCATACAGAATCTCAGAGAAATAGTGCTGGATTATTTGTTTATCAATAGCTTCATAGTAAAAAAGATTTAACAGATTACCTGAAGCAAGAAAAATGAAAGTCTAGTAGTTTTATCTTGCTCCTAGTATTTTTATCGTGCTCCTAAATTTCAGTAATTATTTCTTCTCAAAGAGCTATCTCTCCACCCCTTCCCCGCCAAAGGGCCCTCTTCTTCAGGAAGGGCAAGAATAGGTAACTGTAGCCACACTCAATCAATGACTATGTTCTCATAATCACAATCATGCCATCAAGGGAAAAACTTTAGATTGTTTGCTATCTTTCATCTACTATCACATCATGAAGATCCTGAAATTATTTCCCAATTAAATCATCACCACCTGTACTGTCCTCAATCTAATAAGTTAAGGATTGGATGACAATAATGAATCAATCCCACATCAACCACATTTCTTTTGAAACTTATACAACGGAAGCACCAAGTGAGAATCAAAGGCCTCATCCATACCAATGAGGAAAAGATACCGCTTAAACAAAAGCAAAACAAGACACTTGCTGGACAACAGGTTACAAATTTGAAAATTTGAACATTTACAGAATGGCAAAAACTCACTGAAATTAGAGATCCAGTTTTTATGCATATTTGAATCAAGGTAACATTTAGGACTAATTGGAGCACAGTGTTTAATATATGTTTCAGAACTTTAACCAATCCCAGTTTAATTATCAAAAGGGATTAACATGGTAATGGAAAGTAGTGCTAGCTATGTGGATGTAAGAAATAAACAGACTTTATAGATCATGAAAGGAAGGCTAGAAGTAACATGAAAGAAAACTGAAAGGAGAACAAAACAGTCAGAGGACATGTATTTTACCTAGCATTGAAAAATGGTTTCTTGATGTGTTTCTCCAAAAGCTTCCTTGCATGATCCCTAACCTAAATGCCAATAAATTCAATCATTTGAACAAAAATCTCATAAAAGATATAGAAATAAGCTATCACTTTGGAGTGAACTTACCTTGTTTTCCATAGAGCATAGCACAAACTTCCACCCGTGGCTTTCATTAATATTGCATAACAAGGCATCAATCCACTCACTTTTGCCAGAATTGGGTACCCCTGTTATCACAGTCAGCTCTCCAGGCACAACCTGCTCAAGAGAAATAAATCAACCAGTTTTGCACAAAGATTCTCAATTTCAGATTTCTGAATTACCACTAAATATTTTGAACCTGTCTATAGATTCCAGACATATTTACACAAAGGAGTGAAGCGGCCACCATAGGAGCCCCTTCTCAGCTTTACAACCATGTCTAAGACAATTCTTGTGCCTAGACAGCTGATCTCTCTGCCAACAGACACTGCTCAAGTGATCTAGTCACTAGAATGACAACATAGTCAGTTAGCGGCAAGAGACGTGAGAATTTTAAATCCAAGCTGTCAAGACTCATGGCAAATCTAGATATTTTGTCTTTTTTTATCAATTTGTCTATAAATTTCATTCAGTTTTCTTATGCTTTGGCAGTTGAAGTCACCAGACCTCGGTAGTTTCAATAATACAAAGCCCCAGTTTCTCTTGTACTGAGACAAAGGGGTGAAAGGCTTAAGTGTAGAATTAGCTATCTTACGCTAATCTACAGTCATTATAGCAAGCCATCCATTATTTTTCCTCTTGGCTTAAATAAAATTACAAATAGAAAACACGGATATCGTTTTTATTGGTCTTCAAGGTGACAAGTTGAATGTTGTTTTGAAACTGAATTTAGCATTTAACATTTATTTCTCACCGTGTGGATCCATTCAAGACCAAGGATTCAAATATCGAGGTTCAGTGGCATATTATGGCCAGCCAATACGGTGCGTACCATATTGCGCACCATATCAACAAAGGATATTAACCAGTATGCTTTTGTACAGCTAATACTCTCCCTTGGTACGGAATACTTTGGCCTCCAAACTTGTTTTTTAATCTCTTTTTTTAATGTTTTATTATTCTAATGTTACATTTATGCATAAATATGACAAGTGTATTGATTTAAATGCCCTAGCGATCATATCAAATGGGTGATTTTTTTGCTACTTTAATACATAATTTTCCATAACTTGCAATTATATCTACCTTGGAAAACTCTGTACAAATAATGGAAGTGCAATTAGGTTACTAGAAATCCACAAACTAATGAATGATACAGAACAAGATGCCCCATCTTGGTACCAGGCCTTGTATCGGTGCCACACTATCGCTGTGTCAGTACGGTACAGGACCGGTTCAACGTACCGGAATTGGTACGTCTGCCATACCGTTTATCGGTACCGAACCGGTACAATACGGTATGGACCGAACCAGTACAATATAGTATGGACCGTACCGTTCGGTTTGGTACGGTGCAACAAAACTTGATATGGAAGATTGTAGTCATTCAAAGATTAAAAAGTTCAGTACAACAATAATTTTATAAATGAATGAAGATTCAATACATTTACCATATTTTGAACAGCAAGGACCATGCTTATGATATAGAAATGTAACCCGTCACCTCAATGCCCCAAAAAATGCTTTGTTGGATTGTAGCTGCTTAATAACCCACTGTTTACATAGAGGAACTGTTGAAGCATTCAGTATTGTTTAGTGTCATGTTAGATGAGATGACTTGGAGACCGAGATATATGACTTTTTTACAGATTTTTGGGCTCTATGAATATTGATAGAATAAAATTTACAAGCCTTTAAAATTTGCGAAATGCATTAACATTTAAAAAGTAGAAATTTTGATGCAAGTGCAAAATTAATAAGCTTAAATTAAGAATAAGAAATCATTTTTTTTATTCTTAAGGAATCTGAAGTTGTAAGTATTTTTTTTGAACTCAATTAGGGTGTTGTTCCTTATTTATGCGTAATATCCTAATAAAGGACACTTAAAGAATATTCATATACATAATTTTGTACTGAGTAGTTTGTCTATCTATCTTTAGGTAGTTTGTGTGCTTCTTGGTTGCTCTCACCTTCAAATGGTAGAAACCATCCAGGAAAAAGTGGGTTAAAGGCTCCCATGCAGTGGCTAACAGTACCTGATTGCTTTGGGACTGGTTTGAGCTTGATCTGGGGCTATCCTGGCAGTTCGGGGCTGGGTTGGCCAAACTGGTCTGTAATGACCAACGTCGCCCAGTCACGTGACAGACATGTGCCAAGTGTCCAAGTGTCAAGAAGATTTAGATGAGAATCTTTGAAAGACTAGGAACAAAGACATGGACATGTTATGTAGATGTGTTTGTAAATATTTAAAAATAACTATATGTAATAAATAAATTGCTAGACCAACTGCTTTGTAATTTGGTAGAATTTGCCACAACCTTAGCTTAATATTATGTTGAACTTGAAAACTTCTAGGCATAGTTGCTAGGAGTTCATGTGTGACTGTCATCATAGCACGATGTATTGACTTAAAGTGTCAAGGAGTGTCATGAGTATCCAGATAATCAAGTATTCGGACACATTAAAAAAAATATTGAATTTTGAAGTACCCAGGTAAACACTACTACTAGCAAAAAATATCAAATTTTGAAGTACCTAGGTAAACACTACTACTAGCCCTGGTCGGTCCATTACCTGCTGAAATAGCTGGTACATTCAAGCTATAAAACCTTGTTCAGGATACAAGGAGAAGATTCTTAAAAGATGGAAAGAAGAAATATGTCTTTTGGGTTTTTGTCTAAGCATGTTTAGTATTAAACAGATTGCCATCAGAATTGAGAATTTATTCAAACACTCAGACAAGTTAGGGGTCTGGTGATAATCTAGGAAGAAAAATATTAGGGCCCTACTGGGACTAAAGGAGTTCTTATGAGTGGCAAGTTATCAGTGAGATTTCCCTCTTTGGAGACCTAGCCAGCTCGCCAATCCCCTTACTCTTGATTTTTTTGCAACATTAAAAAATCCATTTCCAATGTGATTTTCGCTATCCAGAAAACAATTGGTATTGAAGTTCAGCTGGCTGCCCCGATCTCCTACCTCCCTTTGCTTCTCTAGAGGGGAGTCACCATCAATTTGTCCAGGGATAGCAGCTTCCACCATTCAAATAGTGTCTAGGAGTCTTAACTGTCATACAAATTTAGCAAATATAATATAAATGTCTAAACAGGTACTCTGAGATTTAGAGTGTTTAATAAATTTAGAAACAAGCACCTTCCTAGTACAAAGTGGCAGTAGGTGGCCTGGCACTCACCTAAGCACCAATATACGCACCCAAGTGGGCATCCCACTTGAACAGCAAGAAAGCGCCAGACACCTAGCAGTGGGGGGTGCCCAAGAACCTATACAGGACTAATGCCCAAGAACCTACATAGCTATTATATGAAAATAATATCTGGAAGTGATCCGTGACTGATGCAAAAATAACAGACATTTTAAATTTTTGGATATTATATTTCATCTTCTAGCTGCTTTCTGAAAGGTATACCAGTTTTTATATAATAATAAAAAAAAAACTGAACTATAATGTAAACTGTATTTTTGTCAAAAGCAATGTATGCAGTGAATATATTCATGGAGATCCCCAAGCCTTACATTATATAGTTCATCTAAAGCTTTCCAGCCTGTCGAAACGCCAAGCTCAAATCCATGATGGCAATGATAATAAGCATCAATCTCATGGAAGAAATCACTGAAGGTAAATAGACCACGTATGGGATACAACTCAGCATTCTCTACAACTTTTCTCAGTGCATCTGGTCCTAAATACATGAGCACCTGAAGGAATGATTAAAAAAACCATTTAACACAACAAAGTGCAGCAAAATATAGAATGAAGGATAAACATAATGTCAGAAGAAAAATCGAGTATCATTCTTGATCATCTTTCCGTGGAAATATATAACTTGTAAAAGCAAATGGCACATAGCCTAAATGCATCAGGCAGCTTCCTCAAATTAAAGGCCTGACATTTAGCTACAAAGAGTATGTACTTCAGAATAGGATATTATCTATATTTTAGGAACAAATCTACAAAGTAGCACAATTGGAATTTTGCAATTTATATAGAATTCTTCTTTCACACTTATCTACCATCTTGTCCTGCGAAGTGCTAACTGAGTTTAGATTGTGGCATGTAACTTTAAGTTGAAAAGTTTACCATAGAAAGCAAGTCCACCATACTACTTCACATGATAATTATATTACAGGTAATAATCACTACATAAGCTACATTATTATAGGTTAATAGAATTACCAGCAACGTGACATATATAACTTGATCAAAACAGAAAAATTTAAAGTAGAACATGTGGAACCAGAATGTCAACATGACCTAGTAAGCTGGACCAATTCATTTTTCGCTTCTCATATGCACCTTTTTGGGTTCTGCTATTGCAATACCATGGAAATCTAGTCAGTTACAAGAAGCTTATCAACCTCAAAGCTTAATTTTAGATTTTAAACATTGTCAGTCTCAACTGGTTTTTGCAAACTAATGCACACCAGCAAAGCTGTTAAATTCACGTGTCACCCTCCACAGCCCTCACCAACGAATCCATAATCCTACATTCCATGAACAAAATATTAAATAAAAATAACAATGACATCCAGATTTGTTGTGTATGCAACAAAGGAACCCTAAACTCTATTAAGATTTAGATGGCTTTGGGCACATAGTTTAGGTACATTATATAGTCAATCAGCTGAACCTGTCTCCATCACAGTCAGCTGTGGAGCACAACTTGGAATCAGAAAGGTCCCACAGGACTAAGCAGATACACACCTCAATGCCCAAATATTGAAAATAATGAACAGCATAGTACAGATTTCACACATTCAGTCTCCTTAATCATCTTAATTTGTCAACACACATGTCAGTAAGTCTGCACAAAGAACAGGTTGACAGATGGGAGCAAGGAACTAAAGATGCTCTGCACATGAATTTCTGAGTATTACCACATCGACCAGCATAGCAGGTCCCAAATGATAATATTCGTCCAGCAATAATCATATATATTACTTAAGGCCACACATAGACTCACATATTTTAATTTTGTTATTCTAGATCTAAATATCATTAAACAATTGAACTGATTTTCCAGAGGGTCCACTAGAACACAAATACAGTGCATGAGACAGAAAGAAGGGAAGAGGGGGGGGGGGGTGCGGCGGGGAGAAATACAATATGGTCCCCTGAAAATCATGTTAATCTGAATAACAGCCACATGTGAGAGATAGTGCACAATGAGAAAAATATTATCAATCAATCTAGCATCAAAATGGGAGCTGGAAGGACAACTACTGAGGTCATATGAAAGAAGGGCAACTTGATTGCACTCTCTTGTTATAAAGGGAGGACAGTTGCTTATCATGCAAGACAGCAGGCAATGAATCACTGTGCTTATCATGTAAGAGATGCAAGTTAAGCAATATTTGTAATATATCGTAGCCAAGATGGATTTTGAGCAAAGCATCAAAAGTGCACCATGTCCTATCATCAAGTTGATTTAGAGGACAACACATGGTAAAAAAAAATTTTGCATAATGGAGGATCAGGCAATGAATCACTGTGCTTATCATGTAAGAGATGCAAGCCAAGCAATATTTGTAATATATCATAGCCAAGATGGATTTCGAGCAAAGCATCAAAAGTGCACCATGTCCTATCATCAAGTTGATTTAGAGGACAACACATGGAAAAACAATTTTACATAATGGAGGATATATGTCCTATATATCAAATCAAGGTCTCAAGAATGTTCTCAGGAAAAAGAATCAGAACCTAAATCATAATATACCAAATTGAATCATAGAATCAGATTGCAAATAATTAGATTTAATGATACTGTTTCAGTAAAATAATATCTTTTGAATTTTTCCAAATGTAGAGAAACTATAAGCCCCCCATATGGTATAATCTTGTGATTTTCCAGTTCCATTTTAGTTCTAAATTCAAATGAGATAAATCAGCAGATACCTTGAATTACATATATTGTGAGAAAAGGAAAAGTAAATTTGCTTAGCAGAAAAAGCACCATCTTGCTTCTGACCCTCACGCCTGCACCGATCTATCTTCTAAAATATTATATTCAAAATGTGAAATTGTTCATTGAATTGAAAAGATTTTTATGATAACAAATGGCCATTGACTTCTGGAGAGTGATTTGCAAAATTTTGTTCTGATTCCCTGTTTAATTCACACAGCAAGAGCATTATATGTATTATCTTTAATAGGTCTTTCAACGGAGCAGGCAATCCACAATATTCTCCACAACTGGTTGCATATAAACATCTATAAAGAGTTTCATGACCCTTAGGAGTAGGTATCACTAAATTATGATGACAAACTGATGTGGGACCGAATTGCATCACATTCAATAGTGTACATTTTGCTGGAGTTAAAGTTCTTTATTTGTAGGCTTTTGATTGAAATCATTAGGGTTCTCTGAAGTCCAATAATAGCCAATCAAGGTCATATTACAAGACTTTTAAGTCCATAATTTTAGGAGGTCGAGAAGACATCGATTTAGACAAGTTACGGGGTTGGTTACTGTTTATGTCAATGTCGCATGAATAGTAATGCTACAATACCTCTAGGTTGTTAAGGGTCATTAAGTTGTTTGTTTTGGAAATTTATTATTAATTTGTTCCTATCTTTGTAAAGAATCACAAAAGGACTAAAATTCATTAACTTGTGGGTCAAGTTTGTGAGTTTATAAAGAGGGTCAAGAAGAAGAGTTGTATGCTAGGCTTTTTTTTTGTGAAATGAGTTGAAGGTATGAGGCCAAGTTCTGTCATCATATTTCCTCCCTCACTCCCGCTTTCCCTTTTATTTGTGACTCTGATTCTCTTCCTGTGCTACATCAATTTGGTATCAGAGCTGAAGGATCCTACCTTTTCTTCCTTCTTCATCCTTGATCTTCTTTTTATAAACTTTCCCCTTTATCATAATCATGAATGATGACTTGAATTTCAAAATTGGTGGTATTCATGAGCATGTCAAATATGAGAACTTTTGCTAGATAGTCAATAAGTAGCATCTATCAACAATGATGCGATGTCAATGCAGGCTACATTGCAAGCAATTGCAGTAGCTTTAGGCATTGAAAAGCTCCCTAAGGTCAAACTACAGATCAAAAATCTCAAAGATGAAGAAGCCAAAGAACTGCTGCATAAAGAGCCTGGAATTGATGCTTTACCATGTGAAGAGTCTACGGTCAAGGATCCATCGTGCAGCAGTACCACCATCAAAGATTTGTTAACTGAGAATCCATTAGTTGATGATTCATTGGACTTCTTGAAGAAAAAACATCAAAATAATGAAGATCCATGCGAGGACCTTATATGGCAAGATCACGTCACTAATCTATGAAGACCCATTCGTTATTGATTTTCTTGATTCCTCGAATATTGCCATTAAACGGATGATCCATGCTTTGTTGCTTGTAAAACAACGGACATTGGAACAACCACCAAACGATCTGTTTGCAAGAGAACTTTATGTAGGCCATCAAATCATAAAGGCTCAATGGAGGATCAAGCTTTTTGAAAAAGATCTGGGGGGACGAGATCCACGTAATGGAAGCGAAGGATGTGGGACAGAATTGCATCACATTCAATTGCCTGAATTTTGCTGATTTAAAGTTCTTTAATTGCAGGCTTTAGATTGAAATCATAAGAGTCTTTTGAAGGAGTCAATACCATAAGATCTTTAAGTCTATATATTAGGAGGTCCAGAAGGAGTCAATCTAAGTTCAAACGTCGGTTACTATTCACATAGCGGCAGCATGAATAGTGATGCTACAGTTCTCATGGGTTGTTAGGGGTCAACAAGTTGCTTGTTTTGGAAAGTTATTAGGGAGTTATTTTTATCTTTGTCAAGAGTCACAAAAGGACTAAAAGTTATTAACCTGTGGGTCAAGTTTGTGAGTTTATAAAGGGTCGGGAAAAAACGACATGTATGTCGGTTTCCTTTTTTTGCGAAATGAATTGAAAGTTTGAGGCCAAGTTCGGTCTTTTTATTCTCTCTCTTGCACTCTCGCTAACTCCCTCTTCCCCTATTCTCTGTAGTAATTCTCTTCTTATCCGACATCTCAAACACTAGGAAGCATGGATACTTTACATGACATTTCGTATCCATACCGGATATTGCTATTCTTTGGATACTTCTCCAATGCATGTTACATACTTGTTTTACATATCCTATTTTTTGAATATTAAAAAACACACCAGATACTTCCTAGATACACTTCAGAAGTTCAGAATCAGATACTTCTTAAGTACCTCCAAAAAAGCGAAGGGTCTAATTTTGTAGTCTATTGATATTAGTGCTAGAATATAAACCTACGGATTGTGGTCCAGGATATAATGATAATAATGGGCTTGTAAAAGTTAATGCTACCCTATAAAGTATAGACTATGTCACTTTGATAATCTGCTATGCTTTATTGTTCCCCTTTTTATATACATATGCATTTGTGTGTGTGTGTATGCATGCATGCATGTATGTATAAAATAAATACATACATATTTACATATATGCTTCAAATCAAATGCCATGTCCTTATCATATCCATATTGGATGCAATACTCATTGGAAACTTCTCGGATACATGTCATATACTTGTTTTAAGTATTCTACTTTCAAACTTAAAAAAACACACTAGATACTTCCTAGATACACGTTAGATACTTCCCTGATACCTTCAAAATGAGCGGAAGGGTCAATTTTGTAGCCTATTGATATTAATATTAAAATATAACTATGAATTATGATCTTGGAATAATGACTAATAATGAACCTGTAAAAGTTAATACTACCCTATAAAGTATGGACCATGTCATTTTTATAGTCTACTATGCTTTATTGATACTTATTTTATATACATATGCATCTGTATGTATGTATACATGCACGCATACATAAAATAATTACATACATGTATATACACATATTTATGCATATGTATATATATCCTATCCGCATTTCCTACTTTTTAAAGATGTGTCATATCAACATATCCATATCGTGTTGTATCCATGTCATGTCGTACCTGTATCTATACTTCATAGGATAAACCTAGTTAAGCAGACCATGTTGTCCTTGTAACACTCTAAACTGCAGGCGACATGACAATTTTCCCTCCACAAAGTCTTGATCCCCAACCTGCTTTTAGCTTCTAAGGTATAAACATAAGATATAGACATGCATCAGCATGGATGGGCAGCAAGCAAATAAAGCACAGGCAAAGGGAAGGAGACAAGATGTACGTAAGTACAGGCACACATGCCTTGAACAATGTGCACTAGCATACTTTATTCACTTTGTTGAATTTCAGCTTATGTCATCCTTTTTAGTGCTTGAAAAGCATTTCAAGCATCACCTGGCAAGTGGATATACAATTTGTATCAGATCGGATCTTGTGAATGAGCTAATATGTTATAGTTTAGCTTTTAAAAATAGTCAATAATGTGCCAAAACAAGGGTTATAAATACTTAAAACAAAGTTTATGCAGAAATCTGGAGACGAAATTCAACATAGGAGGCAAAAGAGGAATGCAAAAACCCTCATGTTATTTAATTTTATAAGAGACTGTCAAATTGTGCAAACTGAGGGGCCATAAAATACAAACTGGAAGGATGAAGCAGAAAGGTAAAGACAAATCCAACATATGAGCCTGCTAAGTTTTATTCTCTTCTAGCCCGTATACTATTTATATCAACAATAGTATATCCATTAGCAACACAGCGTTTTTTGAATATTTTACTCTCCATATCTCAAAAGATCATTTGAATGGTAAACAATTAACATTCCTAGATATACATACTCAGGCATGAGGTACAACGGGGGAAATATAACATAGCATATTTCACTAAGCCTTCATTTAGTTTCAGAAGCACCAATCAAGATGCAGTAAATATTAACAAAATGAAGTAAAATACAAGCTGTCGACAGATAAATGAAAAGGAAGTTTTAAAGCACAGATCAAACCTCATTTGCATCTTTACAAACATCAGTAGAATTTTTCTTTGGCCACTTGACTCTCCAGCACCTACTTGTTTGTCCAAAAAAAAAATAAGTTGAACATATATGAAGCAGCTCTTTCTTTTATCAAACAAAGATGCGCACAGATGATAATGATGAGAAACTAAACCTTTCTTTACCAATGCGGCGAGCTATTTCTTCAGCTAAAGCTTGGCCTGGGGGATCAACATCTGTTGCTAGTATTATACGAGAAGCCTGGTAGGTTTTTCCCAGACATTGCAAATTCAGTTAGCTAATTCAGATGCCATATAAGCTACTGTGAGCAAGTCTTGTGACATTGACTTCTTTTGCATGGTAAGAAATTACCTTATCTAAATATTCCTTGCAGGTCCATAAATACTGAAACTTTTTGTCCTAGCTTTACAGAAAACACTGATCAAATGTTAGATCTCAACTGAACAATCATATACAGAAACTGCAAAAAGAAAGATGCTCCAACAACTCTGCGATTAAGTAGAAAAAGGAAAGTTTTACTCAGACTTTAAACAGTAGCTAAGCTAAACAAGCAAGTAAGAGATTTAAACATAACGCAAACAGCTACACCATCTGGAAGATGAAATTCAGCAAGACAGTAGGCTCGTTGAATGTTGAAAACAAGAAATCCTTAACATCAAGAAAGCAAAGTATTGACTCCAATTCATTAAGTAGAAACTTTGATCAATTTACCAGAAAATAAGGATAAATAATCCCCCTTTAATATGAAAATTAAACTCTCGAAAGCTGACTTCCTGAGTTTTTTTTTATTTCATTTTTCACTTTTCTCTAAGATTATGAACGAAAGACTGCTTTACCTACAGAATAACATCAGTCAGAAAAAACTAGAATGTTGAAGAAATTCAAAGAAGAACGTATAAAACAGATTTAGGAATTGGCAATATAACTAAGTGCAGAACATGATTGCCAACTTGTCAATCAATTCTTGGTTCTTAAATTTTGTCCAGATAGCTACTCTTGCCAAACTGGTTTTGATGTCTATGCAATCAAACAAGCAAAACAACACCAAAGAAGAAAAATCAATCTAGCTTATTTGACAAAAGTTTGCCATACTATGGCAAGCATCTCAAGTTGCATAACAGGGTCAATATATGTAAGCACTAACGTAAACATAGTTATTATGGTTGCATAAAGTAGTAACACTAGTTATTAAGTTTTCTGTTATTTTTTGACAAGTATTTGAATAATTTAGGTTAGTTTTAAGCGATGCCACTATCATGATTTTAGTGTCATCACCTGGTAGAAAAGTATACCTCAGCCTTGGAAAAATTTTGATGAACTTATCTAATACCCAAGGACAGCTAACCTTGCAATACTCTCTCAAAATACCCAATCATAAATATCAGACCGAACCAGATATCAACCCAGCCAAGGGGCTGCATCACTGGTCAAACTGATGAGTCGATCAGTTGGATCAGAAACATATTAAAATTAATAATAAATCAACATAATTATTAAAAAAATAATATAATGTTTAAAAAAACTATATACATAAGCTATCAATATTTTTTTAGTATTAAAAGTTTGAAACCACGAAATGATACGATAAATTTTATTTAGTTTTCTTCTTTTTTAAAATAAAAATATAAACTGAACTGCATTTTATCTCCTCTCCTTTTTTGACAAAAGAAGATTATGGAAATATAAAGAGTAAAAGAACAATAGACTAGGGCTATGTTATATGGACTTGGGTTCGTGCTTAAAGTGCTATTGCTTGTCTAAGCATCGGATCCTTTCAATTTTTAAGAGTTTCTCCTTATGAAGCCATGTCCAAGTGGGCTACCAATATCCATTTTAAGAGTCAAGTGCAAGTACTTTACGCTAAATTGAATGGTTATTAATTTCTTTTATTTTTTCTTGCTCTATTCCATTGCTCTTTTATATGTTTGTTATGACATTTTGTCCTATTTCGATCATTTTTTACGCTCCCTGACTTTTGTAGCTTTATGTTTTGATATGAACTAGCATAGCACTCCCCCCCCCCCAATGGATTACCTTCTTCCTCTTTTTTTCCTCTCTCCCAGTCATTTCAAGCCATCAACAAAGAGAAAAAGGACACCCCAAAAGGAGGAGCAGCTGCTGATATGTACCGGTCAGTACAAAGCAGTGCACAACGGTGGACCCAAAAACCGAGAATGTGATTCATTCCAGTTCCTGCTGGGTTAAGTTGCTATGCCCCATATCGGCCAGTTCAGGCCGGTACAGCAATCATAGGTCTCATATAGTGAGATAACAGGCTAAAACGTTATAAAATAAAATCATCTAGTAAATCTAAAAAATTGTGCCTTGGAGAGAATCACATAAATGAATGCAATGTAAAGTACAAACAATAAGGCTCTTTAGTCTTTATGTGTTGTGTTTCAAAGATGCAGCCCCAAGAAATAAAAACACAGCTTCTAGTTTTACCCTGAAAAGTAATAGTAGCTCAGTTGCTCCCTTTTATCAAACCTTGCCTTATTCCATATTTATTCAGCAAACAAGGCATTTAAATTGTGCCTTGTAGATAAGTCCCCTATATCAGCTATCAAACCTTGCTTCCTCTCTTTGTCTAATCTCTGCACCTCAACCCTAAAGACACTCATTGTCTTCTCTTTCTATCTAGACCACAAGTTCTACACTTACAATCTACAACCAAAGTAACTTTAATATTCTTCAGTCAAAGAAGAGCAACAATGCAAAGCTACCTTCCTAAGTGAAGCATTTGCATTAATAGGATAGAAGCTACCAAGAAAAGCTTAACATTCAACAATCGATGACAAAAAATTTCCTTCAAACTTAGAATATGGTCCAACCTCTTTTTCATTCGGTATCTCTTCCGAAACTTTTGCAGGTGCACCATCAGGTACACTAACGCAATTTCGATAGCCAGCCTCTTCCATGGAGAGCTTATCCACTTCGCCCTCCACCTATTACCATGAGGAGAGGGAGTTAGGAAGAGAAAAAGAATATCAAGGAAGTAGTTTTATCAAATTAAATAGGCTATTGATGGATATATTACAATTATAATATCATTTGCTTGTTTGATATCATCAAGCCCATAAAATATTTTTTCAGTGTCCCTTTCCTGGTAGAAAAGAAGAACAAATATGTTAACAATGTAAAATATTTCTTCATTTTATATACCAGGGGCAGAGATTATATGATTAAAAAAAACTCAATACGGGATATGATCATAAACCTGCCAAAATTTTTTTGAGACTTCACGATACTTGCAGCCTACAAGAGTTCCATTTCGTCTATAGGTAAAAGCGATAACAATCTGTAGATAATAGTTGCAATATTATCATTGTCACTGATGACCAGATATGAAAGTACCATAGGACTGCAATCAGACCTGATCATTATATTTACGCTGCATTACAGCATTTCTTCGAAGTGTTTCTGCTGATATCATTCTCTCGGAGAAGTATGCAACAAGCTGAAAATTAAATGAAGCGGGATAAGAAAATGGGAAATCACATCCATGAATTTAAATGATATGATTGATAATATTACAGCATGAATATGTTCTCAAGATCGCATCAAATCATATTCTTTACAATGGAGCGAAAACAGAAATGTCCTCTCTTTCCCCTATCATCGGTTTCAGTTCTAGCCAAAAATCAAATAAAACCTATATATATAGATGTTGCTTTCGGTTTGGCCTATGCCATGATCAGCCAAATTATCAGTTTTAGCCAAAATCCCAAATCTTCCAAAGAGCTATAGATGAATGTATTCACCTTAAGCTCATCACAAATTGGCTCTAATAATATTGGAGGGGGAGGGGGGGGGGAGGGGGGGGGGACATAAAGATGAACTACCTCTTCACACAAAGGCTCTAGTTGAAGTTCCCTTTCTGAGATTTTTCGGTGCCCCTTAACTTGCAAAGGCTCATCTGATCTGAGATTGTGTGCCTTGACCTCCTCAGAGACCTGTAAACAGAAGGTGATCATTGCAAAGTGCAAGAAAACTCTTGTCTGCAATAAATCATTATGGCATCCATAACTAATCTGTTATAAGCTAAGGATACCTTTGCAGTGCCTCTCCAACCACATTTAGCTCTGAAACACGACCACATGGCTAATTGTCTACAGCATCAAGAGGAAGAAAACAAAGATTAGTTTGAAAAAGGTAAACTGCAAGGCTGACAATTAAACAATTGTAAGGACAGAGAAAAAAATATGGCAATAATGTGAAAGAAAAATTGAACTCACAGATCTTCACGGATGAAAAGTGAGAAGCTCTTCTCCTCTGAAGACCCTCCTTTACACTAACATAACAACAGCGTAAATTGATAAATATTTTTTCATAACGAAAGCAATATTTGACATGGATGGGCATCCACTGAAGTCAGTTAGTCAAACATGTTTGTATCTACACTACTTATAAAACATGTATTGATGGGCTCAGTAAATTAAAAAAGAAAAAAGAGAATAGAAGTTCATACTTCTTGAATTCGATTTCCAATATGTTACATTTGACCAATCAGGTGTAGGTATCCATATTTGTTGAAATCAAGGTCCGACGTACCGGTACCGGCGGTACCGATCGGCGTACCAGTGGCGGTCCGGACCGGTTCCGTACCGGTTCCATACCGGTTCTCCAACGATAAGCTACCAGTACCGGATTTCACGTTGATCCGGTACCGGTCCCCGGCCGGACCGGTATGTACTGGCTCATACCAGCCAGTACGGACCGGTGTGGCAGACCATGGTTGAAATGATGTCCTAATGAAACATTGATACATTGTATAAGATATATATTGTAGCATTCATGAGGTGGTTGTATTTTATTTCTGTGCAATGTCTGGGTGTTGGTCAATCTTCCAACCATACCATATCTATGATTGGTTGAAGGAACAAGGAGTTAGAACCCTAGTTCTGCCTTCGTTGTCTAAAGCAACTGATTGAGGTTTCTACAATGTCCTACCACCCCACCCACCTACCCACCATTGTGGATGATGGCAACTTAGATAGCGCCAACTATTCTCAGTTGCTAGAGTAGGGGCTAGCGGACCATGCATTAACACTTCATGACAAATTGACCAGAGTATGCTTGGCTGAAACAACAATTTTGAGGTAAGAGTGTGTTTGCTATATGTCGTAGCATTTGCATGTTTCCTGACATAAGGAAACCATGTGGATTACCGTAGGTCACATTCACTTTATTCACTGCACTATATAAACCGAGATGAGTTCATGCTTAGTGGCTCATTGGGTGTGCATGACTTGTACTAACAACATGTAGATGCCCAATAAGGGATCCAGTATCCAACATAGGGTTTAATAAATTCAGGTCAAAAGAGTTGATCAAACAATCAAATCCAAACAATTATTTGTCAACAATTTTTTGACAAATTTATTTGTTGTATAAGAATAAATATGAAATATATCAATTTGTTCGCAAAGAATTTTCTCAGCGAAAGAGTTTCACCAATGCCTAGTCAAACCCTAAAGCCCAATGGATGAATGTAAGGTTACGGGCTTGAAGGTATTATTATACCATCTCAAGAACCAACAAGACTGATGGGCTATAATGGAGGGATACAAGTGCAAATAGACCTCAAAACTCATTATGTTTTGTGTCCTAAAGACATTGTTATAACACTATTTTCCTAGGTCACAATTTAGATGTGAGAGTTATTTGAGATGTGTTAGGACTTATCTATAGCCCTATGAGCGAAATCCTGTATCTACCTATACAATCCCATGCATTCACAACATGAGCCAGCTTATTTTAGAGCCCATCAGTGTGCATAAATAGGCATGGATTCACAACTTCAGCCTACAGAAGATTCTGAGGACAAGAGCTAGGCTAACTAGGTCTTCAATCCCAATCGAGGTTGTTCATGTGGCATTTTTAGGCCAATTCTGAGAGGTTATTGCGGCCATTGTTGGGCTAAACATTGAGAAGCATATGAGAAAGCCTATTACAGTGAGAGGCGGACCCTCTCCTAAGAGTTAGGCAAGAAAGGAGGTCAGTGCTACTAGTTGAGCATCATTTTTCCTCTCCAAATTGGATTAAAAAAGAAGAGAGAGGCAGCTAACAACATAAGTGGGGCCACCATTCAAGTGTATCACTTTTCTCCTCATATGATTAGGAGAGAAGGGGAACAGGCGGCCACCTGTCTCCTATACAAAAGGTTGGACTGGCCCCTAGGATATCCCATACTCTTTCTTTCTCTAATAACTCCTCTCTCCCTTCTCACTCATATCTTCTCCCAACACCCCCCCCTACCCCTCTTCCTTCTTTTCTATTGCTTCTGTAATGGATCTAGCATTTGCTGAAACCCTAGGACACCTCTGTGATGGGTGAAGCAATTCCAAGCAGATAGTGAGAGTAACAAGTGGAGGTTATGCATGGATCATCTACGGGTATTTGGTTGTGAGATAACCTCGATCGAATCACTTACATTGGGGCATGAGCAATCATCTAATGTTCTAAATTACTTCGAGATATTTTTGCATGCTACTACCTGATTTGGGCACGTGATGATTATTTTCCTGCTGTACTTCCCCTTTATCATGCTTTCAATATTGTACCTTAAGAAATGTGGTGTTCTTTGGGTAGAGCATATCACAATGCTTTATACAGAATACATGTCCATTAGTCATCTGATAAAAGTATGGTGAATTTCCTTTTCTTTTAGGAATTGTGAATTCAATCGTTCATTTCTAAATTATACCTCATCTATTTGTCTCATTTTCAGTGCACGCAATGATGCATTATATGGATGTGATACCTCTACGAAACCAAGCATTGAATAATACAATGAGAATGATCTAAAATATCCTCCTCCAGCATTCCAAGACTTTCTCACTATCAACAACAAGGTGAAATGCCAATGAGTTGCTTAATGGAAATAATATCGACTAGCATAAAAAGCAACACAATTATTCTTTTTTCACTAATCACTTCAAAATGAGATCATGTCATCTTCAAGTTCAAAAGAGTGCAACTAAGTCATATTCTGATGTTTTGTGAAGATGACAATTGGCACAGCAATTAACCTGTTATTTACAAAAACATTACCAATTTGGCATTCTAAAGACGGTAGAAAGTAAATGACTGACACTATTGGAGTGGGGGTGGGGGGTTGGGGTGGGGTTTGAGTTGTGGAGCCCATGATGTGTCTGAGTGGTACCAGAACTTTTGTAGTAATTCAACCTTATAAAGAAGAAATAATAAAAATAGAACTTTTAAAGCATTTGCCTCATCGAATAGAATCTGGAGCTATACCTGTGCAATATAAGGCACTTGTTTTATCATCTGTACAAACAACATTAATTCATGCATATATGTATGCAAAGAAATATGTTGGAACCAATTCATGAGGTGCAGATACCAATTTTTGTGAATTTACAAGTAGGAACAAGTATATCTTGTACAGGCTTACATAAAATACAACAGACACATTGAATGCTTCTAAATTTATATTACAGAACAGAGCAGGTTTGCCAGGTTTTCATCATCCTGATGAGAACCCTAATACGTCCATATTGTAACAGGACAACTTCACAACCAAATTAACTAAGAAGAAGAAGAAGTAACACTAATTCCACTATGGGAAAATGATAATAATAGACCAAATTGAGAACAAGACAGAAAAGGAAATGAGCATGAGACTAGGAATTACAATTTACAAACTACAGCCAACACGTACAGTAATTAAGATTAATACAATCAACAAGCAAATTAAGTAAATATAGCAAATAATAGAACAAGAAAATGAGAGTGGAGTAAAAGCCACCTGTGGGCACGTCATGCGTGAATACTTCCCAGGCTGACAAGAACCACACTTAATTCCTACTTCTGCCAACTTAGATTTTAATCGGGCAAGTCGCTCTGTGTCAACCATCTTATCATCCGGCTTTGGCAGATGAACTAACCCACAACCAAAAAAAAAAATGTCAACAATACATAGTAACCGATTCAGGTATGATGCTCTAACATTCTGGTAGTTATCGAAGGAAAAAAGATCGAATTTTTAAGCATCACTCGTCCGAGGCACATGAAATTACCCATAAAAAGTAACAAAACGTTGAAAAACGAGTCAATTATGATATCTAGACAAATATCTATGTCCTAAAAGGGAAAAAGATTGGATTTTTAAGCTCGGTACCAGTTTTGTTGACCATGAGCGGGCCAACGGAGAAAAACCTAGCTGATTTCAGGCAAGACGGTAGATATTTGGAGTTGGGACTCCGTGGGCTCTGCAAGACGAGGCGCCGGTGGGTGTGGAGATGGAGAAGGCGATAAGGGGAACCGGGTACCGCCGCTGCGGCGGAGCATCTCATCGGAATGTGCTTGGAGCCACCCATGAGGAAGCTGGAAGGAAGGAGTGTGTGGAGAGAGCGGCGGGGGAGCGGAGGCATCATCCGAGGAGGGCTCGCGCCCTCAAGGCCGGAGAGCAGGTGGGCGAAGACTTGGGAGGAGATGAGGGGGGGGGGGGAAATGGGAAAAGGATTCCGTTTGAAATGAGAGAAATTGCGGTTTTGGGGTTCTTATTTAGGGTTCTCCGGCCGTGCATCGACCGAATAGGTCTTGGAGTTCAGCCGCTGGATGGCATTGGTCTCTCGCATCTGCTTTTGTGAGGAGTTAGCCCATTGAGGGATCTTGAGTTCAGCCAGTTTAGCCCATTCTTAAACCAATACAAGTTGTGCTCAAGGCTCAAGCTCCAACCTTCACAATAGGAGAGACTAAAGTATGCTTCAATATGGTCAATCTTTGGGGCAGTCCTATATGTGTCCATGGCTCAAAATTATCCACATTAATCCTTACATACTGTATGCAAGCCTAGCATGAAATGGATTTACTTAGATGAGCATTTTTGCATAAAGCAGTATCCATCTAGTCATATTGCATGACCATAGACCAGCAAGGTAATTCTACATCAATATTGGACCCAACAATAGGCAAGGCCGATCGAGATCTACAAGTAAAAATTAGTCATCCATTACTCGATTCTAGAAAAATGTTTAGCTTCGACATGGACCTCTATGCAGTACAATACCTCAAACAAGATACATAGTGTCATGACTATGATTGACATATACAGAACGCATTTATATTTGTTAGCATTAGGGCATGCGAAATTATTTTTCATCCATCTCTACGAGCTTATACATGGAATAACCTTCATAGGCTCATGCGTGAGATTTTGTTTAGCAATCTTGGACGAGGTTATGATCTTAATTAATCCAGAGCTAGAAAAATAATTGCTATAAAACTTGAAATTGAGATAATGAGACATGGTTGATCAGACATATGAAACCCATGCTGAATAAAAGATTTTACTTGTTGGTATTTGGGATACATATCCCTTTTGATAAGCTGGATATTTGATGTATGTATATGCGGATATTTATTAGTTTAATTAAGTTATATTGGATATTTAAAAAGAGGTTTCATAATTTATATTTTTGTTTTGGTGTCACTTATTGTTATTTTTAAACTATATTATTATATTAGTGTGAATATGCAGAAATTTTTATCGGGCTATAAAGCTCACAACCCTCTTTCTTTTTTTTAGAGTTGCAGGTGTGTAGTACTTAGCTATAGTTGAGATCACAGGTGGAAAGGGATGAATAAAAAAAGCATCATTGTTACTAGTTGGATGAATGAATTTAACTTTATACAAGTTTGTTACTTGTTATGAAATGAGATTATTTTTGTTTAAGGATATTGAGGTGATAATAAATTTTTAAGCCTAGCATATTTTCTAAGACCCTGCCCTAGAGAGTATACGGCCATGTCACGTAACTGACTCGGGTGATGGGTTTCGGGCGTGACAAATACTATGCCTTAAAATTGCTTATCAAGTATAGGATATTAGAAACATATTGAACACACTCATATTAAAATTAATTCTTAGAGCATGTATTTTGAACATTTGATATTGCATTATTTATTTCATTCATTAATCATTTTTATTATTAAAATTAAATTCTTTGCACTCTCTTCGGGCAAAACAAAAAAAAACAAATAGAGTAGTTCTATTTTTGCAAGAAAAACTACCTTTGTATCTAAAATCATTGACATCTAGATATAATAGCAGTTTTTCATGCAATGATCATTTCACTTATCAACATTGTGTATCATCTAATATTGTCGTCTGATACAACCTCCTTTGCTTATCCCTACCTTCTTACTAATTTTTTTTGTTAATTAATTACATCATGCTGTATAGTGAAGGTTACTTTCTCGTACTTATAGTGAAGAAAAGCATTTATATAGTGGTCGTGCACAGACATATGCATAAAAATCCTATGTGGGAGAT
Source organism: Phoenix dactylifera (assembly GCF_009389715.1). Lineage (NCBI taxonomy): Eukaryota > Viridiplantae > Streptophyta > Magnoliopsida > Arecales > Arecaceae > Phoenix > Phoenix dactylifera. The sequence goes on from NC_052400.1 coordinate 1,441,761, forward strand.
AATCCATATGAAAAAATAATTAAAATAATTAAAATATCTTTAATGGATAGATGATTAAAAAGAAATATTTATATGACGATCGCGTTGAGAGACAAAAAAAAAATAATTTTAATATTTTATTTAATTAAAATAACTATGATTTTTATTAACGGTGTTAGGAAAACTGTTATATTAGGAATATTTATGAAAAATAGTGTTTTAACAGAATACATAAATAAATATAAATTTTAAAAAAATATTTATACAAATTTAAATTAAAAAAAAAAAGAAGTATTTATGCAAAAACAACCCTAACATAAACCACGTACAGAAGCCTGTCACAACACATAAAAAGAGGGTGGGCGTAGGCGAAGCGGTTCCCGGACGCACCCCAAGTATCTCTCCACCGTTATATGGTCGGAATCACCCGCGAAACTGCGGTTCAAACCCTCCTTCCCTCCCTTCCTCCCTCTCTCTCTCATGGCGCCCACTTCTCTAATTCCCCTGGCCCTCTCTTTCCTCCTCTCCGTCTCCATTAACCCAACCCTACCTTCCTCCCTCATCAACGAACTGAACCAACCGCCGCCGCCCGATTTCCCGGCAATAGTCTCCAACAACTGCCTGAAAGACCCCTCCCTCCGTTACTGTAACTCCGCAGCCACTGATATCACCAACATCTACAAATCCACCGTCGTTGCCCGACACCTCTGCACCGCATCCAACAACTCCGACTGCAACCTCTCCTTCGCCAAGATCGACCTCCGCTCCCGTCCAAAGGTCTCACCTTTATACCTCTCCTTCGCCTTCTTCTGGAAGTACTGCCCCTTGTCGGTGCTATCCATCGATCTCTCGAACAATTCGCTCGATGGCCCGTTCCCATCTGATGTTCTCCAATGTACCCAGATCCATTCGCTCGATATAAGCCTGAACAAGCTCGATGGGACTCTCCCTTTGGAGAACTTCACCCTCCTATCCAACCTCTCCTTCCTTAACCTGTCCTACAATCACTTCTCGGAAGGCAACATAGAAGGAATCGCATTCTTCGAGCGCTTTAACTCCTCGAGCTTTCTTCACTCGGGTCTTTTCCCCGGCGACCACCACTACGGGTTCAGAGTCACCACAGCAATCTTATTGCTGATTGGTGTTTTGGTCTCTGTTGTCTCAGTAGTAGGTTGTTTTGGATGGGTGTTTGTGCGTCGACCGGACCTTTTGCCGTCATTTCTTCGGAGAAGCCAGAAGTTTACACTGGCAATGCTCAAGAAGTCTACTGATGGGTTTTCAGAGGATAATTTGGTGCGGAGAGGAGAAAGGGGGGAGATTTACAAAGGGAGACTCAGAGGTGGGCTTGAGGTTGAGATTAAAGTACAAAGAGGGAGGATTTCAGTCGAATCGCGCAGGGCCTTCGATGAAGAGTGCCGGGTTCTTGTGCAATTACGACATAAGAACTTGGTTAAGGTGCTGGGTTGGTGTAATCAGAGGGAATTAAGGGCTGTAGTGATGGAAAGGATGTGGGTCTGCAGTGTGGAAGGGTGGCTTTTGGGATCGCCGCCATGGAAACAGAGGCTAAAGGTCTCGATGGGAGTGGTCGAGGCGATGTGTTATCTTCAAGAGCAGCGGCCTTCCGTCGGATATGATCTTAGGACCAGAAATGTGATGCTGACCGAAGACAATGAGCCTTTGATTTTGAAGTTCAAGGTTCTGGATCAGAACACCGAATCAACAAGTAAGTACTGAAACAAATGGCTTCTGGGAAATGGTTGTTTCTTCTCTTTTTTTTTCTTCTGGGTACTGAGTTCTTCTCTTTTTAAGTACTAATAGTAGTTCTAATAGTATTATTATCAGATGTTTTAATCTATTGGAACTTATTTCTCTATTTCAAATGGTTTATTCATAGGAGGTCAGCAATAAACATTTTTTACTTACATTTAATTAAATCTCTCCAAGAAGTTAAATAATTTCTTAGTTTATACTCAATAGCTTATACATATATATACATACCATTAAAGATGGCTGCTTCAGTGATTTCAGCTTTGTGTCATAGATGTGGATAGACTCTCTTTATTACCTTAAGTTATTTAGATTACGGAAAATTGCCGGCCTTGTGACATTCTACGAATAGTATTAAAGGCATGCGATCTCAACGAAGTTTTTGGGTGGGGTGATCTCCTCCTCCACTTAAAAAAGTCTTCCACGCATGTTTTGACAAAACAATGCTCAATTATAAAAAATAAAGAAAAAGCAAACATGTTCCCGTCCTTAATCATGCCAAATGTTTCATATGGCATCTACATTCTTGTATATGCTTATAAAGGAATGAAGAAAATGATCATTTCTATCAAGAAAAAAAAGAAGAAGAAGAAAATGATCATCTTCCAATATAATATTTAAGATTAATGTGTTATGGTTGACCCTTTGCTGAGAATGTAGACAAATGATTGCTAATAAGATAACATCTTAGAACGTATACATTTTCCATGAGTTTGGTGCAGCACACAAATAATTTTGACAGACACTGCATTGTTTATGCTGACTACACTCCGATTCACCGCAAAGAACTAATAAGCTAGGCCGATGTGCATCAAGTAAATCATGTGCCCTAATTTAGACCCAATAAGGAGTTTTATTTCTTCTCTTAGAGTTCAAACAGCATTGAAGGAAGATTTATAGAAGGTTATTGTTAGGCCTGGTAATATGCATTGTTGATGCTTCCCAAAAGGCCAAGTTCAAGTTATTAGTTGACAGTTACATTACAAGTACTTGAAGAACAGAGTCTCCAAAAACCAACTACACAGAACAGTGTCATCTCTTGCTATTTTGAGAGAACACCATAAGTGGTATTTTTTCTTAAAAGCGGCAATTTATATAGGTCTAACGTAAGTATATCCTGCCAAATCATGAGAGAGTAAAGAGTACAAGGGAGAGAAAATGTCTCCTGTAGATGTCCAGAGGAATTTTCCGAAAGGCCGGGCGACGAAGGAGGCGACCAGTTTGATGTCCTATTCGCCTCCCGAAACATATGTACTGCCTGAAAGCCGCCTATCAGATGAGAGGATGGCCATCACCATACCTATCCACACCTCGGATCCAGTCAATCACCACAGAAGAATCTCCCTCGAGATACACCCACTTGGCTTCGAGGAACCTCCTCGTATAGGACTTAGATATGACTAAGAAATCCCTATGCTTTAATTTTGTAAAAGTAATATGTTTTTACTATTTGGTTGCAGACATTTACAAGTTTGGCTTGTTTCTTTTGGAGTTGGTGACCAACAAGCGTCCGCATGAAGCATTCGAAAGAGGTGAAATGGGGTTGATCGATTGGGTCAGCATGCATTACCCTGGTCATGAGAAGAAGGTAATAGATGAGAAGATGAAACTCACCAGCACTACATACAAGCAAATAAAACACACCATAGACATCGGACTAGCATGCACTGATCTGTCTGCAGGTCATCTGCCGACTATAAGCCATATTTACAGCACTCTTCGTAAAGTTGTTCATCTTCTCTAGTTCAGACTGCTAAAAGCCATAGAAGACCTCACAAGTAAAGGAAAGAAGAGCGAGGAGACACAACATGTACATTTCTCATGAAGACAGAGACCATAAGCTTGCGAGCGCCATGGTGATTTGCTGCACTGCAGCAGCCTCCTCCTGTTTTGTTTCTGTATGCCAATAATTTATGGTGAATGTGAATTGGCTGGAGAATATTTTTTCTTGGTGGTTGGTTCATCTAAGAGTTCTTTGATTATTCCTTGCAAGAGACTGCCATATATTTTTAGTATCTTGACATGAACCATGGTTTTGAAAAGCTTCAAGTTTGAAAAATGTTTGGCTTGATAAGCTACCACATTTTCAGGGGCCATATATAGCTATCTGAGAGTTTTTTTGCCATAGTTCTTAAAACAAATTTTCTTAAATCATATTTCTTAAATCATACACGAATAAAACATTGAATGGTTTTATAGAATTCGTAGTCCATAAATAAGTGTTTAACAGTAGAATGAATAATGATGAAATTATTCTTTTCATAATAAAAATATAATTTTCGTAAATATGAAGTTCATAGTTCCTAAACGGGCCATTAATATTAAAATATTCATAAAATTATTATTTTATAATAAATTATGGGTATCATAATACCGTATGCTTGATATTTAATTTTAAGAAAATATAATATCATCAATATTGAGTATCATAAGCATAGAAAATATATAGAAATTTAAAAATTAATATGGAGTGTCAGGATTACTTGCAAGTTCGAAAACTACTAAGTAGTATAAGATTTAGTTACCTCTTTTGTTTTAGACTTTCAAATTTTACTAGGCGAACCAGCTAAACCTATTTAAAGATATTAAAAGCGAGATTAATTTTTATTCGAATTATAATAATAAGAAAAAAAAACGGTTGGTCGGATGATAGTGTTTAACAGCTCCAAGCAAGTCAAGTCTAAGCAACTCGATCAAGGAATCATTGGGTATAGACTTGATCAGGGCTAAAGTCATTCGACAAGGTTCATCATCAGTGGGTTCCAAGGATACTAATAGGGATGGGATGATCGGTCCAGTAGGCGGCTTGGGCAGCAAAGTAGTGTAGGATCTCTTTTCAGGAGTCAACTTGAATCCATAGAATAGGGAGATAGAATTTAGTTCATGGATCCATAAGTCTTCTTAAAGAAAGAAATAGGGAGATGAGAGAGAAATAAGAGAGGGATGGCTCTCTCTCCTCCCCCCCCCCCTCCCTCTTCTTCTCTTCTTCTTTCCTCTTTCTTTCTTCTTCTTCTTGCAAGTAAGTGGGTGGTTCAAGGTGGTTTCTGTGGCCGAGGTCCAGTAGGTGGCAGTAGGCTATGGAGACATGAGGCGGAGGGAGGCCGGCGACGACGAGCGGCCGTCCAAAAATCAAACTAAAAATAAGGCGGAGAAAGGGATTTATTGGCTCGGTCATTCTCGGATCCTAGCCTACTTGCTGGCTGCTGGCGTTCTAGCTCCGATGGAGGCCGATGCAAGAAAAGGGACGAGGCCCTTGGCGACGAACGCCAGCAGCGATGACGGTCAGAAAAAGGGAGAAGGAGGTGAAATAGAGCAAAATAAGGGATCTTTTTTCTTGAGCAGTTTTTGGTCAATTTCTTGGCCGGCAGCCAAGAATCCTAGTCGTCAGAAGAAGAAGAAGGAAAGGGGAAGAAGGCTAGGGCATTACCTTGGTTCCGGCAATATCCGACATTCCCAATTTTTGGCGAGCCTAGTGATGGGATGCCATGAGTTTGAAGGGAGAAAAGAGGGAGAAAGGGTCGAGACACTCGATGGTGGTGGAGGGCTCGTTCTTATAGAGGAGCCCCTATGGTCTTAAGAAAAAAATCAGTATAAAAATACTATTGCAAATCTTTCCATTTCAGATAGGAGCAAAGATGATGGGAGAACAAAATAAATGATGATATTCTGCATGTTTTTAAACCCTTTAAATGTTTCTAAATAGAAATTTCAATGTTTTCAAGATATAGGATGAATGCATGAAATAAATATTATGCGAACAGGTTTCTAGCAATAGAACAAAAAAACTTAATTTGTCTTTTGTTTCTATGACTATGGACTGGATAAATGATTTGAATTACATCCCCTTCATGGTCCACCATATATTTGGGTATTCCAAGGGGGAAAAAAAAAGTCACACCACAAACAAGCTTTATTGCGAAGCTTTATTTGGCGGTAATTTAACCTTCCCTCCAATAAACGAATACAAACCCAGCCTCACTTCCATGCCAAGTCCAGAGGTGTCACCATGGCCCTTCCCAGAGCCGCCTACCTCGCCAACCTCCTCCAATCCTTCATCACCAAGCGATCCCTCCGCCCCGGCAAAGCCGTCCACGCCCAAATTTTCTCCGCCGGTCTCTCCGCCGACACCTTCCTCTCCAATCGCCTCATTGAGCTCTACTCCCACTGCGAAGCTCTCAGCTACGCCACCAAAGTCTTCCACTCCATCCCCCACCCCAATGTCTTCTCCTGGAACGCCATCATCTCTGCCTGCTCAAAAGCCGATGATTTGGAGTTCGCCCACCAACTATTCGATCAAATGCCCGACAAGAATGTCGTGTCGTGGAATACCATGATCAGCGCCCTGGCGCGGGGTGGGTTGGAAAGAAAGGCGTTGGATTTTTATTATATGATGATCGAGGAAGGACTCCTCCCGACCAATTTCACCTTTGCCAGTGTGTTGAGCGCCTGCAGGAACCTAATGGCTTTGGAAGATGGGAGGCAGTGCCATGGGCTCGCTGTGAAGGTTGGTCTCGATGAGAATTTGTTCGTGGAGAATGCATTGCTTGGCATGTACACCAAGTGCGGAAGTGTTAGTGATGCATTTGAGATATTTGATGGGATGGCACGGCCAAATGAGGTGTCATTCACTGCCATGATGGGTGGTTTGGTGCAGAGTGGTTCTGCTGAGGAAGCTGCGAGATTGTTTGGAAAGATGCACAGGAATGGAATTCCTATAGATCCGGTTGCAATTTCGAGTATTTTGGGTGCTTGTGCCAGAGCAGAGGATGAGGAATCAGCTTTGCTTAATCAAAATTCTCGGCTTTATGGGATTTTAGTTGGCCGATCGATACAAGCTCTTTCAATTAAGTATGGATTTGAATCAGGTTCCCATGTGGGCAACTCATTGATTGATTTGTATGCAAAGCATGGTGACATGAATGAGGCAGAAGGGGTGTTCAACTCACTGCCTGGTGTTAATGTTGTTTCCTGGAATATTTTGATAGCCGGGTATGGTCAGAGAGGTGACAGCAAGAAGGCGATAAATATGTTGAAACTAATGCAGCAATCCGGTTTTGAACCTGATGAGGTGACTTACATCAGCTTGTTAGCTGCTTGTGTCAAGTCTGGCGACATTGCAGCTGCTCGAGAGATGTTTGATAAGATAGCAAGCCCAAATGTGACTTCGTGGAATGCAATACTCTCTGGGTACTGCCAGGAGGAAAGCTATCAAAAAGCAATCGAATTGTTTCGAAAAATGCAGTTTCAAAATGTCCAGCCAGATCGAACCACTTTGGCTGTTATCCTTAGCTCATGTTCAGGAATTGTGTTTCCGGAATTTGGAAAACAGGTCCATGCTGCTTCCATAAGGGCCATGCTTCATAATGACATGTTTGTTGCCAGTGGACTGGTGGATATGTACTCAAAATGTGGGCATATCAAGGAGGCAAGGCAGGTTTTTGATCGCATGCCGGAGAGGGACGTTGTCAATTGGAATTCGATGATAAGTGGCTTTGCTCTCCACTCATTTAACAGGGAAGCTTTTACTTTCTTTAAACAGATGCGAGAAAATGGCATGTCGCCCACTGAATTTTCCTATGCGAGTGTGATAACTTCATGTGCTAGATTGTCTTCATTGCCTCAGGGAAGGCAAATCCATGCCCAGATAGTGAAAGATGGATACGATCATAATATCTATGTGGGGAGTGCTTTGATAGATATGTATGCCAAATGTGGAGACGTCAATGTGGCACGCCAATTTTTTGATAGCATGCCGATGAAGAATATTGTTTCATGGAATGAGATGATACATGGATATGCTCAAAATGGCTGTGGCGAGAAAGCTGTTGAACTCTTTGAGTACATGCTAAGTACTGAAGAGAAGCCGAATAGTGTGACATTCATTGCTGTTCTTACTGCATGTAGCCATTCAGGAATGGTCGATGGATGTATGAAATACTTGGATTCCATGGGAAAGGAGCATGGGATCAAGCCAATGGCTGATCACTACACCTGTGTAATCGATTGTCTTGGTCGTGCTGGTCGCCTGAAGGAAGCAGAAATGATAATAGACCAAATGCCATGTAAAGATGATCCTATTGTGTGGGAGGTCTTGCTTAGTGCTTGTGCCGTTCATGGAAATGCCAACTTGGGAAAACAAGCTGCAGATCAGCTCTTTCGCCTGGATCCACAGAATTCCTCACCCTATGTGCTTCTGGCCAATATATATGCTGCCCTAGGCCAATGGAATGATGCATCTGCTGTGAGAGCATTGATGAGTGAGCGGAGGGTGGTAAAGGACCGAGGGTATAGCTGGATGGATAACAAGAGTGGCGTTCATGCTTTTATGGTTGATGATCTGGGGATTGTGGATGGCAAAGATAGTGCTTTTGGTGCAATGAAAATTGGCAAAAAAGATGAACACTGCACGGCTTGGTGAGGACTTTGGGATCCCCTTGTGTTATTATGGATTACTGGTGACCAATTTTTGTCAGGTAATTGAAGCATGGGACTAGACATGCAATGGTTGTGATGCACCAACAATAAATAAACCTTAGAGCTGGCATAGTGGTTGGTTGCTATGGAACCATCCTATCAATCGTCTTAAGTGAAACTGAAAGGCATGTTTCTGTGCCAGTTGATATTTCTTTACACCTGGTCCAGCAAGAGCTGAATCCTTGCTCGAGAAACCTTGCTTTTAGTAAGGGCTTATATTTTTCTCACATTTTACACTTGCCACAACGTGGCATTGTTTGCTTTTCTGCTACTACCCAGCAGTGAAAGAAGAAATGCACGAGTAGATTATACTGCTTTCAAATTGTTGTGATAAGTCATACATACTGTGGAGGACAATAGTTACAAAAATCAAAGTTACAGAATATATCTTGGATGGCAGAAGTAATTTAAAACCTTGCAGGATAATGAGGAAATTAGCTGTGATTAGGAGGTTGAAAGGACACTGCAGGACTGTCATTTGAAGACCCAGTACAGGTGAGTCCAGATTGTTCTACCATGATACATTTTTATGTTTAATACCCGCTGTTTTCTCTAATCTTGACGACAAGACTAATCTGAGGCTTCTGATGGTTTTGACCTATCAAAGATGCAGGAGGTAGATTTATTCATCCTGTTTTGATTCTGTGCTTGTAAATTTTCAGCTCTTTGTTGTGCTGCCAAACAGTGTGCACACAAGGCTATGATATCATATTGGCATGAAACATTCAATTAATTCAGTGAGATCCTCGGTCAAGAATATCATCTGAACAGATTCATATGTTTATTCCAGTGGTTGGCGCAATTACTTCAGTTCCAGGGCCACCAGTAGAACCAAGTTGTCGAGTTAGCATCAATGGGAAGCCTCGGTAGCTGCTGCTGAATGGATAGATTCCAGGGTAAAGGATGGCCATGTAATAAAAAGGGGAACCCCTTTGGTAGAATTTTTTGATTGACCAAAATGGATTAATATTCTTTACTACAATGCTGACATGCCCATTCATCTTTTTAAATGGAATAAATCTGAATTTTTTTATCAAAAAGTTATCAGGATCGCTAATTGAGTTGAAGGATATGAAGGAAGCTCATATCAGATGTGGTCGTATAAATAACAAAGAACCATGGGCGCATCTGTGACATTCAGTGTTTAGTTTTAAGTTCAGGTTCTTGGATGATCATTTCTGACATTTTTTTTCTTTTCCTGATTCTCAGTGCAAGCATATCCTGCTTCCCTTGAAGCTTCATGACTGAAGTGCTGAATTATTAGTGACACATGAAGCACGTAAAGATCTCAGGGCATATCAGAGAAAGTTGCATGCTACCTCCAAGGCAGAGTACTAAAGCAGAAACTCCTTGCAAGCACAAACCTGCATACTTAGATGTTGCAAAACAAAATTTCTGCTAGCAATTTGTATGTTTTATCCAACCAATTTGCTCATTTGCTGTAGATTAACTTGAAATGTTCAACATTACTCATTTCTCTCCATCCATTAGATTACTAGCATTCAGAATTCAGAACACCATAATGGTTGCATAAAGACTGAAATTTTATATGACACCCATTAGAATGATTATATTGAAATGGATGCCTTGTGAAATTGTGATTAATGCAGTTTAACTTGTTAGAACATGCCTATTAACAAACAGGATTAGATAAGGTCCAAATAAGCAGGAGAGTCAAGCTTTGTCAATGTTTGATTAGGAAAGACAGCATTTAAAGGAATAATATTTAGCCAAAATAATTAGGCTAACACGTTCACTATTCAAAAAGAGAGAAACCAGGTGGATTTATGGTAGAAGCTTCATCAAGACCCAACGTTATATGAGGGGAAGAAAGCAGCAAGTGAAATAACATATTGCAAGACAAAAATATGTAACCTGAAGAAAGTAACATCTTCAGACTAATTAATAATTGAAATATACTCTGATCATTTTCTTCGATATCCGGTTATATTGTAAAATATGAACTTTTAAAATGAGGTTGAAACAAACTGCCAGACATTTTTCTATACAATTTTTGAGAGTCCATATCCATCTCTCTTTCCATCAGCTTTTCTCATAACTAATCTGGATTGTCCAATAAACATAATCCTAGTCCACAGTTTTCCATAAATCTATTGCTTGAAACTCATACACAGGACAACTCTGAGAAGCATTTATTCTGGTGCTCACACATCTTACCAGTCTTGGTCCCCATGCTCCAAGTGATGACAGATTATGGAACCCACATCTAAGAAATTAGTAACATCAGGAGTCGCAACAGGGTTCTCTAGTAGCCCATTCAGTCCAAGACCCATCATAGACTGAAACATCTGGCTTTCCAATCCGATGGAGACCCTGCATAAAGATGAATCTGTGACTTCTCTCATGCTGAGGTGAATGCCTTGTAAAAAGAAGAAATAATTTCTTCTATCTTACCAGCACAAGTATGCAAGCAGTTACGCCGGTACCACAAGAGGCGACCACAGGGCGATCCAGAGAAATGCCTGCAATGAATTTTAATCTTTCCTTTATCAAGAAACATGGTAGGGATGGCAACTTCTGTATTTGAACAAAGGACCTCTCTTCAGCCATGTGCTGAAGCGAGGAGTGCCAACCAAGGACTCAAGTGCCAGTAACCGGCAGGAATAGCATGGCGTTGTACCATGCCAAAGTACAAAAAAATAAAAAGGGCTAAACACTCCTTTTACTTTTATTTTAAAAGGAATTCATAGGTGTTGTGCTGATCCATGCATGTCAGCTGACATGAACCGGCCGAAGCAGCATTTGAAATCTTGGTGCCAACAAATAGTCCCAAGTCTTGTTAGAAAAATAATGAAATTAAGCAGCCAAATTTGTCACCAATAACTTAACCAAAATGATATGCCTCTCTTTAAAAATTATACTGTCCACTAGGAGGACAGGCGGAGGGGTTGATGTGTGAGAGAAGCAAAAGAAAAAGAAAATCTAAAAAGCTTCACTGTTTAAATTTAAATTACACAAAAAGGCTTATAACTTTCGGCGATACCTGAGAGAAGCTGATTATAATCAAGTGGTCAACAAACTCACAAATTTAAATGATGATAGCAAGAATTTCTATTATTCAGCAGATCATATATCTGATCCTAAATTCCTACAGTGAAAGTGTTGAAAAGAGGACGACTGTGGCATGCTTTTAATATCAGTTACAATGGTGGAAACAAAATTATCAATAAAGCAGTAAGATCATTACGTGTTTAAAAGGCGTATCTTGAAGTGTCTTATCTCAAGCATATTGCAGCTTACAGGACAATTTCCATAGATGGAGTCTTCAGGGGTCAAAGCCTGTGAAGTGAGAAATATTCTCTCTAGCACCCAAATATTAACAACTTTTATATTAAAAGAATGACACTGATGCTACTTTCTGGATCTGGACATTAACATTGCTCAAAAGCCTCTAAAGTGTTACAACACTATCGTGCGACAACTTATAAAACTAAGTTCCAGTGTTTGATAGAAATATTGTGTACCTTAAGCACATTCTTTGTCAAGTTTGGTTCCCTTGTGTACTCATAACAGAAAACATCTTTTCTTTTGGCTGTCAAGAGTATCCTATATTTGTTCTTTTATGTCTTATATGTGATTAATAAGACTGCAAGAGGAATAAATATCAAAAAAGTTTCTCATGCAGGGCATATCAATTAACTTTTAGCCTCCTCAACTTACAGAACAAGATTGGGCAAAACTTCAGATAAAAACAAGGAAGCTGGACGACTTCTGCCCAGCATCCAACTGCAGAAAGTGATGTTTGGATGGTATTATGAAGAATGCTGCTCTCACCTTCTTGCTCAAATCTTTTACGGAGTCCATCCACTGGCAAGAGCTTTTGTGAACCATCCAGCATCTGAAAAAATGTGAAGCAATTTATAATTAAAAAAGAAAAAAAAAAGCACAAGCACTCTGAGAAAATGAAGAACCGTAAACCACAGAGGACCAAAATACAAAAGCTCAAGCACAACCAGGAAAATTTATTGTCTGCTGGAATACAGTTCCAAACATCACCATGAAGGCAGTGCAAGCTTGACCTGAAGACTGCTGTTATCAACCAAGGTAATATGCATAAAATCTCAGATGTGGATCTTATATGTGAGCATAGAGTTGGACATTCTATACACTGTTCAAGGAACTAATATATTCCAACTTTGATTCAGCATCTTCTAAAAGCAAAAGGTTACAGTCAGAAAGGAGAAGATAAGATGGACCCCAAGATTAATACGTAAATGTGATCTTGGGGCAAACAAAATTAAAATATTCTCCTGGTAGCTTCTTTCTATAGCTTGGAAAAATAAATACATGTACATCATGCAAGAGCTTCAGCATTAACTGCTCCTGACTTGTATTACTGAAAGATCAGCAGATGATCACCACAAGACAAAGTAGTCTCCACACCCAATCATGTTAAATTAGATTATTCCATACACCTATAACCTGTTATTCAAATATGGTGCACCATGAACTCCAGAGGCTGGTAATGTCAGGAAATTTATTTCAGAATGGCGATGGAAGTCAGTCCAAACTACTGACTATGAATTGTACAGAATAACTGGATCACAAATAGATGTCAGAAAACCACAATATAAGCTCTCTGAAACCTTCTTATGCGAGCACAGCACAATCTCGATGCAACTTTTCATGAACAGTTTAATCTAGGAAAAATGCTATTTCATGGCTCTTCTCTGTTTACACTTTGCCAGGACTTGAGGATGTTCCTTCACTAGTTTGTGGCAATATTTAAAAATCTGCCGCCTCAGTTGCCCCAAAATGTGCCTAGATGCCTGCTTTAACCATCTTATCATGTTTTAGAGCTGAGGATGAAATTAATCGACATATTCAGATTGATCGTTGCCAAGTTGGCATCTTTCATTGAGTTGCTAGATCTTATTTGATATATCATGTTTCAATTTTCAGATTGTAACTATTTTTAAGATTGCTACTAATTTCCATTATCATTTTCCCCCCAGGAGCTGTGCGGTAGGGGGGGGGGGTGTTTGACTTTGACTGTTGGGTGCCCCATGTAGACACCTGCACAGCACCTAGGCAGCAGGCAGGCCCAATCTGCTGTTTCGCCACCTATATAGTCTTTTAGAATATTGGTTTGTGGAATGCTAGCATGCTACAAATTTAAAAAAGAAAAAAGAAAAAAAGGGCAATGGTTACTTGTTGAAATAAAAGCTGACTAACGCATATAACATGCTAAATCCAGATATCTTACATGAAGATGATGAAGAGACTGAATCATATCTTGCACTATATTATGCAGGATGTCTTAAATATTACCTAAAAGCTAGGTTTTCCATTTATTGAAGACTAGCAAGAAAAAACTAAAATAATTTATATAAAACAGAAATTTTGAGAACCATGATCCAGAAAATAAATAGACTTCAAAACTTCTTTTCAAAGATTCAAATCACACAAGCGAACGATAGACTTGGCAATCACACAAGCTAAGATCATAGACTTGGCACAACCAAGTCTATGATTGTGTTATGGACATTCGCCAGCCATGCATTCTCTTTGACAAAAGATACGATTTTGAAGTTTTACTAGTTACTAATTTTATTTTTTAAAATAAATGAACTTGTCCTCGTAAAATCCTTAGAAGCAGGCCCAACACCAGACTTTGAATGAATTTACTAACTTAATTGAAAAAATTCAAAATCTCGAAAATTCCTAGACACCTCACCTGTCTTTCTTCCACTAAAAGTCTAAAAGGAGGAACAATGATAAAGATACTTCAAGTAACCAGCAACTGCATAAGAAAGCAACAAAGAGATGCTATTGTCCCCATTTTAAGGACCACAACTTATTTGAAAGGGGATTAGTGTTGCAAACCAAAAACATGAGATACAAACAATCCCAGTTGGCCTTATAAATCATAAATCTATTGAGAGTAAACCGTTATACTTCCGAACATCAAAATGGAACCAGGTATCCAAAGTATCTAAGATTCTCATTCAACAGATGCCATGTCACGTGGATGCCAAGAAGACTACCAAAATTCTCTCCATTGACACAAAATCAAACAATTCACGTATCCTTCAATTCCATTTTTTGCAATTTCAATCAACATCAGATTCTTCCATCCTGAGATTTCTTTTATCCAGCGAGTGGAAGTCTTTTTAAATCTCTGCATGTCTCCTACATATTATCTTCTATTAGTCAATGAAGAAGAGATTAGACTGCTTGGTTACTTTATTTTACACAGGAAAATAAGATTTGTTTCATGCGGCCTTTACACCATTCTCCTTCCATGATGCAAGATCCAATGAGTAGTATTTAGGCTTCTTTTTCCATCTCGATAAGTCGCTTTTGATGAACTCATGTTTTTCAGTTTTTCCCCAAAGAAATTCAATCAACCATTCGTGAAAGATATCTCCAAATTCAGGGATTAAGATTGCAAAAAGAGTTAATTCCAACTACTCTATTTTCAACCTTGAATTAATCATTTCAAGATAAAAAGTAAAAAATATTTTTCACTTGGACCTGAATATACCATCATATTTTTTGCTTAGATGTAGCATCCTAGACATGTCTTCAATTAGAGATGTGAATATACATGTGTGTATTTTCATTTTCACAAGAATAATGCCACTTATAGATACTTGTTTAATAGATGAAATAGGTTATGGTATGCAGTATCCAGCAATATATATATAGATAGATGTTTATTAACAACCCTCTCTGAACCCTCTTATGCTTCATCTACTTTTTTACTTCATGATCGTTCTATTTTGTTCTGAACCTTTCTTTTTTATTTGGGTTAGATTCTAGCCAAAAATATTCATGTTCAACACTTAAGAATGCATGCCTTGATTAGCACTTACTCTCTAGTAGTATAATTTGCACACTCTTCTACAATTCTAATTGTATAATATCTTTTGAATGCATCAAAAAATCATTTTCATATATTGAATCATGACAAGAGAGCAACACCTACATGCTCGAAAAGGTCATCATCTCAAGCGTTAAACTTTTGTGAGTCATGACAAGGTGGGAAAACTGAGGGTGCCTACATATCTGCAAACTAGCATCATAATACATTGATCATGGATTACACGTGCAATGAAGTGAAGATGAACTGCATTGGATAAATCCCTGCATGGGTTTCTCGATTCTTTACACTGTGGACTCATGATATACAATGGTGGAAAAAGTTACTCGGCTAAGATACATTCAATATTACCTTCTTTAGTGAATGATAGACACAATTATAAAAGAACAAACCCCCTCTCCACAGGATCCATTGTGTTCATTTGTATAACAAACTTTTATCGTTGTATCCTTCTGTACTATTTCAGGATTAAATATTCTGCCCCCAATTTTCTTCAAGGCCTACCATCTTTGGTTCCTTTTTTTGGTGGGGGTGGGATTCATTTCTTGTTCCTTTTGGTTCAATTGTCTGTGCAAACCCAACATTTAACTCCTCTTACCGTGCAACTAATTGATCAATCCTCCCCCCCCCCCCCCCCCCCCAAAAAAAAAAAAAAAAAACCCGGGGAAAAAAAAGATACTATATTGGTGAAATAGGCGACCAAATCAGCTTGTCTTAAACTTGATAAAAACATCATTTGCACAATTTCTACCTGTGGAAAAGGAATGCATTTACTTTTAGGTATATGACCACTTCTTATTCCTGGTCGTGGTTCTGGAGCTGCACCATCAAACCTGTAAAGAGAGAACCAAAATATCACCTTTATATGTGATATTGCTTTCCAGCAACAGTTTATTAAATCAGTTGAATACAGATGTCTTTGTGAGAGGAAACAGAAATAAAATGTAAGGTAACAAAAGTAATCTTTTCAATGAAGGGAAATAGACCCCTTAGGTATGAGGGTACAAAGAGCATATCTACAGAACATATGCTAACACTATGATTAATAAGAGTAAATATCATTTACAATCATACAAGATTGCAGGCAATATGAAATTATTTTTTCTTTTGCTAAAGACAAGTAAATTATGCACTTGAAACAAAGTCAAGGGTGGATAGACCCTAAACCCTAAGTTCCTATGAGACTGAGAGAAGCATGCAGCAGTGGGTGTTTTCGACAACAGAAGATAGGCTGTTAGAGATGGCAAACAAGAGAGGTGGCAACTGACTATAATTCATATGCAAACAATAAAGCCTGAACTTCCGTAAGATTTTAGAAGGAAAATGGAAGTGGGTGCTGTTGCATCTGCATCTTGATAAAAGTGCAACTCAGTCACTCAATTTCGTTGTCAATTACTTGATGTGGCTCATGTTCATCACCATGTTAAAGAAAACATAGATTTGACACTCTTTTATGATGGATATGATTCCTCTCAGCCCATATGATGTAAATCCAATTTCAAACTCAGACTCACGTTACGTTTATATTGGAAATAATAGACCCTTGTGGTAAGCTTCCTTAGATCTCACAATAAAGTTCAGATGTGAAGAAATTCTGCAGTAAATCTAGTCCAAGATCTGCATGGATAAATACTTAGTTCAATTTAAAGAATAAACTAATAAGTAGAGAAAATAATTAATAAAGAATGAGAAAAGCTTCTATTTCTGCATTAAAATTCTAAAATTATAGCAACATGTCTCCCTTTTCTAAAATTCCTATCCGTTCCTCAAATCTTCTCCTCAACTTTTCACTAGATGGTGAACTCCTCTCAAGGATTTCTCTCAACGAAAAAGAAGCGTACCATTATAAGGTCCATAGCCAAAAGAAATAAATATAAGGTTCTACCATCATAGCTTAAATTATAGACTGGCTTGTCATACTGCATACACAAAATTTTATACTATCTAATCTTAAGCAAAAGATTATTAATATATGCAAATAACTTGCTGGAAAAAATCCCAGGGCATACATTTTACTCTCCTCACCAGAGCATCCTCTGATCTCTCATACATAAGATTCCATCATCTCCTTTGGTTATCCATCATGTTGTCTCAACTTATGTCGTGCCCATTTGGGTGGTTTTAGTTTTCAAGAAGCCAAAGATGTAATTTTAGCTACAAGGATGAAAAGATAGCCTTGAGGGGGAAAAAAGAAAAGGAAAAAACAAAGCTGAACAGCTTAGATATGTCTAAATCCCCTTGGACAGTGTCATGCAGAAATTTTTAGATCTTTGATGGTCAAAGGTCTATCTTCATTAGGCCATTAACATGCCACCATTATGAGAATCTTTAATGTTTGTCAAGAAGAGGATTATAGCTGTCTTATATAAGTTAAGGTTCCTGCATTAAGAATTAATATATAGACAAAAAATTCACCGTTCCTTTGTCTGTAAGAGGTCTATGACCTAATTCTACTTAGGATTTGTTGAGCATCTCACATTATTTCCAAGCAACTGGCCAGAGCACGATTATTTCAAGAGAGAAGAATTTATAAGTACATCATGTATAAATTATTTAGTTTAAGAATAAAACATAATCAAAAGCCTTGTGAAATTTATGACTATGAAAATGAAGTCCCTCGATATGGAAATAAAAAAGAAATTATTAGAAGAGTAGGTCAGGCACAAAACTATAGAATGTAATCCAATATATTTTAGTGGTAAAAACACTTGCCCCCAGGACATCGAGAACCTTCTATCAAAGGAAGATATTAGTAATTTACCTGGCCTTTGATCGAGCATCTACATGTTGGTGTGTTTGGGCATCCATGTTTTGTTTGATCTGAAATACATACCATTATAATGATGAAGGATTGATTACTTATGAATTTATCATTCAGATGTTAATTATGAATTTCTTAAAATTATCGTTCATAAACAAAGAGATTCAAAGTTCAAAAACTTATGCTGATGGACCTTATGGTGTGTATGAGGGACAAAATAATGTATGCATGGAAAATTGATATGGAAGCTTATATGGTGCAATACTTCTCATGCTTAATCTATAATAAGGTAAACGCCCCTAGTGAAGCATAATCATCAGGTTACTGTTAATCCACAAAATTAAATCATATTTTCTGCATATTCAAGTTAGCAACTGCCACCTCATAAATGCAACTACATGAGATATTGAGTTTGCTATCCCTAAGGAGCAACTTAAGTGGTTTAAATTCTCATAGATTATCCCACTAATATCATGCTGACAAATCACAGCATGCTGATGTTCTTGACTTATTATTCATAGAAAGTAAAAGCCAACTAATTTTTCTCTTCTTAATTCCAAATGAATCATGTATATGCTGCACCAATGGTCATAATCCCCATGAAGAACAAAATATGTTCTCTTTTTTATTGAGTATACCTGATTAGCCTACCATACAGAACAAGAATATCGACCAAATTTGGAGTGCATCAATCAATTCATATAATGAGAAAAAAGAGGCCTCACATTTAAAAAAAAAAAAAATCTAATGTCCAACATTGGTTGCTGGCATCATTGCTATCCATCAAGTACTCCATTTTCCAATTATTGCATGCATCACATGTCCTTGTATGAAGGAATCATGGATCTCCATCTCATCAGTTAATGAAAAATCCCCTTTTTTTTTTGAGCAATACCCAACATTTGAACCCTGGACCTCTTGATAGGCAAACCCCCTGGAAGTGTTTTGCCAACCAATTGTGTTAACAGCTGTTGGCTAATTAATGAAAAAGTCCTGCCTCTCCTCATCCACCTTATCAACTATTTTTTTTCCAGGCTGCACTCCTATTAATATACCATATTTTGGAAAGAGGAAAACAAGGAATGTAATATTAAACCACCAGAAGGCAAATAGTCTGCGCCTTTATATGTGGCTGGATGCACAAATGCATGCAATTCCAACCGCTTCATGGGATCGCAACCATGTAACAAGTATACCTCCCTCCTAAATCAGTCAGCGCACGGCAAGGGTCGGATGCAAGTGAAATTTTATATAGCGCCAGACGTTTGTGTATTACAGTTTTTAATTAAATTCAAATTGATTATCACAAGTCTTTTCGATATAAATACTCTCAAGGAAAATTTTCTAGCAGCAGGTTAGCATCTTAACTGGATGGTGCAATTACTAAGAAAGATCCTTAAAAGCCAATGGTAGTCAATTGAGGTCAAGATGCTTCTGATGAACTCAGACAAATTTTGCTTATCTGAAGCCAGCTATATTATACTCTTGGGTCATATCCACCAAACTAGCAAAGATTCATATTTTCCCTTTACCAGTTCTATCCAATCCTACACAGTCTCTTCATTCCAGACTTACAGACTCCTCTTTATCAAGCTATCAAGCACATTAGATGATACCAAGTACACTCAAATAGTAACTTACAAGAAGAAATTAACGTTCACATTTCTGACTGCTGTAGCTAATTTTGTGAAATATAGTTTGCTACTAATTCCTATTATGGATCACACCTTTGAATGCGCAACTAACACCCTAGCATGACCATGAATGAAGCTAGACTCATTTTATCCAATTTTCAATACTATACTTTATACAGAAAGTTGACAATTCAAACATCTACCCTCCTCTTGCATTTGGAATTTTAGATCATTTTATCAACAAAATTCAGGAGACAAACTCATGTCTGAAGCAATCAATTGGCAAAATGGAATATGATCATAAAAATGAAATACCTTTGCAAGAAGAAACTTAAGGTACTTTTGCTTGGTAGAGAATAAAAATGTTGCATATGAAAAAAATGTGGTCCTTTGGTGCAATATGATGAGCCAACTAAAGGCATAATAGCTCACCTAACATTCAAAGTCCCTTTTACAAGTCAGAATTCATTTGTCTGCATATGACAATCTGAAGCTTAAAAAGGGAGGTTTGGTGAACTTGAGTTCCAGGTCAAGCTTGCTGGAATTGAAACTTGACTTCTGGTGACTTTCAACATTCATCTTGTTAAAAGTTAAGGAACTTAAGCACATTTGTAGGACCTAAGTGGCCAGATTGGCTCAAGTTGAATCCAGTCAGTTCTAATTAGGCTGGGATGAACTTGATCAAGTCACCTCAGGCAAAGTAAACTAAATCTGATTCGTACCTTTCCATTTCCTTAGTCAAACTTAATTCTGACTGTTTTTAAACGAAAATCAAATCAGTTAAGTAGAGTCGGTGGTAACTCAACAAATCCACTTACTTGGCCATTTTCACTGAATCAAATACTTGAAAGTGTGAAATTCTACATGAACTCTTGTTCAGGCTTTCCAGTTATCCTGACAAAAGACATTCTTAGTGACATCGTTTACGTCTATGTTGTTTTAATGCCTCATATGTACATATCCAAATATATTCCCTTAAATAGCCTCTTAAGCATTTTCTTATTCAAAGAAGGCTTCACTGAGCTGCGATCTAAAGTCTCCTACTAGTATGGAACTATGCTTAACCTTAACTGTTTATGTTTCCCTTCTAAAATGCACTCTTTCCGGAAGTAAACATACTGAACATCATTTGTCCATGTCATTTCCTAACGATACATCTCAACAACTGCATTTTCAAAATTTCAGCATGCTTAACAAGTTCAATGTGTAATAATCAACTGATGTAATCTGCCAATCGGAACAAAATGAAAGAGTCTATGGGGAGTGGGGACAAGAATAGTTAGCATTACTACTTAGCAGTAAAACATACATGGTAATCTAACGATGAAAGTAGGAGCACATGGAAATGTATCTGTCGAACTACCTAAGTTCTATAAGAAAATTCTCTCTTTTAACTTCAGGGGTTTTGCCATCAAATATATTAAGATGTTTTGCACCACAAAATTTAACCAAAAGATAAGTCAAAACGAGTTAGGTGCTATGATACAGTTCCACAAAATGGTTTACTATTCGAAAGCTTGTGAGCAAGAACCTACAGAAAAACCATTTAAGATTTAAACTTTCACATACAAAATAATGCTTTGAGGTGTTACATAGCGTATTAAAATTATTCAAAGATCAATCACCACAAAGAAATGATTAAGAATTTATGCAGAGATCATTCCAGGAAGGAGGAATGAAGATAGCAAAGAGATCTGATAAAAGCTGGGTTAAAAAGAGAATCAACACCAGGGTTTAGGAGCCAATACAGAATCCACATCTGAAAAGGAAATCTGAAATCCGCTTTGGAAAAAACAGACAAATTAACTGGAATTTTCATTCTATGATATCCCTATATTATGACCTTGAAACCTAACTGTCAACAATAGTTCAAAAACCCAATGATAATCCCACTAAATATATGATGATCTGTCTAACAAACAAGAATCAAAGCACAAGTAACTTATTTTGACATTATCCCCCTCAAATTAAATAAAAAATTCTGGAAAACGAATTATATGAGTGGAGTCTGAAAATAGCAATCGTATCAGCTAGCAGATCTAGCTTGTACGTCATTCAGTTAATAAAGAATTCTGCTTCATGACAGGCCCAATGTGATGCATAACTGCCATAACTGCCCCAGGTTTTAGTTCAAGGTGTTCCCATCTCAGTAACGCTGCTCCACATATGATATTGATGGCTCCAATATATGAAAGGTTATAGTAGTCATCTGTGCTCAGTTAGAAGAAATAAAGCCTTTGATTTTCTATTCTTCAAGCGGATGAGATAAAATAATCCTAACCTGTTCAAGCGTCCAGACTAAATGAGGTTGAAATTTTGCTTCGAAAGTGAGTGGGTTAACCTGGAAAAAAAAAGGAACCTCCTCATTAGAAAAATATCATGATTGGTTCATACTTTTATATTCCACAATAGAAAAATCGTAAATATTGATTTAAGCAAATCGAAAATTTGTTTTTGCAGTAACTTATGACTGTGGTCAACTTTTCAAGTATGGTGAATAAGCAGATCTCATTTAACTTATAAAAATAATTTAATTGCTCAAAACACACTACAGAAAGTTTATTAAAAGAGGAAAATTAATTAAATTCATGTTCATTTCTTTACTACTCCATTCACTTGATTTTCATGTCTTTTCTTTTTCCTTGCACTAATTGCACATAAAACAGATCCAGATGACAAAACTTTCCTGGTAATTGCTATCATTACTATTCCACTTATAAAAGTTACTTGCAGAATTCCTCCTGCTTCTTATCCCTCTATTTCATGAGTATATCCCTTAACCGCACATCTCCATCATGATATATGCCTACTCCTTCCCCACATGTTTCTACTTTACCCTACAATATGAATGAAAATGTATTTTAATCGAAAAGTGTTTTTCGAACGGATTTGATCCTCTCTGCTCGAGCGAAGCGACAAAGCGTGCGCTTCTTTTTAGTACCAAGCAAGGTTCACTATCGAAGTACCGGACCTTGTACCAGTATACCTAGTATGAGGGTTAGTTTAGCATACCAAGACTCACTACACCCCCATATTGAGTCTCGGTTCAGTACCGGTATGGTATGCTTGGTATGGGATGGAACGCACCGGTATGGTGAACCTTGGTACCAAGAGTATAATAAAAGATTTCATGCCAACATCCTAGACATAATTTCCTAATAGATTACATATAAATCTTGGAGTTTATTGATTTACCAACAAAGGATACAAGTGACCATCTTAGTTATAGAAGTCGGTGCAAATGTGACCTCATTTTATATAATAGAGCATATAGAGTGCCCAAAAAATCAATCAAGACAACTGCATTGATGGCCAGGTATGTGGAAGCCACCCTATCGATCCTGCCTAGGGCTTATTCAGCACTCACAATAAGTGGGCTACATAGATGAAACCTAGGAGGTTTCATAAGCCCAAATGGCTACATATACAGCTCAGACTCCGTTGGGCGGGCAAATTCCAAGCAGATTCCAACAGGCATTGAGCATGTCAAGCACATTTTAAGCACACCAGGCAAGGTAACAAACCCACTCACTGATCGTTCATCTCACCCAACTACCCTATGCCCTAATTGAGAGGGGGAACATAAAAGAGGAGAAAGTGGGAAGTGTCAGACTAGGACCTCTAAACAAACTGATAAGTCCGAATGTTATGCCATTTTTTCCTTTCTTTTATTTCTATTTACTTCCTTCACTTTTGTCTCCTCATCAGTTATGCCTAGAGTGTTTTTATCCTTTCTTTTGTTTCGTTCTTAAATAGTTCTATGTTTCTACTAAAATATGTTTTTTATTTCTAACTATTTCTAAATATCAACTACCTAGGCACCCACTTACAACCCTGGTGCTTTGCAGTAGTGGCACGCATATTTGTTGCTACTTTGTAAACATCACCCCATAGAGAGCTAGGGAGAATGCAGGAGTGCAGGTTATGTAAAGCAAAACTGTCATTATAATCCAAAATTGTGTTTTAAAGAAATAAATTAGCAATTTTACCCACCTACCAGTCACATAAGTATACTTACCAATTGTCCATGATAAACCTTTTTGACAGCTTCATTGGCAGCATGAGCTTTTAAAATTGCATCACTGGAGGCACTAGATTCAACATCAAAACCAGAAGCACGCCACTCTGGCAAACCCCCATCCAACACCCAAACCTTATCATGTCCAAAGACTCGGAACATCCTATACAATGGTCAGGTATCTTAGAGTTAGTAACCTATCAAATTGTTACTGAAAAAGAAATCCCACTTTTTGTCAATGAGATAATGTACATGAACATTATGCAAAAATACTAAATCAAGCAAATTTTACAATATAAAAGCTTAATTCAATCCAGCTGGGAGGACATACGGACTTGGCATTCT
This sequence comes from Phoenix dactylifera, assembly GCF_009389715.1. NCBI lineage: Eukaryota > Viridiplantae > Streptophyta > Magnoliopsida > Arecales > Arecaceae > Phoenix > Phoenix dactylifera. The sequence continues at coordinate 1,465,586 of NC_052400.1, forward strand.
CCAAATTCTTAGAAAGTCAATGTGCCTAGAAAGTGGATCACAGAATTGCTAACTGCTTGGCTAAACGATATATGAAGCTACATAGTTTTTCCAAGAAATGTATTATATTCAGGTCAGCATCAAGACAAAAGATCATCAAAACAGGAAAAAAAATGTAATCACATTCTTAAAATTTTCCTTCATAATTTATTCTTGATCCTTCGTCTGCAATATTTTGTCAATTTTAGCACAAATCAGTAAGAAACTAATCTTTCTTATATTTTCAAGTATTCATTACAGATGATGTATGCAAAGTTTGAGATTTTCCCTAAATATTTTTGAGCTTTCTTTTTATCTACAAATATCTCATTTTTTTGCATATCATTTGTTCAGTCACCAATATTTTCATTATACCCACCCAATATTTGCAGAATTACAAATTCTTCCGTCAAAACAATTCAAAACTTAACTATAACTACATTACACTAATTATGTCTTATTATATTGCTGACAGAAAACAGTCATAGATGCCAGCAGGAGACATCATGTTGTTGTACCTATGGCACATGCTTCTTTAAACTATTGCAGATGTATAGTTTCTTTGAGTAGCATTTATAACATTTTTGGAAATTTCCTGAAGCCATCCATATCAATGTCCGCCGTACCGGGTCCGGTAGGCGTACCGGTTGCCTACCGGACCGGTACGGGCCGGTTCGTACCGTGCTCCGGGCGGTACGAACCGGGAAGCTCTTCCCCACCGGAACCGGGGAAGAAAAAGAGAACCAGAGAGAGCGCGGGGAAGAGAGGGAGGGAGCCCACCTTCGGCCGCCATCGGAGAGCCGGGGGGGCGCGTCGGAGGCCGGCGGGGGGCGGCGGAGCCCGCGGGGGCGCTGCGGAGGCCGCGGCCGCGTTTTTTAATTTGGAGATTTTTAAGTGAAGTCGGCAACCGATTTGCCGACTTCACTTAAAATCCCCAAATTAAAAAACGCGGCCACGGCCTCCACAGCGCCCCCGCGGGCTCCCCCGTCCCCCGCTGGGCTCCGCCGCCCCCCACCGGCCTCCGACGCCCCTCCACGGCTCTCCGATGGCGGCCGAAGGTGGGCTCCCTCCCTCTCTTCCCCGCGCTCTCTCTTTTTCTCTTCGTCTTCTTCGTCTCCGGCACGAAACCGGCCTGTACCGGTTTCCACGGCTCCGCCGTACCAGTAGCTGGCCGGACCGGTTTGTACCGGCCCGTACCGGCCGGTACGAGCCGGTTCGGCATACGCTGATCCATATTATAAAGCAAAGTGAAGAGAAATTTCCATTGCCACCAAGCTCAGAAGTGGTCAACTTTGATTATCCAATAAAAAAAAATTCTAGCTTACCACCAAACACGAGCTGCACTGAACATGCCCTTCCCGTCATAAACAATAATGGAATCCTTGTTGTGGATACCAAGAGCAGAAACAGCAGCAGTGAAAGCTTCTTCTGTCGGCAACATGTGGGGTAACTGATTCAAAATACATGCATTAGTTCTTTTTATAGGGCCAAATGGTCAAATAAAAGAAACCAGAAATTGGAACTTTTGGCTATGAATTTTCTCTCAAAAATATCCTGCAACAACAAATACCAGAAATTTTATGACAGCATTCCATCTTTGAAGTGACTATCATATTACAATAAATTAAACAGCTAGAGCACGTAACTCAACTTATAATATATGTTGCATAACCTGCAATGTCCATTTTCTAATGGTAATATGTGCTAATTCATAATAATTGTGATTGTTGGAATCAATCTGCAATTTGGACTAAGATAACGATTCTTTTGTCAAGTAGTTCATACTTCATAAAGTACTTTCTACAAGATAGCGAAGAAAAAAAATCTAAAATATGGAATGGATACAAATGCAGTCGGTTTTAAGGTTATCCCGAAGCAATCATCATACTAAAGATCTTTGGAAGACAAAGTTGGTGAGACAATAATATGACAATCCAACAGAGAAGTTATTCTTATCTGTAAGGCACTTCAGTGAAGCTTCACCATTTTCTTTTTATTTTCTTTTTTTTAAATTTTGCTTGCATGTTATGGATATCTCTGCTTAGCATAAATATGCAAGAAGAGGGTGAGCCTAGGCGCAATGGTAAGGTTGCTCTATTGTGACTTGGGAGTCATGGTTCAAAACATAGAAACAATCTCTGGAGGCTTATACCTTGTACTATGGAGGGATAGGACCTATACCTTGTATCAATCATTAGTTTAACATAAGGATTTCAACCTAAAAATTGGAAGGGTTAGAAATTATCAAATCAGAACACATTTATGCGAATGAAAAGCATGAACAACTTGCTCTTTTCTGTTATGGGGACCCTGGAAATGATTGGAATGGAAGAAATAGATGGGAAGGGTGAACCATGTTGTATGTCCATGAGATGATTAGCATTTACAAGGAAATGTCTTTGTTACCCTGAAAACTTCTGACTTGAGTAATGAATACAAAATAGCATATATGATGAATAGCATAAATGATGCGACTATTATTTTTTGCAATGAATTCAATGTGTTAATAAATGTGAATTGTTAAGTTAAAAACAATATATTGATCTGACACCTGATGTCACAACATGGCAATCAATTTTTATGTCAGGGCATGTCGGAGAATGTGCAGTTGTGCACTCAAGAAGAAATGGATTAGAGATTGTCTAGACACATGCGAGCATCTAAAGAAACAAATGGGATAGCCAAGTGTATTTGGGCTTCTCCATGGGATTCTAGAAAGTTCCACAGTTCTCAAGGGCTTCTTGGGAAGTGTAAGGGTCACAAAGAAGGCTAGTCATCATCAAAATGTGAATACTGCATAGAATATCAGAATGAGAAAGGGGTTGTAGATTTCCTATTGCCATTGGATGATGCCCGTGGAGGGCGGTTGACTAAAATAGAGGATCCTTCATCTGTAAGCTTGCAAGTCCTATGCAACTTGCAGACACTAAAATGTCAAAAGAAGCTTATCACTTGTCTTTTGGATGCTCTTCTATGTGTTTGGATCTCCAAAAGCTAAGGGTGTTGGTTTAAGTTTTGATAAAAATTCTTCAAACATACATCAAATTCTTGGTTGGGTTTGACACGTATTTTGAAGTTGAGCCCATCTGATCACTTGGACAATTTTCAAGTCTCAATAAGCTTTCAATGATTTGTTCTTTTTTAGATTGTTTGATGCAAGGTTTTTCATCTCACTAATTCAGTAAATCCAACAGCAGATAGTATGCAGATGATGTTAAATATATTTTCAAATAAGTATTCCAAGGATTTAATTATCAGTGCATAACAGTCCGTACTGCCATACCAGTAAGTTACTGCTATGCTCTCTGTACCAGTACTGTATTGACAACTAGTATTGCATCACTATTTCGCTGTCCGGGCACCAAAAAGCATACCATGTGCTAGTATAGTATGAGTACTGTAGTGGTTCGGTGCTGATACAGGCACAATACCAGTACATTAAACCTTGATGAACTCCAATACACATGAAAATCATATATAACATTATAGATACCATTAATTTTGGGATGATCTATTGAGTTATCTAGTTTTGTTCCCTTGTTTGATAGGATTTTGGATCTGATTTCTCATATTTGAACATAATTATAAAAATATGGCAAAACAGAATATAGTCATTGAATAGCATGGACAGCCCTTGATGTTGATAATCTTTTTGAAGCTCTTACTCAGGATGTAAAATTGTGCTTGTCATGAGAAATTCCATGAATGCCAGCATATTTGTTGTTTAAATCTTTCATATGGAGTTTGCCAAGCCATCCCGAACCAAGCAGTTAGGGGCATACTAAACTGAATTAGTCCCTAACCAGGGTAGTTTGCCGCATCGAAATTGGTTTAAGAGGCGTTCAAAGGTTTTCCCTTTCATTCGCTTTGTTTCTTTGTCTCCATCCCCTCATGCTCATCTCGTCTGCACCGACTGACACCGATGCAGATAGCTCCCAGGTAAGCCACCCATCTCCCGATCCCTCTCCCTGTCCCTCCCTCCCTCTCTTTATCTCCTCCTCCCTCCCTCTCTTCCTCCTCCGTCTCCCTCTTCCCTAGTGCGGCCGCCTCGACACCCCCATCTTCTTCTTGAGCGTGGTCCACATGTCCACCACTGCAACTATCGCATCCCGAGTCTTCTCGCCGGCAGCTGAAGCTCATGTCTCTACCCTCCCAGTTTGAGAGTTTCTTCTCATTGGCATCCCCCCAAGCCCTCCCTCTCCTTCCCCTTCTCCCTCCCTCTCCAGCCGAACCAGTTTCCTCCCTTTGACTGTCTCTATTTTCGTACACCCCGGAATGGCATGATACAGACCTATATCATGGCGAACCGGCCGCCGGCCAGTACGCTCTCTGGTACCGATTTGACGATCCTTGCTTTGATTCTTACTCAATATTTATCATTGAAAAACATAGATGCATCCAGAAAGCAACTACAAAACCAGTTTGGCTAGCAAGGTATGGAAAAGATTCTTACTCAATAAATTGAGGTTTAATGTAAAAAAGGATAGACCAAACTAGTTTGGAATTTTTATGATAACTTTGAGTTTACTTAGGATCTGTAGGATTATGGATATCTTTATGCTTTGATTACTCCTTTTCTTCTAAGTTACTGTAGTGGAAGAAATAGGTTAGATTCCTTACCTTTTCTTTTCATGATCTAGTTACAACTAAATTTTTTGGATCAAGTTACAGCTAAATCAAGGCAACTGTTTGTCTTTTTTAACAATATTATAATATATAAATATTTTGGAGGCTTGATAAGAAAATATTTTAGGTGTTCAGAGCAATGACAGAAGCCATTTTGGTTGAGTTTATAAAGATGAACATATTACATAATGACACATATAAATACAGAAAACCAAAAGAAAATTATTCACAAATATGAGAATATGCCAGTTTAATTAGAAAAAAGTCACTATATAAACAACCTAAACTGCAAGCCTTTCTATATCATGACAAACTGACAAGTGCAGAAAGATGTCACTCAATTAGGAAATAGAATGCAGCATCATCTGCAAGCCTTTCTATATCAATCAATTTTATTTAGAGCGAAGGAAAACAAGGAAAAGAAGAGCTTATCTCACATCAGATGTTTGGTCAGATATTCCATCAATATCAAAGAACAAGGCATTGGGAATGTGAGCCACCTGAACAAAATTCAAAAGTGCATAGTTGTTACTATGAAGCAAACTAGGGAAAAGTGCTGGAAATAAAATTTTATTAATCATCCAAATGTATCTTCTAAAAAATACTTGACAAGAGATTGGCATGGTAATGCAGAATGTAGATCAGCTTAAATGTCCCTGCTAAAGTTGCCGAGCTGCTAACTTCGCAATTAGTCGGGCTCAAACTGCATTTTTAGGATCACCCATGGCAGTTTTTTTTTTTTGACTATCACCCATTGTTCTTATGAATCTTTCCCAACCCCATTAAACATAACAACTTAAGTCTCACTCTAAGGACACCAACGTAAAAATATGTAATCTACCTATTTTATGCACTGCAGCTGATCAGAAAAACAAATCCAGGAACTCTTCTTCTCCCTCACACTCTTTCATGATCTCATTTCAATCTTTAGTAGATCGAGAACAATTGTCCAAACTTTTCTACACATCTTTTATGATACGATACAATTTTGACCTTTTGTCAACATATTTTGGGAAACATATAACAGTTCGATACTTTCAAAGGAATTAAAGTAAAAGACTATGCCATGAGATAATACCAACCATAATATGCAAGCCTACAAGCTATATTTTTTTCATTTAGAAGACCAATAAGCATCACTAAAATGGGTTGGTGAGATATAATTCAAAATTTGCATCATATGTCAGTAGTCAAAACCAAGGTTTGCTGTACCTACCTATACCACCCTGCACCAAGCATTTCATACCACAAGGTAAGGTACCACTATTTCCCAACTCAAAAAAATGTCATTTTTGAGATGCATGCATAGAAATTTCTATGTATGTGCCAAGTCTGCCATCAAAAAATGCCCCTTACATCACAACATCATGCCATGAGAGTGTATTTTCTTGGCTATGACACCATACAAGAATGAACAAATAGCTTCAAAAGGGTCCATGTCAAACAAATTTCCTAGATGCCTATCCAAAAGCATTTTGCACCACAACAAAAGATGTAATACTCATTACCATAAAGCATCTTGACAAACATTCTACCAATGCGAATCAGCTAATCACCAATTTTTCCAACCCAAAGCTTATGCGTAAAAAGAGACAAAATCAAGTAGAAACATGGTTACAATAATCTGAATTTCTCTTACCATTTTGCAGCAAATATGTACTTTCTAACCAAGCTACATTGATTCTTTCAAAACCATGAGTTGCGCCTTGAGTTCAATCAAAATTCAAATCATGGATTGCAGTGAATATGCACTCTCATTCTTTGATTATAACGGATTGCAGAACTCATAGAAAAGATAATATACTCATAAAATTTATATTACAAGCATCACACAATCAGCACCCAATTCTCAGATTGGATGCTTTGCCTTTATGTCATTTATAGCAAATTCTAATCTTTGTTGGGGTCCAACATGTTTGTGGCTTTTGAACCTAGTGATAAAAGTCTTGATAATTTCCATGAATGCATGGGAAGAATTGCCCCCTCCGGCTCCCCCCTTGAGTGTCAGTTTTTAGTTGATAGCCAATCATAAAAATAAGCTGTAGCAATGGAGACAATCAAATTTAAATAATTCTGAGAAAGGATTTGGAAAAGCTAGCAGTTACATGAAAGATGGTGCCAAATGGTTGAGGCAACGCTTGATGGTTATGAAGGGTTATAGTTTATTACATAATATTTCTTCGATGCATACTGAACCAATCTTTTATTTTTCATCACATGAAATACATTTGCCCGTTGAAAATAAAATATAGATATACATCAATAAACACATGACTCCATGCAATAAACTTATCTTGTCATAATACGACTTTCCAAAACAAATCTTCAGTGCAAAATCAAAATAGTTCGTAATATATATACCCTAAATCAAACAAGTAGCAACAATAAACTGTGCATGTCTTTTAATACTTCTGTTTTCTTCCCCCTAAATAAAATAGTGTGATTGGTTACAAGAAACAAAATAAACAAAAGGCATTCAAGCAACTTTCAAACCATAATAAGTTACAGTATGCCTCAGAAAATTTCTTTTAATTTGTTAAAGCAAGTGCTAAATGCTCAATTACAACAATATTCATACTCTTGTAAATCACAAGCAAAAAATAACAAGAACCTGCATAACGATGAACATAACAATCTAAAGAGGCACTGGGCAAATTTCATAAAGAAAAAAAAATAGAATTGTCAAACCTGATATTCTTGAAGCGGGTTTCTTTGCTCATGTGGCATATACCAAGAAGCATCCAATACCTTAGAGAAAAACAAATGAATAATTAAAAGCATGAAATGAGAGAAGAAAAGATGTATGCAGTATATGTTCTCTTCTACAATTGAATTCTTAGACTCTTTTCTTAAAAGTTGCAGATAAATTCTGCTGAAGCACACTAACAAGCATCTTTGGCAAGTTTGATCCTGACTTTTAATTAATGAGTTTCCCATATCTGAAAATTTCTCTTCTTGGTCATAAACATTCTAGATTGTAAATTTCTAACAATAAAAGCAAGGTCCGCCGTACCGGGTCCGGTAGGCGTACCGGTTGCCTACCGGACCGGTACGGGCCGGTTCGTACCATGCTTCGGGCGGTACGAACCGGGAAGCTCTTCCCCGCCGGAACCGGGGAAGAAGAAGAGAACCAGAGAGAGCGCGGGGAAGAGAGGGAGGAAGCCCACCTTCGGCCGCCATCGGAGAGCCGCGGAGGGGCGTCGGAGGCCGGCGGGGGGCGGCGGAGCCCGCGGGGGCGCGGCGGAGGCCACGGCCGCGTTTTTTAATTTGGGGATTTTAAGTAAAGTCGGCAACCGATTTGCCGACTTCACTTAAAATTCCCAAATTAAAAAACACGGCCGCGTCCCCTGTTTCTTTCGAAACAGTGGACGCGGCCGCGGCCGTGGCCTCTGCAGCGCCCCCGCGGGCTCCCCCGTCCCCCGCCGGGCTCCGCCGCCCCCCACCGGCCTCCGACGCCCCTCCGCGGCTCTCCGATGGCGGCCGAAGGTGGGCTCCCTCCCTCTCTTCCCCGCGCTCTCTCTTTTTCTCTTCGTCTTCTTCGTCTCCGGCAAGAAACCGGCCTGTACCGGTTTCCACGGCTCCGCCGTACCGGTAGCTGGCTAGACCGGTTTGTACCGGCCCGTACCGGCCGGTATGGGCCGATTCGGCATACGCTGTATAAAAGCTTGTGTGTAATGTTAGTAATAACTTTGTAACAAGTTACATTATGGGTTCATTTATAAAGAAGATTGATAGCTCCCGAACAGCACAGCTTTCAATTTTTTTTTTCTTTTTCTTTCTTTCATTCTCTTTTTCCGTTTGTTTTTTCCTCTCCTCCCATGCTGAAAGACATTGTATACTTTATTTCGGGTACAGTGCTGTCTGAATCATCCATAACAAAGCCTGCACCAACCTAGAGGAAGCTGCACCAAATGCATCCATAGTTTCCCCCCCAACCCCACCCCCTCTTCCTCCCTCTCCCTCTCTCTCTCTCATGAATGGACAAACACAAGCACATGCATTAAAACACCCATGCACCCCCTATCTTCTTCAGACATGAATCTTCCACCATCAGAGTGGCATCTCGTAACTGGATTAAACTCTTTTCCTTCATTATATATCATAATGAGGAAACCGTCCAAATTGCATAAGGAAAAGCCCGCATATCAGTATAAAGATACATGGTCAAAAATGTCTGCACTAGGGAATGATAGCACAAAGGAAAGTGAAACAATTTAGCTATTATGCAACCAGCACTAGTAGGCATTCACCTTTACATCAGGATCTCCGAGATTAGCATGCAGCCACTCAGCAGAAACCACAGGTTCATTATGCCCCATCGATTGAGCCGCCGAAGGAGAGGTTGTCCCACTAGATGAAGCAGTCACAGCACAGCAAACAAAGCCCAAAGTTGAAGAAACCAAAGAGGGATAGTCGACACGATTATAGGAGACTGTTCTGAAAACAAGTACAATCAAGAAGCACTAAAAACCAGACAAGACCAGGCATAGCTGCAAAAAAAATAAAAACAAGATAAAAAATCTGCAAAAACCCCTTGGCACCAAATAAAGTCTCATTTTGTATTGAAAATGGTCATTGAATACGTGCTAAGTCGCTGGATATAAACAATTGATAAAGCCAAACCCAGAAAAACAAGTCGATAGAAGGAACACAAGCAATTCAAGTCTTAAATAGCCATAGAAAAGAGGCAAATTTGCTATGCATCTAAAATCGAGAAAACCAACGCTGAATTACAGTTGATCGGATTGAAAAATATAGAACTTAATGACACAGAAGAAGATCGGATACAGTTAGAAACCATAGAAATAACCAAAAGCCACCAAAAAAATTCGAATCTTTTGAGCATAGGAAGTGAAAGATTCAAGCTTTGCCTTGAAATCAGTACCATGGAGCCGGGAATCGTTGGGGAAACAAGCCGTAGAGCAGACCGACCGGATATACCCACGGATGCCTTCGTCGGCGAGGCAGATGTCACACGGAGAGTAAAGCGGAGTGTCAGGGAAAAAGGAGTTCAGGGCACTGGGATTACGTTCGAAGCTCATTTGAACGGTTCTGATTTTTTCCTGATTGTTTTATTCCTTACTCAATATCGAATTAATGCTTGATATATTAAATGTTAGGAATTTCTTTTGCCGGCGAGGGATTTTTGTTTTTATAAATTATTATTATTATTATTATTATTATTATTATTATTATTATTATTATTATTATTATTATTATTAAGCTGATAGATCATGTCATTCTAAGACGACGGCCTTAAAAAAAATTAATAAAAAAATGATGAAGAGGGAGGAGCGAACTTATAGCTATCACAAAGCTAACTACCAAAGAGCTAGACAATATATGAGACGACCCAATCAGCTGCCTCATTCATCTCTCGCTAAGCATGGGTGACCTCAGAGGCCATACAGTTCTCCAAAAGGTTATAGATGTCTTACAATAGTAGGTGCTACTCATCTATCCTAGTATGGTTCTGGATCCACCCAAGCACAATTATCGAGTCCCCTTCCAGGTGGATATGCTCCGCCCCCAAAATGACATGTGCTTCGGTGATCCCTTCCTGAGTAACTCAAAGCTCGGCTCTAGGAACGGAAGTATCATAGAGTCGACCGCCTTTCGCTGTAATCAGTATGAAATCAGTGTCTCTGATCACAAATCCAGCACTTCCTCGTCTCCCATCCTCATGCACGCTACCACCAAGGTTCACATTGAGAAAGCTCGAGGATAGAAGCTTCTAAGAGACGAAAATCGGCTGAGTCACTCTAAGAGCTTGAGCAAACTTATCCGTATAAAAAAGCGCCCCATCATTAAACCTTTGTTTTTTTGAACTTAACCTAGACACTGGACATGATCGTCTAGATCGTTGGAAAAATCATATTTTTATTTTCTTAAAAAATATAAAATTTTATTTTATTTTTATAGAAATGGCCGGATTGCAAGCAACAGCATTCAGTACATCATAAATTGACGCTACTATCTTATAACCCTTCAATTTTCTTAAATCAAAGCTAATACTTATAAGTTTCTGAAAATAAGCTAGCGAAGAATCCATCTATGGGTTGGGAAGGAAATGGGTGGGTTGTGCTTTGTTTGATCCAAGCTAAAACCATAAATTTGCATTACAAGCTCATACTTAACCATAAATTTTACATAAGAAGACATAATTATTAATTTGCAAAAGAAAAATGGATTACATATTTGAATAGAATACACATTTATTTAGACCATCACATATCTTGTACTTAGAAAAAAAAAAACAATTCAAAGACTGTAATTACGTGTCACTTTGCAAAAAGAAATATATTTTTTGCAAAATCTATAATTAAGTGAATGCAAGATCAATTGTTACATTTAATCAAATATACAATTGAGGCTTTCTAAACTAATCTATGGGCCACGTCCATTAGGGGTGAGGAATACATACTTGCATGCATACAAGCACACACAAACACAGATGCATCCACACACGCGTACAGACACACATGTAGACAGATAATGTATAAATGCATACATGCACAAAAGTTATTTCATAAGCATCTATCAAAGCTGAGGCAAGCTTAGCCAGCCTTGAAGCAAGTACTTTTGTATAGATTATTTGAAAAAACTAATAGAGAGAGAGTTTCCCTTGGCTCAAGCGGACCTTCATTCTTTGGAATAAGAGCAACATTAAGCATAGTTAATGTGCTCATGGTCGAGGGTTCATTTGTAAAACTCCTCAAAAAAGGCAAGGGTGTTAGAGTTTAAATCATTCCAAAATCTTTAATAGAAAGCCAAAATGAATCCATCAGGTCTAGGTGATATCGTGCTTCCAAGTGCAAATATTGCATACTTGAATTCTTCCGCAGTAGAAGGCTCAGTAAGCAATTGCAAATTCATGCCATATTTCTTGTACAATTTATCCCAATCAAATGAGATTGGATTGTCATTAGGGCATCCAAAGAGTTTTGAGCAACAATCATGCAAATAGTTTGACATATCTACTTGGGCATTCATGATTTACCAAGCACATAGCCAATGTAGGTCTAAACATATGCCTTCATGAGTCCTCGTACACTTGCTTATTTAAATCCTGGCATTTTTGTCCAAATTCAATTACAAACACCATGATTCATCCATAATTAACCCTAAATGAAGAAGTGCTACATTATCTCGTAGTCCATATAAGCCATAGGCTAAGTCCATTTTGATATCATTTGTAACAATCTAGGTTCTTATCCCAAAAAACTAGCCAAAAAGTGTAATTTTGCATTCCTTAACCATATATAAGTATCCAAGTTGTACAAAATGTATACCTGGTGCAAACCCAAGATCCTATTATTGATGCCAATGGTTGAAATTGATGAGAATTGAATCTTTAACTTATCAAGGACACCGAGCCTTAAGTGGAAGATTGTGTGAGAGAACTTGTGCAAGCATGTCATCCCCCATTGGCTATGCACTTGATAGAATTTGGATACTTATAAAAAGCCAAGAAATCCAACTGACATATTTTGGTTAGCTTTTTTAGATAAAATCTTAGATTATTACAAATGGTATCAAAACTATAAAAATATTATCCATCTCTTTCAACCAATTCTCTCCTCCAATAGGTCAGATGTAATCTTAAATGCTTATGGAGCAAACTTCTTAAAATCTGTTGGATTCACTTGATGCTCCTGCTGGCCCAGCACCCCGTTATTGTTGAGGAGTTACTAATATTGTTGCTGCAAGTGCAGTAGAAACCTAAATAACATCTTTCATTTAGTATTTTTGAGTGAGATTCTGAATTGTTATAAATGGTATCAAAGAAAAATCCGCTCATGACCCATGTGGATTAGGGACACTACAACAAGAACTCATTTGGATTAACCATAGGCTGATCGTGACGTTTGTGAATGAATTTATAGTAATTGTGATGGAATTTAAATGAATTTGGACCTTACTTTAGTGAGAATGCTAGAGCTTAAATGGAAGAAGTATGTAAGGATATATGCGATCATGTATTTAGTCTTATATTGGCTATACAATATATCAATCTTAAGTACCTTTATAAGGTAATAAACCCAAATAACATCTTTTTGCTAGTTGCTTCCGGACGATGTCTTGAATTATTAGCTCTGCTTCCACAAGAGGAAGCAGAGCTATGGAACCAGAACTCTCTGGGCCTTAAAGTAACTCTTTTTCTTAAATCAATGAAAAATTGTTTCCGTTTATGTGTTCATCCGGCATTGCAAGCTAGAGGATGTCTTAAGTTTAGTAGCTTGTTCAACGATGTGTGAAATCTCATCATGATAGAACTTTAGCTGATCTTCACTTACGCACTATGCACAAACTATTTTGGATCCGATTACAATTAAGTTAATTTTATCAAGCGATGGATGGAACTTTTGAGTACTAATATCAGGTTTCAAGGCTCGTGGACTAACATTTTTTATTTTTCCGAGGGAATAGGACAGGAAGAAGCCCCCAATATTTAATTTAAAGGTTGGCCAAGTTCTAATACAATTGGAAGCATCGCTGTATCCAAGTCCTCAACAGGAGGGGTTTCAGAGATTATCAAATTTTATGCATGCTATAGCTTGTTGAAGCCAACAACCAAAACCACTATTCATTGAACTAAACTTCTGAGAATATATTGGAGTCATATGAATAGGAGCTGGGATATAGCCTGAGTTTAACCTCAGAATCAGACTGACAATCCGTATTTTTTGACTTAAAAAAAAAAATAAAGCGAGAGAGAGAGAGAGAGAGAGAGAGAGGAGAGGGGGATCAATTTAAAATATTTTTTTAATTTAAATAATAAGTCTATAAATATAATTTATCTAAAATTTTCTTTAGAGCTTCAACATTATTTCCTCATTTGTTTATCCTTTTGCGGTATACATGTAATGCATGCTGGTAGATTATTTTTGTATTTTTTGTAGTCTCATTTTTTTTTACTATTTTTGGTGTTTATTAGTATTTTTTATGACATCATAAGTCATGATTGAATCGCCCATACATGATGCAAACACCAACATCTACCAATATAAATGCCAACTTCCAAAATATTGGATATAACTAGCACAAGAAAAAATAACCATATAGCCGTTTCTTGATTCTTTTTGTTGACTAAGGTTCATCTGGCAAAGATAAGATTTTGTAAGACTTCTATACCCAAACCAAATGCTGTCATTGTGATTATCGACTAGATATGAGATAATTTATTTTTGAGAGAACAAGTGACAAACATAGTTGCAAAAGAAGAAAAAAAAAACTAAGTTTAAAATTTTCATATTTTTTTTAAAAAGCTCTCTTGTCAGAAAGTAAAAAATAAATAAAAAGGAAGGTGAAGGAGAAAAAAAAAACAAAGGCTCATACATTAAGCGCAAAATATATGATCACCACAATTATATTAGTTTCTTCTTTTCTTGAGAGCAGTCTATTACTTTTGTTGATAAACCATTTTTTCTCCGGCTGGCCATTATATTTCTTGTCAGATATGTTTGATAAGAGGAATAAAAAAGAAAAAAAAAGATAGGATTAGAGCAAGAAAAGATTGCTTTTTCCCATGGACATGTCCGATATTCTTCTCAGGTCTTATTATATTTTTCTAGCTTGGTGCCCAAGTACAAAAATGATATCATGTAGCGTATACAACCCTTATACTGGACAAGAAACATGCTAATATACATTAAACATCAAAAGAAAAATTCTGTAACCGACGAGTAATTTTTCTTAACTATACAAACCGATGTATGGTAGCATAGTTGGATTCTCATTCGACACCTCTGTTGCTAGAAAACTTCAGTTAATAGGTAGCAGAAACTAAATCCTCACCCATCATTTACTCTTTTCCTGTAACAAGATACAAATCCTACTATTAATAACCAAGCACTTTGTTTTTTCTATTAATATGAGCAATACTGCCACTGATTAATAATAGATCACAAGCATCCATGCATCCCAGCCTTTGACTGAAACTTGAAAAACATCAATTAATAATAGATCACAATCATCCATGCATCCCAGCATTTTGACTGGAAACTTGAAAAACATGAACTCAAACATGAACTCCGCGCAACATGAACTCCGGGCGGGCAGGCGGGGCAGGTGCGTGCATGCGTGCTGACCATATCTAGACAAATAACAGCCCTTTAAGTGTTAGGCTGCACCGAACCAAAATTAAATTTGTAGACTATATGTTCTCTCCTTCAAATAATAAGATCTTACAAAAGTGTCAATAGACAAACTTGACACTACTGAAGGAGGTTCCCAGTTTTGCTAAACAATCAGCTGCAACGTTCTCACCTCTATGAATATATGTAACTCTAATCCTGCTGCGTCAATGAAGAGCCAAACAAATCTGATCGAAAATACCCTGTATTCTCTATGGGGAAGACCAAATTATACATTCAGTTATTATTGGATTTCTTTAAGCTGGAACTTAATAATCGTAATTCTTAGATTCTTAAGAAATTACCCTTGTAATGGAGTTCTTTATATTTCTATCCACAAAATTAAAACCATCATGCTACACAATGAGGAGATTCCTGAGAAACATCTTTTATATGAATCTATATACTATAGTACGCCGTACTGGCCCGAACCGGACGGTACGGAGCGTACCATACCGTACCGGTTCAGCACCGGTATCCGGTACGGATGGCGTACTGAGTGTTGGTACGCTAAAAAAAAAATTTATACCGTGTCGTACCGACACTGTGCTAATGTAGCACCGGTATGGAGTCTGGTACCGAGACAACGAACCTTGATGTATATACTGACAAGTTTGCAATGAACAAAGAAATGACTTGCTAAATCATCATAGCAGCATGCAACAAAAAAATCACTTGTCTTAAGAATACAACTACAATGTTAGTGAATACATCTTTTCTAATAAATGTTGCCTCCTTCGCTAAATTATGATAAAGGTGATCATAAGAACCTAATCATCAACCTTAGCATTTGTGCCAATGATGATCAGAGAATCATGCATAAGTTGAGAAAGAGAATCTATTCACCTCATTGACTGTTGCTGCCTCTTTAGCACTTCCCTTTTATTTTCACCCCAACTTTCTCCTGACTAGTCCTTTGAAGAAGTCAAAGCTGCAAAAGCATGTGATGGGTGAGTTAAATAAAGCATAGACTCAATTGTGAAGCTTTAGAAAGAGACTTCCTTAACCACCATAGCTTTATAAGTATATGGACTAAGTTACATTTACTGAGGGGGGAAGAAAAAACAATGCCACCAACCAAAGCTTATAAGGCAACTATATTATGAATAAAGGTAAAAGTGCACTGACGACGGAGAAATATTAAAATTAAGAGTAATCAATCTTAGAATTATAACATTGCATGCCAATGAGAGGTCTTCAGAAATATGTGGGGGTTTATCTCCAATTTAGCCTCAGCCCTTAACTAAGGAATCAGAGTTTGACCTTCTCTACACCAGATCTTGGGAAGCTGTTGCCAAATTCCCTTGTTGAGTAGGTGATTAGAGAGGGTAGTCTTATCATCCTACAAGATTGTTTTCAAGCCATTACATGCAGTGGTAAAATTGTACTTTTAAGTCATGATGCATACACAGCTCATCAATCAGTAAAGGAAAGCAATACAAACACAAGCAACCTCATGAAACATTCCACTAATAGATGCCACATGACCTTTCCACAGCCAGTCATTATATGCTATAGTTCTTTTTTTTTCCCTATTGGTAGACAGAAAAGAGAGAAATAGAGAACTGACTTACCTATTACCATCAGGATGAAGTTCATAGCTTTTCTTGTCCTCATCAGTAGCCAATAGATATCCAGATGATGTCAATCCCTGAATGATGTAAGAGATATCACATGGATTGTAATTTTTTAAAGAAATTCTACATTTCCACATTACCTGAACTGTAACTACGATCTGTTCCACAGATTTTCCCTCATGTTGTTCCTCTATGATAACTTTCTGGCCACTGTAGAAACAAATGCAAGCTTTTTACAATGCTAGCACTAGAATCAATACTGATTTGCAGGAATAGTTGGATTCAGGTGCTTGAATAACATATCAATATGATTGCAATGCTAGTTCCACACTATGAACTAATCGATATAATTGTAACAAAAAATAAGAACCAATCTGTACTCCACAACAAATCGGTATAATTCTATGTAGGGATACGTCTGGACCAAATTTGTGTTGGATTTTCCATGGTTCCTGATGTTGCATATTTCTGTAAGGAGTTCAAGTGGAAGCGGGAACAAAACAACCCAATCCGGACTTGAAGAAGAATGTCCAAAAATAGGCAATATTTTAGTTTTGAAAAATTCCAAGTAACATCATAGGTTTTCTCTTTTTTTCTTCAATTATTAAATCCCTCAGTGTCTACACTCGGTGAAAGTCCATCATGCTAGAGTTTGAAGTAGCAGATGAATTAAAGCTTTGGCCGCACAAGCAAAATAGTTTGTCTTAGATTAAATAGGACAATAAAACAATGTTATAAAAGGAAGTCCATGGTTGTAAAGAAGACGCATTCTATTCTATTTCAATAAAGTATTATTCTTTTTAAGTTATGTTTCTTGTGAATTCAAGAGCTCAAGGATCTATGAGCTACAAGTAGATCAAATTCTTCGTATCAGCTTGTGTATTAGGTGGAGTGACAGTGTTCTCTTTGCAAACTTCTCAAGGAGACAATGATCTTCTCGCTCTCCATGCTTGTGCTGCATTAGGTGGTGCCAGAAAAGAACTTTCCTTGGCTTGATGGCATCAAACAACTGCAAGAACATCTCCGCAAGCAACAAAATGATAATCTCTACGTTATGCAGGACATCTTCAATGTGCCTCTTGAGGTGATTAAAAAATCAATTCGACAAGTGGTTGATGGATTGTATCAACTTTATCTCCAGACCAATGTACGACCAACAACTGCTAATGGCACTTGCAGATGGGTGGATAATGATCAGGTACATGTTCCAAATCACCAAATTCAGCCAATATAGAAGAGCCTAGCAAAGAGGAGATTGATGAAGTTATTCTACAAGGAGGTGCTAGAGAAGCGAAATAGCCAGATTGAGTGGTACAGGCCAGACTACTTCAAAAATCATACCATGGTTAGAGGAGCAGCATCAAAGCATTATGGGCGATGCCAGGGAGCCTAAATTGTTGGCCTAATATGAGTATGTAAAGGCACTTGACTCATAAGTGCCTAAGGAGCTCAAACTTTTGCAGTATTAGGAGGTATCATACGTAGCAGTAAACTTGAAAATTCATCAAAAATAGCATAGATGGAATTTTGGTATAAAACCACTTCCTGCACATCCATTATCAAGTAAGCTTGCCAAAACAACTTGAATCATATCAATTGGAGGTCAGATGACAAAGTTACAGTCAGGATACCAAACCTGTGTCAGTATAGTCTCATGTTGTGAACTGGCGGCCAGAATCCACTATTGGAAGTCTACCAAATTACCAACAGTGACAAGACCACTGTTGGTACATTTTGGACAGCAAAAACCATGCTGTCAATTGATTTTTGAGTCCAAGTTGCCCTGAGGGTCTTTGGATGGCAGTTAGTATGCCATCCATACCCCACAGACTGCAGTTAGGTCACTATCAGTTGATTTTTAGCATCAAATCACTCTTAAGATGGATATTTTGTTTCTAGAGCCTTCTTTTGGAAGTTTTTGAGTCCTATTGAGTATTAAGAGAACTTCCAAATTTTTTTATCAATGTATGAGCCCTAGAACACTATAAATATCCCCTGTACTCCCATCTTTTTGACCATAATGAATAGTGAATTGAATTAAAGTTTTGAAGCTCTCTTTGTTAGTATTCCTGGCTGTCCGATGTACTAGGCATTGCCAAATTTGGAGACCTACCACAGATCCTATAAGAGGGCACTCTTCTTTTGATATGCAGCAGGATCGATCTAGAGTTGGATTTTGGAGTCAACTGATTTGAGAAGAGAAATTCATGGTTTGTACATGCACTAGATGTAGGCAAGTACGTTGCGGGTGTGGGGAGAGCGAGTACAAAAAGAGGTGGATTTAAAATTTCACCCACCCACTAGCTTGATGGATAGGTAACCGCTATGTGATATGATGAGATTTTAGGATTTGCGAAAGAGGATGTATGATTGCTAGTTAAACCATGGTGGAACCGTTGGCCTGCAATGCAACCACTAAAATGAATTAGTCCGGGCCAATGGGCTAGACTAGAGCATTTACCTAGATGCATTTGGGTTTGGTCTCTTCATAATTTTGCCAAGCCCGAGCTAGCCAAACCTAGAGAGGGATGAGGGTGGTCAGAGAGAGGCATAGAGGTCGACCCGATCAGGGGGAGTAGAAAGGAGGCTAGCCAAAAAGGGACAAGAGAAAAAAAGTGTGATTGCAAGCATGGTCTACTGTGCCGGTACCGGATATCGGATTACCGTGCCTTAATCCAGAAATGCAATTAACGCTACGCGCCTTTTTCTATTTAACAACCAAATAACCCCCACTTATCCTGACCCTGTCGCATCATAAACAACACACCTTTTCTCTCCACTTCTCAACCGAAACGTAACCCCGCGCAGTGGGACTCCCAACAACTTCAAAAGTTTCAAACAGAGGAGACTAGCCCATATAGGATAGGGGAAGAAAGAGAAGTGAGGAAGTTGACTAGAGAGGGATGAGGGTGGTCAGTGTAGGATAGAGAAAGAGAGAACAAGACAGAGAAGACTAGCCCATACAGGATAGGGGAAGAGAGAGAAGCGGAGGAAGTTGACTAGAGAGGGATGAGGATGGTCAGAGAGAGGCATAGAAGGTTGACCCAATCAGGAAGAGTAGAAAGGAGGCTAGCCAAAAAGGGACGAGAGAAAAAAAGCATGATTGCAAGCATGGTCTGCTGTGCCGGTACCGGATATCGGATTGGTTGCCCGACGGTGCGGGTCAGTACGGGCCCGTGCCGTGCCCTAAATCAAGAAAAGCAATTAACGCTACGTGCCTTTTCCTATTTAACAACTAAAATAACCCCTACTTATCCTGACCCCACCACATCATAAACGACACACTTTTCCTCTCCACTCCTCAACCGAAATGTAACCCCGCGGAGTGGGACTCCCAACAACTTCAAAAGTTTCAAACAGAGGAGACTAGCCCGTATAGGATAGGGGAAGAGAAAGGAGAAGCGGAGGAAGTTGACTAGAGAGGGATAAGGGTGGTCAGAGAGAGGCATAGAAGGCCGACCCGATCAGGGGGAGTAGAAAGGAGGCTAGCCAAAAAGGGATGAGAGAAAAAAAGCGTGATTGTAAGCATGGTTTGCTGTGCTGGTATCGAATACCGGACTGGTTGTCCGGCGGCACGGATCGGTACGGGCCCATGTTGTGCCTGTACCAACATAGTAGAGGAAGCAGGAAAAAGGGCAAACAAAAAGAGAGAGAGAGAGAGAAGGGGGCGAGAGGGAGGCAGAGAGGGGGATGGGAGAGAGAAAAAGAGAGAGAAGTGGGAGAGAGGGAGGGGAGAGGAGGGTGGCGGAGGCCTAGAAACAGCGGACCCGGCCGCGGCCTCCGCCTTCTGCCACAGCGCCGGCCTCCAACTGCCCTCCGCCAGCCTCCCTCCCTCCCTCTCCCTCCCTTTCCCGCTCGCTCACTCTCGTTTTCTCTCTTTCCTTCTTCTCTCCCTCCGGCAATGGATTTCGTTTTCATTGCCAGAACCGTCTCGGTCCGCCGTCAAAGCGGCTTGATACCACCAGAACCGTCCAGTTCGAGATGGTTCCACCTACCCTGATTACAAGAGTGGAATAGGAAGGGAGAAAAAGCTAGCACCAGTCAAGGGCTAGGTAGAGAAAGGAGTGTGCTAGGTGGGGCGACATCGGCCGGTGGAAAATAGGGCAGGAGAAGCATGCTAGACTAGGGTTTTTTTCTTTCTCCCAAATCCCATCCTTTCT
Organism: Phoenix dactylifera; assembly: GCF_009389715.1. Taxonomy (NCBI): domain Eukaryota; kingdom Viridiplantae; phylum Streptophyta; class Magnoliopsida; order Arecales; family Arecaceae; genus Phoenix; species Phoenix dactylifera. Next base: position 1,486,103 of record NC_052400.1, read on the forward strand.
TTATCTTCTTTGTTACTCTAGATTTTGCAATGAAATAAAAAATATAACATATAGCCATATACTATGTAAAGTACACAATAAATTTCATATATGAAATATTAAATAAATATAAATTTATTTATCAGGCCAAGTCAGGCTAAGCTAGGTTAAAAAATAAGCTCCAATGGGTCCAACTTTTATCATGCTTGAAAAATTGAGGCCCAACCCGATCCGTCCGGCCAAAAATCTCAACCCCGAACTCGACAAAATCAGGTTGGGACTAGCTAGGCCATATAGGCCAAACCAACTTTACTCAAGTCTACACCCAGTTTAGACCACTGGTTCATATGCTAGTTTAGATTGTAATTGTTTAAATAATAAATTGAATTACAACTTGTTTTGAAAAAACCCATTCAAAGTAGCAAAGGATAGAATGCGGCAAATCTAGTTTTAAGAAATACAATCATGGGCAACAGAAAGGAGCCAAGATTGTAGATTGGCTTAACTATGAAGGAAGTGTTGACCCCAAGGGCTGATTTTGATGACCACAAAACATTTAACTATGATTCTAAAGGTCGTAGAGAAGAGAAAATCTATAAGGAAGACCTAATGGCAAATTAACGAAATCTACAAGAAGTGCATGAGTTGAGGGTTTTAACCCCTAATATAACATCTAAAACAGAAAGGAAGAGTTTAGAGTTCAAAATCCAACATACATATAGAAAAGAAGGGTTTTTCATAGCCAGATTCAAATAGAATAAGTGTACCTTGTCATTTATAAGCATAGATAGAAGATGGAGGAGGATATTGAGTTAAGCACTACATTTACAACTAAAACTTATGAAAACCAAATTTGTGCAGATGTAGAATTTTATCAAATTCCAATTAACAAAAACATATAATTCTATATTGCATTATTTCACATAAACTAGAAAAAATTATGATTCACCAATAAACAACCTAGATAAAAATGAATATTTAATGTATCATCAAACAAAACAATGGTAACTTGTATCCAAATTAAAATTCTTAATGCTGCATGTCTTTGATGGGATTGGTATTTCTCACAATTTAAGCAAGTATTTGAAAACGAATTCAATGTATTATAATTGAATTTTGAAAATGTACCATCATGGTATTTTATAGGTTACAAGAGTTCAATCAAAACATCAATAAAAGAAGCATTGTCTGCATATATATAGATAAACTAATAGTCATGGAATAGCTTCTTACCTATGAAGCCATGTCTTATAGTATAGCTCCTCAAGAACTTGAAAGCCTAATAAAAAAGATGGTAAAGTTCAATAATTGTTAAATATATTCTATATCTGAACTTTTTTAACTAATGGCAAACACACAAAAAACTAGTGGTATTACACCCAGGCATGCTCCAAATGGACTATAGGAATGAAGCGTCATCAACAAATAAGGCATCGATTGGTCAGTTTGTAGATGCATGAACTATAAAAGTCACTAATCTGCAAGGGAAGGTAAATCATGAAAATGACCAACTACAATAATGATAGATATAAAGTGACGTTGACATTCTTAATAAAAATTACATAGCATGCTAGCAAGGTTCACAACCTACTATAGCTATTCAATTAATATGTCATAACGAAAATCATCCTTTACCTTTAGAGTAAGAAAAAAAATTCTTTACAATATGTCCATATTTTGAATAACAGATTCCCTTCAAGAACTACAATGATTATTAGTGTTTCTCAAGGCTCAAGGTTTTGCATACCAGTTTCCGTATCTATACTAGTTCCAAACCGATAAACCTTGTGGACTGAGTGCTCGTACAATATATCTCTTGGTACCCATACTCAAGACATAGTCCCTATCGATACAGTACAATATGCCTTGAAAAACAGTCCAATGCGATAACCATGTCCCTCACCCACCCTCTTGCAATATTGGTGCAACATTGTCTGCTATGTCACGATTAACTCATCCAAGATGCAGCTCTCCCACCTTTTGCTACTTAACAAATATAATAGATGACAAGGTTTTGAAAAATACCGATACCGAACCCCGTACCATTTTTCCATCAGGATGGTACGATGACGATACAATTCTGGTACTAACAATACATACCGAAACTAACAGTATTAAAAAGAATGAAAAACCATATATATATATCAGTAGGTACGCACCGCAATGCTAAGGTGATATAGGAGAGAGTAAAAGAGAAAGGAAGAGATTGAAAGATAGGGGTGAGAGCGAGAGTGAAAGAGAGAAAATGAGAGGGAAAGGAAGATGGGAGGGAGAGACGAGAGAGAGTGAGGGGGAAGAGAAACGAGAGGGAGCGAGTAAGGTGGTGGAGGGCAAGCTGAGTATGCTGTGACAAGGAAAGAAAAACAGGGGATGCAGCCACCTATTAGAGAGAGTGAGGGGGAAGAGAAATGAGAGGGAGCGAGTAAAGTGGTGGAGGGCAGGCTGATTATGCTGCGACAAGGAGAGAAAAACAGGGGATGCAACCACCTATTAAAAATAAAGGGAACCAGCTCAAAGGTAGGCCCATCAATATGCACCAGTACAGACCAATATGTAACTGGTGTTGGTTTGTATCAGGACATGGTATTATACCAACTCGGTCTTTAAATACTTAGTATTTAAAATTTGAACTCAAGATTTCATTGTACAAAGTATAGAACCGATATAACCTCATAAAATATAAATTAGATTAACGACTGTCAAACCATCCCAAACTAGGTTATTCGGGGGGCACCAGACTGGATTGGCTAGTAATCAGGACGATTCGGCCAGTCAATTTTGTTCAATCAGAGTTTTATAAAACACCCTCCTCTCTCCTCTCTCCAGATCCTCTATCGTCTCTTGATCCTCCTCGCCTCTCCCCTCTCCCTTCTCTCCCTTTCTCCCGGTCTCCCTCTCCCCTCTCAAGATCCTCTGCGACCTCTCTCGTGATGATTTCAGAGATAATGATGACAACTCAACGGTTAAGGTTCCACAATGATGACTCCGTGGCTAGGATTAGGGCTCTGTCACCACCACCGTCGACGATGTTGGAGGGAGGTATCGTTGTCCCTCCCTCTCTCTCTCTCTCTCCCCCTCCCTCCCTCCCTCCTCCCCTCTCCCTCTCCCTGGTTCTAGTACACCTCGGATCAATACGGTACAACTAGTATTGACCAAATCGGTAGCCTGCCGGTACAACCTCTGATACCGGTCAGCAAACCTTGAATTGGATTAGTAATGATTCCTTCCTTTTCAATACTAGCAAATAAGTAACATCATAATTTTTTCCTCTTCTATTGAATGAAGCAGGTGGAGCTCATTCACTCCTCCCTTTTGTCAAAGAAAGGAAAAGGTAACATCACACTCTCCCTTAACTTATCTATTAATACTTACTGAATTAAAAACAAGAAATCTACCTTTTACTATAGGCAAGAACCTCTAGCATGAATCCATTTTATCTAACTTCTGATCTTAACCAGCACTAAAATATGATGCCTTACACAAAATAGTTCAGTTTTGGTCAATACTGATTGTTTTTTCTTAAAAATATTAGTAATCTAACCAAAAAGGGCAAATCCCAAGTTTCAACACCATCTGATTGAAAAGTTATGCAGGCCTCTACACACTAATGGAAACCCTTCATCAAACCATTATGGCACAATCTAACCCATCTCCTTGCTAGCTTACATAAATTCTTAGTGTCCCAACACCATCAATCATCTACTCAGCAAGGATACTGAAATGTTAAATCAACAAAGAGAAGGAAGTGTCCATTTGCTCAATTATACAGATCAAATACTAAGAGATATCATTCACTAAGAGATAAATGTTGGCATCAGCAAAAGAACATTATACAATTCAACAATCAATGAACCCATACACCTCAAGAGGTAATAACAATCATTTATATATGATCCTGTGTCCATGACCACCACAAGTGATACATGCCCCAAGCTTATTTTGGCAGCTAGCCTAGCAAGATTAAGTCATTATCACCCTTCAATGAATCCTTTTCTTGCTTCAAGCATACAAAAAAGGTGCCAGCAACAAATGTCATAGTCAGGAAATTCATATGGTTGTTAACTAAATCATGTATGTCAAAATAAAACAACTTGATGCAAGTGAGATTTAAGAAATCAAAGAAACAAACATTTGCACTCAAGTAGTGACATAGAGAAGGCATAGAAAAAGGTAGCATTTAGTCAAAAGATCACCTTGAATCAAAAAGATCTCATAAAGATTTTCAAAGCTATTGAAAAATGCTGCAAGTATATCCTCCCTAGTTAGTCGATTTGTACCAGAACCCCATTTTTGCAGTGTTGTATTCAAACACGTGGTTGGCTTCTCATTATCCAAGTTCAAGCCAATACCTACAAAACACCACCATGCACCTTAACAAATCCAATATGGAAATCACTTTTATGTGAATCACTTCATAAAATAAAAAACGTAATGTTACAGGGCCAAGCACGGTACCAAAAGGCTGCTTCATAACTGAGGTGTGACGTGACAAAAGGGGATTGGTAAAGTTCGGGATTGGTAAGGAACCAATCCCCTTCTGACACATGAAACTTTTGCTCTTTTTTTTTTTTTTTTGATTGTACACAAAACTTTTTCTCAGTAACAAGTTCAGGCCTCAAAGCATTTTTGTATAATAAAATGCATAAACAATGGCAACATACCAATTTACCAGTCCATAATAGAAACAAGTAGATCAGTTAAAATTTCTAGTATTCTTGGAAGAGAATGGACATCAAATGGAGAATGATTGGCCATGATCTTCAACGTCAGTTTTCCATATGTTTTGTCAGACAAATTCTAGGGGCATACACAGATCAAAGCAAAATTAATAGTTAAGGATATATGGAGTGACAAAAAGGAAAAGACATGTTTACCAGAACAAACATTGAATTTCTTTGATCTATAGGTTGAGGTGCAAAGGATGCCTCCAACTTTAAGCCCATCTAGATATAGATCATTGGGCCACTTTATTCTAACATCAAGTTGCGGCAATCCCTGAAACGTGTTGTAATTTCCGAATTAAATCATCTCAAGTTCAGCTCTAAAAATGAAAATGATTCGAGAGCAATACTTGGAAAACAAGACATAATGATTCATCAGATCGTTCCAACATCAAATATAAAGAAATCCATTTATAGAAACTTCAAGATTACTTTGGCTCGGCATGACTCGTTGATCGCCTCTGTCACTGCGAGAGACACGACATACTGTAACAAAGGCAGCTTGCGCCCATCCTCCATTTGTAACGTAAATGAGAACAGAAGGCAACCCTCCGGTGAGTCCCACGCATTCTTCGCTCGACCTTCAGAAAGGTTCAAGATTGGATTTTTATCAAAGAAAATTCACCACGACAACATGAAGAACAACCGCATCAACCCCCAAAGCCAAAAGATTTCGCTCACAATACCTCTTCCTTTGAACTGGATGTCGGTAATACACACCGTACCTAGTGGAAGCTCTGAGAAATTCCTGCCAAAGAGAAAACCAATTCAAATAAAAGTATGAAGAATGAGATTTCGAAGGAAAGAAGGGATTTTTCTCACTGGGAAACGAGGTCGTGGGTGGAGGAAAGCCTCGGGGACCAGATGAGTAGCCTCCCGAAGAGGCTGGTGGAGAGGGCGTCCATGTAGAGCTGGGAGTTGAAGGTCGGGGGAGTAATGGAATCCATCTCGTGTTGCAATAAAATTCTAATCTCTTCTTCTTCGCCTCCGAGCTTTAGGGTTTCAGTCTTGGACTTGAGCGATTGCGCAAGGTCGTTCTCTTCGGCGGATTTTCCGGCGAGGAGGAGGAGGGTGGAGGGGCGGTGGCCGTCCATGGTGGTGCCGCTGGAGGAGGAGAGGCGGTTGGTGGAGAAGGGTTTGGTGGAGGGGGATATGAGTGGAGGAGGAGGGATTGGAAGGTGGGGCGGCGGCGTGAGGCAGCGACGGAGGAATCGGAAGGCGGCGACGGCGGCGACGGAGGGAAGGACGGCAAGAAAGAAGGGCATGCCTTTAGTTTCAAAGCGGGTAGTTGGGTTGGTCGGGCCGCCTTGCGACGTCGATGCTGTCTATGTACGTGGGTCCCGCCAAAGGTTATACACGTGTCAGATTTGAAAGGCCAGTGCACATTGACTTATCCGCCCTACTGTATAGCCTGGAACACGCATTACATGGATAATGGTTTTTTAATTCCCACCTTTTATCCCATGACCATCCTATCCCATAAGGGATAACTCCGATAGGATAATTTGGCTGTCTACAAGCATTCTGGGATAAAAAATTTTGCAGAACCCGATTCTGAAAGTTTGAAAAGTTCATTAGACCCATTAATACCAGTTCGATACCTTAACATTCGATTATATTTATCTTTTATCATACTCATTTCTATTATTTACATCAATCTCTTTTTACCTTGTGGCTTAAGAATTTTTTTGAACAAAATAAAAACTCCTTAGCAATTTGTTCAGAAAAATTTTGAACCATTTCTCAGCTTGTGTGACATCCTTCTGAAGAGTTATGCTGATCTTCTTTGTACATTCCAACATTTTATCAAATGTATACGAGGAGCCAGGGCCTCTTGGCATCACTTTTACACAAACAAAATTACTCGAAGGAATTGGGTAGAGGGAAAATGATTTGAAGTACTTGTGCCTTTCAACACTCCTAATGCTAGCTTCACGGCTTGGTATCCAATGGCCCCCTCTTATCAACCCTATGTCGTAAAAATTCTTATATTTTATGTTGGCAGAACTTTTCCGAGAGGGAGGCAAAAATTTCATGCAACGGGGATACTTTTTTCGTGAACAAATGATTGTGCCTTAACCATGGTCTTATCATAAATGGTGAGATGAAAATTTTTCTCAAAACATGGAACATATAGAATTTCAAAATTTGGGAAAAAAAAAAGTATATTGATTGATGTCGTCAACGACTGTTGGGTGACAGATATTCCTATTCGATTTAGCCCACCATGGTTGATGTGGAGTGTTCGGGCCTCAAGGTGAGCGGCTTATTCGGGCTAGGTGAGAGGAGATGGGATTAGGTTTAGTTATGCCGTCTTTTGGTGATTGATTAGCGCAGTGGATCCTGGTTGTTCCAGTGCCTAGGAGGGGGGGATTCGATAGTAGGACATGGAGCTCGACTTGTAGATCCAGGATGAGAGCTAGTGACCTTGGGGACCTGTACAGAATTGAGGTACCTCGATAGTTGGATGGTGGCTCGCTTTGGAGGATTTAAGTTCACCACCGGATCACTTTATTCCTCTAGAAGGTGGCGTGGGGCGGCTTCCCGACAAGGAGCGTATTGAGTGGGCTGGGTATAAGCATCAATTTCATTTGTGACTGGTGTAGAGAGGAGGAGACCATTGAGCACATACTGATCAGATGCCCAAAAGCGGCTCAGGTGTGGCAGTTCGCAAGCGGCCGTTGGGGCTTCTTGCAGCCTTCGACCCCAGTGGCATCTTTCCTTGATTACTTGAAGGGATTCATCAGTAGATCGGTCGCGGCATCTAAGGGTGTCATTGCTGTCTATGTTGCATATTATACACGGTTGGACATGAATGTCAGAACCTTTGAGGTTAAAGGCAAAGCTTGATGATCGTAGCTGCCAGAGTGGTTTTTCAGGCAGAGGAGTTTGCCCAGACTCAAGCTATCGGAGGATCTGGGATAGCTAAGGACATTTGGGTCCCCTCCTTAGCTCTTGGAGCGATTCGGATGATTTTCGTCTTCTGGGAGCCCCATCCCAAACTTTTTCAAGGTGAGCTTCGACGGGAGTGTGCTTGAGAAGGGATGTCGAGGAGGTGTGAGGTTTGTAATTAGGGATGCTGACTCCAAACTGATTGCAGCAGGGTATAGCCATCTCTATGATATTTCTGTATATGGAGCTGAGCTAAGAGATGCTTGGAAAGTGATCACCCATGCACAAGTCATAATGGGAGCAGAACACATCTATCTAAAAGGTGACTCGGCTATTGTGATCAAGTGGATTCAAGGCTATGTGAGAGCAGGGGACAAGCACCCGCTGCTATAGGACATTAGAGATCTTTTAAGTTGTGTGGCTTTCTGGGTCACTTATGCTTACCGTGACGCGAACAACGCAATTGATTGGGTCGCCTCGTTCGTTGCACAGCACTCCGGCAACTGGCTGTGCGAAAGCTACAACTCTGTTCCACCTCTCCATCACCTTCTTTTTTCTGATTTTCTTGAATGCACTCATACTATAAGGGTATGATGTATCCGTCTTATCCAAAAAAAAAAGTATATTAGTTATTTCATTTCACCAAATTCTTTTAGCTATAAATTTGTCACAAGTTGCTATTGTTCTCAATGGATCCTCATGCTCTAAAATGGTATATGATTTTCCCTTTATTTTTTCAAAAAAAATTAAAATTCAAGACTCTTGGAACTATATTTTTTTTAAAAAAAGACAGATTTAGTAAAGCTTCATCTATAAAGTCAAGTGAACTGCATGTGAAGAGCGTGTGCTTAGTTCCACATCGGTTATTCACTAGATAGATTTTGGATACTTATATAGGATCAACAAACTCAAATAATACCTTCCAGCTAGCCATTTTGGATGAGGTCCTGAATTGTTACAAATAGTATCGGAGCGGATCTGACCCATAACATATATAGACTAGAAGACACTACAACACAAATTCTTTGGAACTGACTACGGGCCGATCGTGGTGTTTGTAATTAGATTTGAATGGATTTGAACATTTAGCTTGATATCCTTAGATCTTGAGTACTTATATAGGATCGAAGAATCCAAATAATACTTTTTTTATTTCTTTCCCTTCTTGGTTGGAAGAAAATAAAGAGCAAGGTGACCTAATAGAAAGCTTCCCCCCTAATCTTTGCAAAGGCTACATCCTAGTGGATCAGCTTAGCCAGTGTATGATCCAATCAACAACAACTCATTTCTGGACGTATGATTTTGTGATGGAGCTCAAGAACATATGCAAAAAATATAAATGCTGATGACGAAGCTTTAACTTGTAGTGTCCTCTATGGCAGATCTTATGCAACATCTGAATTTGTAAAATTTAATGCCTAGAGATCAAGTAGCTCCTTTGCAATCCATAAACAAATTATATAATAGAGAAATCTAGTCTAATTCAGCCAAATAATCTCCATGCTTAGTTACATATTTGTTGCACCACTATACTTGCACAATTGAAGGGATAATATCATTATTGATTTTTTTTTTGGTACATATATCATTTTTGATTAGATATAAATGGTTTGGTGAAAATAAGACAATGCTTTGTGAGGCACTTGTTCAAGAAGAATCTTAATAAAAAAAATTTATGCTACAAAATTGTGTAAAATATTTATTATATTTTTAATAAAAAATTTATCTTATTAATTTTGATGGCTTAAAAATAATTTTAAAAATAATATTCTAATTTTCAATTGATAAAAAAATAAATTTTGTTACGCCACTAATAATTTTTTTATAAAAAAATTAAAATTTTATTTATAAGAGAAGACTAGTTTTCTATCTTTCTCGATTGACAACTGAAATGAAACAAGGCCTTTCTTTCGCTTTCGTCGAGCACATTTTCCCTCCACCTTTTTCCTCCTCGAACCAAACGAGTCCACGAGATTTTCACACAATCACACCAAGCGACCCTCGCTCCCTTTCCTGCGGCTCTTGAATTCCGGTATCCTAGCAACGGTCCCCCTCTCCCTCTCCGCCGCCGTCTCCCTCCTCCTCCCCTCTCCTCCTCCGCCGTCGAAGAGCGAGCCGAGCAACCGCTTGATCGCATCGGGGGGCAGGAACGCCCTCCCCTCCACCACCACCCCGGCGTTGGCGTGCAGGAACCCGGCGTACGCCTCCACCACCACCTTCGCCACGGCCTCCTTTATCTGCTCTCTTAGATCCCCGTCCGGTACGCAGTAACCGCTCCGGTGCCTCCTTAGGTTCTCGTCCAAACCCATCATGAACGCCTCCACATCCCCCGTCGCCGTCAGCAGCCTCACCAGCGGGCCCCACGCCTCCTCCTGGTACGAGTACGCCGCCTCCTCCGCCGCCGTCTTGAACCGCCTACGCATCGTTTCCTCCCCGACCAGCGCCGCCAGCTCCGATCCCCTCGTCCTCATGTAGATGTACCAGTACGCGTTCATCGCCATCACGTGCGGCACCACCCGGTCCCTGCTCCCGTACTCGCCCCGCTTGGCCTCCACGTTCCTCTGCAGCGCCTCCAAGACGTTCGACAGCGCGTCGCTGAGGAGGTCCTCCTCCTCCGCATCAGGCCGGGCGGCGAGGGGTCCGGCCTTCCACACCGCCTCCGTCCGCAGGACCCGCTCCATGGACGCCGCGTAGCCGCCGCCGGCGAGGCACTTGAGGTAGTTGACGGCGTAGCGGACGATCTTCGGTACGGAGCCGTCGCGCGGCGGCGGTGCCCTGTCCTGGAGGCCCTCGATCTTAAGTCCCAGCTCCCAGAAGGCCCTCGCGGCGGCGTGGACGAGGAGCTTCTGGAGCTCCCGGCAGCGGGCGCGGATGTCCCCCCCGGCCTCGCCGTCGAAGGTGCTGATGAAGGCCGGGCGGATACGGTCGAGGGCGTCGAGCATGTCGAGCAGCTTGAACAGCTTCTGCGGCTCGTTAGAGCTGCGGGCCACGCCCTCGCCGAAGCGGAAGAAGACGGCCATGATCCTGTCGGCGATCTTGGCGAAGCACTCCGGCCAGACGGCGCCATCCATGACCCCGCCGAGGGCCCCGCGGCAGAGCCGCTTCTCGGCGGCGAGCACCAGGCGAACCGCCACCTCGAAGTGGTGGATCCAGAGGGAGATGGCCGCCTCCAGCCCCTCCCACTCCATCCCGTCGATCTCCTCCGGCGCGTACGCTCGCAGGTACTCCGGGCTCAGCCGCATCAACGCTTTCGCCGCCCGACGGTACCTCACCTTGACGAAGATATCGATGCAGATATCGAGACAGTCGTTGGAGGCGAGGGTTTCGGAGATTCGGCGGAGGGCCTCGATCTCGAGCTCGGAGCCCAGAACAGGAGGAGAAGGATCGGTTGTGTCGTCGCCTCCGTCAACATGGGCGGCGATGTAGCGGTGCTTGAGGAGGTCGAGGATGGCCTCGTAGTCGTTCTGGAGGCGGAGAAGGGCGTCGTCGAGGGGGCCGTCGTAGCGCAAGCCGTCGACCTCGGCCTCGTAGAGCTGCTCGAGGGCCACCAGCGTTTCCCTAAGCCGGTGGATGCGGAGTTGGTCTGTGGCCCTCGTCCGGCTGAGGAACTCCACGGCCTCGTGGAGCCTCTGGACCGCCGGCTCGCACCCGGCCGTCACGGCGGCGATGGTCTCGCGGAGGCGGTCCACGCATTCGACGAAGTCGACGAGACGGGGTATGGAGGAGGTCCTGGATGAGAGGCGGAGGAGGCGGCGCTGGAGGGACTCCACGAGGGCGAAGCTGCGGAGGAGGGAGAGGGCCGGGGGGACGGCGCGGTTGATGCGGGCGTGGAGGGCCTTGGTGGCCATGGCCTGCGACTGTAGCGGTGCCACCGCCTCGGTGACGGCGTCCAGGGATTCGAGGCCGAGGGAGAGGCGGGCGTCCACGGCGGCGAGGCCTTTGTCCATGCGGGCGGAGGCACGGAGAATGGAAACGATGTTGGAGCGGGAGGCGCGGAGCGCGGCGATCACCGCCTCGTCGTTGTCGTCGACCGCCATCGTCGCTCGCTGCTCCTCCTGGGCAATGTGGCGGGGGGGAGAGAGAGAAATACATCCTTTTAATATATAGCCGTCTGATCAACACCCAGCTGGCTTCTTCCACGATCCGAGAAGGACAGGAGGAAAACAACACAATAATCGGTGCGGCCGAGGCCGAGGCCGAGGCCGAGGGAGAGACGGCAGCACGGCAGCGATTGGATTGAATCCCCGATGCCCCAAGAAAGCGAGAGCAACAAATTGACCCCCGTTGAGCTTGCCAAGGAGGCGGGTCCGGCGACTTGTATAAAACCTTGGGTATTAGAACTCGACGCTGGACCGACCGGGCTAAGGGTCCGGGTTATATCAAAATTTAGTATACTAAAAATATCTGTCCGAAAATGACACGGACTTTTGCATCTATTTGTAAAACTAACCATTTAAACTATCTAAAAATTAGAGGCCCATTTGGTTCGCGGAAAGTATTTTCTCTCCTAAAAATATAATTTCTAAATAGTTGACAATGTAAAAATGACAGATTTACAAAATACTTATGTCTGGTTGATCATAAAAAGTTATGCATAATTTCTATTATATCTTACATAAAAATTAGATTTTTACTGTCTTTTTAATGCTGAAGGACTTTTTTTTAAAAAAAAATAGAGTGATTTTTGGCTCATGGAAAAAAGACTTTTTCATGTTTCTCATGAAAAAGACTTTTTCATGAAACGTCAGAATCAGATTTTCATGGAAATACAATTTTTCCGTCTTTCTACTTTGAAAACTCCAAACAAATAAGAAGCATCTCATTACTTTTCCGTTGACCACACTTTCTCTCCTTTTTTTCGTGAACCAAACGAGTCCTAGAGGCCAATAAGCCACAGACTATGTGACCTACCACTCCGAAGGCATCCTGTAGGCCAGAAGGAGGAGTTGCCTCACTGTGATTTATTGCTTTCTGATATTATTAAGTGCATCCATATTCGTAATGTATGAAATGTCTATTTTAGCGCAAAAAAAAAAACTAAAAATAAATTGTAATACTAATTTAGTCACAGTGCTCATCTAGTTCATGGAACAATCTGATGCGATTTCTTAGGTCTCCTTCCCCTACCCCCGAATAAGTTTTGTTACGGGGGAACTTAGCCACCATGCCCCACGGGACCGGCACGCGCGCCCAGGAAGACCACGGCTGCCCCCTGATCCAGCACTCCGAACCCGAGTCGGATATCTTCGGCTCCGCAGCCCGACCCCGAGTCGGCTGCCCCCTGATCCAGCACTCCGACCCCGAGTCGGATATCTTCGGCTCCGCAGCCCGACCCCGAGTCGGCCGCCCCCTGATCCAGCACTCCGACCCCGAGTCGGATATCTTCGGCTCCGCAGCCCGACCCCGAGTCGGCTGCCCCCTGATCCAGCACTCCGACCCCGAGTCGGATATCTTTCGACAATGACAGGCTATTCCCCAGAGGCACGCCGCGGCCTCCTGCTCCACTACTCCCTGCAACGGCTATATCCGATGCTGCTCCACGATCTCCTGTATCAGCCGTACAAAACGGAACTCCACTACGCCCTGTCATGGCCGTACCCGGCGCTGCTCCACGACGCCCTGTAACGGCCATGTCAGTGGCCACTCCATCGTGCCCCACGATGACAAACCCCCCTGAGAGACCCCCCAGCCAGGTATATATGCGGATGGGGGGAGAAGGGGGGGTAAGCAACATCTCCCAGAGCATTCTCTTATTTGCGATTATTATCCTTCCTCCTCCTCTAATCTCCTCTGACTTGATCGTCGGAGGGCCCCCACTACCCCAGTGGTGGTGCGAGGCTTGTTTGCAGGTCTCCCGGTGGAAGGTGGAGCGCAACCAACACCAACCAAGGCAACTCAGACGGAACCCCGTTCACACCGTCGTGTCAATCGTTCTTGGTTTGGACCACCAGCAACAGTTGGCGCTAGAGGAAGGGCCGAATCTCAGAACGATCGTAATGGCACGGCGAGGTGGTCGTGGAGCTTCCAATGCTTCTGGTCGCAGAACCTCTCGCGCTTCCGGCCGGGAGGCTGCTGCGTCCCCAACACGTTCTCAGCAGCACTCCACCGCCCCACCTCCCATTCAGACGGTCGAAGCTGCTCAGTTCGACCAGCTAGCCCAGCAGGTTCGCACCCTCACAGAGGCAGTGCAGAATCTGCAGGGTGTGATCTCTCGGGTGCCGCAGCGGGCTCAGGAGCCGCTGCTCCCCGAACGCTCGCCTGTCCCTCACCACCCGCGCTCCTTCCTCTCCCATGGAGAGGAGCGCCGGCGTGAGGAGGATTCTCGAGTGCGGTCCGTTCTGCCAGGACCTTCTCATCGGAGCTGCGCGGGGTACGAGAGGCGGACCCGGGCGCGTTCCCAGACACCCCAGTCCTCAAGGAGTCCGCACTCCAGCCGGTCGCCCTCGCGCCGCTCCTTATCTCCCACCCACCGGTCGCGCTCCCTGGACCGGCGGGTGGACGACCTCCACAGACAACTCCAGGTCCTGAAGGGCCACTCCAAAGACCCCTTCGCTGACTTGGAGATCTCCTCCCAGCCGGCGCTTGCCTCGAGGATCCTGCGGACCCCAAACCCTCCGGGGTTCAAAATGCCGGCGATCGAACCCTACGACGGGGCGGCGGACCCGCGGGACCACGTGGAGAGTTTCAGGACTCTTATGCTCCTCCATGGAGCATCGGATCCTCTCCTCTGCAAGGCCTTTCCGGCAACCCTCCGTGGCCCGGCAAGGGCATGGTTCGCCGGCCTGGAGGCTAACTCCATCCAGTCCTTCGACCAGTTCACCCGCCTCTTCATCAGCCATTTCGCCGTCAGTAGCCGACGACGGCTGGTCTCCGACTCCCTCTTCGATGTCCGGCAGAACGAGGGAGAAAGCTTGCGGGATTATCTCACCCGCTTCAACAAGGCTACACTGGAGGTTCGGAACCTGAGCCAGGAGGTGGCTCTCTCAGCCCTGAAGCGTGGCTTCCGGAAGGGCAGACTCACCTTCTCCCTGGACAAACGCCTGCCACGGAGCTTCCCGGAGTTGCTGTCTCGGGCGAACCAGTATGCGGACGCCGAGGAGGCGGCCGCCCACCGGAGCAAGGAGGCCGCCGAGACCCCTCTAAAGCTCGGGAAGAAAAGGCGAAAAGAGGCATCCCGGAGGAGAAGCCCGACGCCTCAGCGTCGGCGCAGAAGCCCATCACCAGCGAGGAACCACGGCGCCCCACGCCCTCGTTCTCCGCACCGACGCTTCGACCGATACACCCCACTCCTGGCTCCCCGGGCCCAGATCCTTATGGAGGTCAAGGGGCGAGAGGACCTCCCGGTCCCAAGGCAGATGAAGAAGATCCCTGGGAGGAGGCCCTCTCGGGCGTACTGTGAGTACCACCGGGACCACGGCCACGACACCGAAGACTGCTTCCAGCTTCGGGACGAGATCGAGGCTCTCATCCGCCGAGGGCGTCTCGGCCGATATGTAAACGACCGACGTCCCCCTGCAGACCCGCGTCCGGCCGACCCGGCCCCTCAGGAGCCTCGGGAGCAGAATCGGCCCGTCGCGGGCGTGATCCACACCATCACTGGGGGCTGCTCTCGGCCCGTGAGGAACGCAGGGGGCTCGGCGGAAGCATCAGGGGTGGCCGTCGCGAAGAGGCAGCGGGTCGGAAATGTAATCACTTTTTGTGATGAAGATGTAAAGGGGGTTCAGACTCCCCACGATGACGCCATGGTGATCTCCCTCACTATGGCGAATTATGATGTAAGGCGTGTTCTTGTGGATAGTGGAAGCTCAGCTGACATTTTGTTTTACGAGGCCTTCCAAAAGATGAGCTTGTCCCGACAACTGTTGCACAAAACATCCACCCCCCTCATAGGATTCACTGGAGACGCTATCTCGGCCGAAGGTGTCGTTGAGTTGCCTGTGACTGCGGGCGTCGCACCCGCAGAAGCCACGGTGCGGCTCGGGTTCTTGGTCGTCCGTGTTCCCTCGGCCTACAAAGCAATCCTCGGACGACCCGGACTGAACGCCCTTCGCGCGGTAGTCTCTACATACCATTTGCTCATGCGGTTCCCCACGGCGGCCGGGATTGGAGAGGTCCGAGGTGACCAACCGACCGCACGACAATGTTTCCTAGCAACTCTCAAAGGAAAGAAGCCCGCGGAGGCCCTAAGCGTCGAGTCCCTTGACGCCAGAGACGAGGTGGCTTTGCGGCACGGGGAGCCGGCCGAGGGTGTAATCGAAGTTCCCCTTGAAGAGGGTCGCCCAGATCGTACGGTCCGGGTCGGTGCCAATCTCGACTCGGAAGCTCGGCTCCGGCTAGTGGAATTCCTCCAAGCCAATGCTGACGTATTTGCCTGGTCGGCGGCCGATGTACCTGGGATCGACCCGGAGGTCATTTCTCACGCCCTCAACGTCGACCTGACCCACCGACCCGTAAAGCAGAAGAAGAGACACTGTGCCCCGGATCGGATCCGGGTGGTCGACCAGGAGGTAGACAAGCTCTTGGAAGCAGGCTTCATAAGGGAGGTGAGCTACCCCGAGTGGCTGGCAAACGTTGTACTTGTCCGGAAGGCGAGCGGGAAGTGGAGGATGTGCGTCGACTACACCGACCTGAACAAGGCGTGCCCCAAGGATAGCTTCCCGCTTCCACGAATAGACCAACTGGTCGACGCGACTTCCGGATATCAGCTGCTATCTTTCATGGACGCCTTCTCCGGCTACAACCAAATAATGATGGCTCCGCAGGACGAGGAGAAAACGGCCTTTATAACAGACTGGGGGCTGTACTGTTACAAGGTAATGCCCTTCGGTCTGAAGAATGCTGGCGCTACTTAACAGCGCCTCGTCAACAAAATCTTCAAGGAGCAGATCGGCCGGAACATGGAAGTGTACGTGGACGATATGCTGGTAAAGAGCCGCCATGCGGATCAGCACATTACGGATCTGGAGGAGACTTTCGCCACCTTGCGGAAGTTTCGTATGAAACTAAACCCAGCGAAGTGCGCCTTTGGTGCTTCGGCCGGGAGGTTCCTCGGCTTCATTGTCAACCAGCGGGGGATCGAGGCCAACCCGGACAAAATCCAGGCCATCCAAGATATGTCCCCTCCGACCAAAGTGAAGGAGGTTCAGGAGCTCGCTGGAAGGGTCGCCGCGCTCGGACGATTTGTGGCAAAATCGGCCGAACGCTGCCAACCGTTCTTCAAGGTGTTGAAGCACCCGAAAGACTTCCTCTGGACGGCTGAATGTCAAGTGGCGTTCGACCAGCTCAAGGAGTACTTGGCATCTCCTCCCCTGCTGTCCAAGCCGCAAGAGGGGGAGATGCTCTACCTTTATCTGGCGGTCTCCCCAACCGCAGTCAGCGCAGTATTGGTTCGGGAAGAGGCAAAGCTTCAGAAGCCTGTGTACTACATCAGCCGAGTCCTCCGGGATGCCGAGACACGGTACACGAAGGCTGAAAAGATCGCCTTCGCGCTGCTGACCGCGACCAGGAGGCTTCGCCCCTATTTCCAGGCTCATTCTGTCACCCTTTTGACCGATCAACCACTGCGGCAGATCCTCAGCAATCCTGAGAATGCTGGACGGCTGGTGAAGTGGGCAGTAGAACTTGGTGAGTTCGACATTCGCTACCAGCCCCGACCCGCCATCAAGGCCCAGGTGCTCGCGGACTTCCTCGCTGAGTGCACTGTGCAGGAGGCGGAACCTAGGCCGCCGGAAACACCCAGCCTCGACCTCCCGATCTGGACGCTCCACATTGATGGGTCGTCGAACCCTGAAGGTGGAGGAGCTGGGCTGGTCCTTACCAGTCCCGATGGAGTGATAGCCGAGTATGCCTTGAGGTTCGGATTTCCAGTGACTAACAATGAGGCGGAGTACGAGGCCCTAGTCACGGGACTCAAACTCACCAAGGAGCTCGGCATCCGGCGTCTGAAGGTCTTCACCGACTCCCAGCTGGTGGTCGGGCAGGTCCGAGGGGAGTTCGAGGCACGAAGCCCGACCATGCAGAGCTATGTTCGGAAGGTGCAAGCACTCATTCCAGACCTCGGCAATGTTGACATTCAGCAGGTCCCAAGAAGCGAAAATGCCAGGGCCGACAGGCTGTCCCGCTTGGTGGGCGCAGACGCACACAACTTGTCAAGGGCGATATACCTGGAGACCCTAGACGCCCCGAGCATCGGCGAGGCTGGAGCGGTGATGGCGATCGATCCAGAGCCATCTTGGATGGACCCGCTTGTAGCCTACCTCGCCGAAGGGATCCTCCCTGAAGACGAAGACCAAGCTCGGCGACTTGTTATGAAGTCCGCCCACTACGTACTTTATGAAGGGAGGCTGTATCGGACCTCGTTTACCGCCCCCCTCTTAAGGTGCCTCCGCCCCTCGGAAGCGGCCTACGCCCTCAGCGAAGTCCACGAAGGCATCTGCGGATCGCACTTGGGGGCTAGGTCTTGGCGCATAAGATCATGAGGCAAGGCTACTATTGGCCGACCTTGTTGGAGGACTCGAAGGATCACGTACGGAAATGTGACGCCTGCCAGCGCCACGCCAACGTCCAGAGAGTCCCCTCTGTTCCCTTGGCGCCAATCACCGCACCCTGGCCCTTCGCACAGTGGGGAATGGATATCCTCGGACCATTCCCCATCGCTTCGGCCCAGCGGAAATTTTTGGTTGTCGCCATCGACTACTTCACCAAGTGGGTGGAGGCAGAGCCACTGGCCACTATCACGGAGGCGCAAGTCCGGAAGTTCGTAAAGAAGAACATCATTGTCCGATTTGGGGTACCTCGGGTCCTCATCTCAGATAACGGTCGACAGTTCGATAACAAGCATTTCCGGGACTTCTGCGAGGAGTTTGGGATCGAGCATCGGTTCACGTCCGTGTCGCATCCCCAAACCAACGGCGAGGCCGAGGTCACAAATCGGACAATCCTCCAAGGTATCAAAGCGCGGATCGGGCGGACGGGGCAAGCTTGGGTCGAAGAACTCGAGAATGTCCTTTGGGCGTATCGGACCACGCATCGGACTCCTACCGGGGAAACGCCTTTCAGCCTAACCTATGGCACGGAAGCCGTTGTCCCCGTAGAGCTCGGACTCCCCTCACCTCGGGTGGCCGCGCACCGATCCGAGGCCAACTCGGAGCAACTCCGAGGGAACCTGGATCTCTTGGAAGAAGCAAGGGAAATGGCGCAGGTTCGGATGGCAATGTATCAGCGGAGGGTGGCCCGATATTACAACTCCAAAGTCCGACCGAAGCTTTTCAGAATCGGAGATCTGGTGCTAAGGCGAGCTAGAGCATCTCAACCTACGGAGGGTGGGAAGCTAGCGCCGAATTGGGAAGGCCCGTATAGGGTTCGCTGGGTAAACCGACCTGGCTCCTACCAGCTAGAGGCCCTAGATGGTCGAGAAATTCCGAGGAGCTGGAACTCCGCTAACCTGCGGGTATATTACCAGTAGAAAGAAGAAGCCGGAAAGACAGATCAAGAAAATGTATAACACTTTTCATTTCAATAATTTCTGGTCACAATGGCGTGCTCGTGTGATTACAAGGAATTCCCAAAGGGGAATTAGGGAGTAAAGAAAACAAAGAAGAGGTGGGGACTCCGTGGAGCTGAGGATCGAGGATCCCGAACCCTCAACCCAAAGCGGATGCAATCCCACCGGAAGTGGGTGCTTCTAACCGGAGGCGCCATCCACGCCTCACGAAGAAGACAAAGAGCCGCCGCAGAAGAAGCTCCCGCTGCCCCCAGGGGAACGCCGCCTCCAAAGGATATTCCCATCCTCCCCAGTGGTAGGAAAGAGAAGGGATACAAGGGGGAAGAGCATATGGAGGCGCGGTCCCGGATTGAGCGTCTGGTGCAGAGCTCAATCGGGAGGCTGGACTTCAAGGAGGGGAGATGTGATCCCGGATGAAACGCCTAGAGCGGAGTTCCGTCGGGGAGACCCTCCTTGTTGATCCCAGATGAAACGGCTAGTTGGCTGAAGTCGCAAGGGGAGCGCCTCCCCTTTCCTTCGACAGGAGCCTCTCAGTCATATGCCAAGGAGGAGGTCCACGATCCATGGCAACCTGAACAGCTCCAGCTTGGCAAACTCCGTCGTACCTACACCTGCATTTATAGCCAAACTGCGGCCCCCTGGTCGTTCCGATGCGGGTGGCTCCAACAAATGCGGACGCATTGGATCCGGAGCCATTCCGGCTCCCGAGGCGTATCTCTCCGCGATTTCCTAAGCGTCGTTCTCCTTAATCCCATTCTTTGTGCAGGACACGCCGGGTGGCATGTACCCCTAGGTCAACCTATCCCCGCTCGCGTCCAGGCCGCATCCGCCTCGAAGAACGTGCGTATCGCGGCCGCTTAACTGACACTCCCCACAAGCAGCAACTGGCGATCTGATTCCCCAGGTAATGCACTAATTAGCGTTTAATGCTCTTCTGGTGTTCCCCAGGCAACGCTTGGAGAAGAGGAGAAACACGATCGCAGCTGACCACGGAGAAATCCCGTCGGGCAGCAAGCGACAGGCGCACGACCAGCGAGCGGAATTCCCTGAGGCTTGACAACCCTCAGATGCCTGGCTAGCCCGATGATCATCCCGGGAGCAGACTAGCCAGAAGCCCCGACCGGTCGCCTCGGCTTGCGCTAGCCTTGGCCGACCAACGAGCGGAATCCCCTGAGGCTTGACAACCCTCAGATGCCTGGCTAGCCCGATGAACATCCCGGGAGCAGACTAGCCGGAAGCCCCGACCGGTCGCCTCGGCTTGCGCCAGCCTTGGCCGACCAACGAGTGGAATGTCCCGAGGCTCGGCCCTCGGATGCCAGGCTAACCCGATGACCATCCCGGGAGCAGACTAGCCTGAAGCCCCGACCGGTCGCCTCGGCTTGCGCCAGCCTTGGCCGACCAACGAGTGGAATGTCCCGAGGCTCGGCCCTCGGATGCCAGGCTAACCCGATGACCATCCCGGGAGCAGACTAGCCTGAAGCCCCGACCGGTCGCCTCGGCTTGCGCCAGCCTTGGCCGACCAACGAGTGGAATGTCCCGAGGCTCGGCCCTCGGATGCCAGGCTAACCCGATGACCATCCCGGGAGCAGACTAGCCTGAAGCCCCGACCGGTCGCCTTGGCTTGCGCCAGCCTTGGTTGACCAACGAGTGGAATTTCCTGAGGCCTAACCCTCGGATGCCTGGCTTAGCGCCGGAAGAATTTCCTGAGGCCTAACCCTCGGATGCCTGGCTTAACGCCGGAAGAGTTTCCTGAGGCCTAACCCTCGGATGCCTGGCTTAGTGCCGGAAGAATTTCCTGAGGCCTAACCCTCGGATGCCTGGCTTAGCGCCGGAAGAATTTCCTGAGGCCTAACCCTCGGATGCCTGGCTTAGCGCCGGAAGAATTTCCTGAGGCCTAACCCTCGGATGCCTGGCTTAACGCCGGAAGAGTTTCCTGAGGCCTAACCCTCGGATGCCTGGCTTAGCGCCGGAAGGGTTTCCTGAGGCATAACCCTCGGATGCCTGGCTTAGCGCCGGAAGAGTTTCCTGAGGCCTAACCCTCGGATGCCTGGTTTAGCGCCGGAAGAATTTCCTGAGGCCTGACCCTCGGATGCCTGGCTTAGCGCCGGAAGAATTTCCTGAGGCCTAACCCTCGGATGCCTGGCTTAGCACCGGAAGAATTTCCTGAGGCCTAACCCTTGGATGCCTGGCTTAGCGCCGGAAGAGTTTCCTGAGGCCTAACCCTCGGATGCCTGGCTTAGCGCCGGAAGAGTTTCCTGAGGCCTAACCCTCGGATGCCTGGCTTAGCGCCGGAAGAGTTTCCTGAGGCATAACCCTCGGATGCCTGGCTTAGCGCCGGAAGAGTTTCCTGAGGCCTAACCCTCGGATGCCTGGCTTAGCGCCGGAAGAATTTCCTGAGGCCTAACCCTCGGATGCCTGGCTTAGCGCCGGAAGAACTTCGGGAATCAGAAGTCGGCAAAACGCAACCAAGAGCTAAAAAGAGGAAGGATGAAAGCGGGATGAAGAAACATTCAACTTGCATTAATTTTCATTGTCTCAGGGCCGAGGCCCATACAATTTGGCAAAATGCCGACAAAAAAAAAAAAAAAAAAAACAACGAAAGGTACAGAAGGTCAGCTTGGAGGGACCCCCGGGTCGGGAG
This sequence comes from Phoenix dactylifera, assembly GCF_009389715.1. Classification (NCBI taxonomy): domain Eukaryota; kingdom Viridiplantae; phylum Streptophyta; class Magnoliopsida; order Arecales; family Arecaceae; genus Phoenix; species Phoenix dactylifera. Next base: position 1,507,839 of record NC_052400.1, read on the forward strand.
CGTCGCGCTCGTCCGCAGGGGGTAGGGAGGCGGTTGGAGAATCAGCAGGCAATGGCGCCGGAGAGAAGTCGAGAAGGGAGATCCCACTCAGGTCAACTTCGGGGTACTTAGCCGACACCCTTGCGAGGCCTTCCTCGAAGCCTAAGATGAAGGATTCGGACCCCGCGTCCGACGCGTCACGGATGAACTCGTCAGACTGACGATAGGCCCGTACCGCCTCCGACATGTCACGGGTGAACTCGGCGGACTGACGATAAGCCTGCACCGCCTGACGCCCGATCTCCGCACTCTTCTCGGCCAGCACCGCCTCCGCTCGCTCCGTAATCTGAGCTTTAGCCTCCAAGACCTTCGCCACAATCCGGTCGTCAGCCTCGGAGGAGACCCTCAGCAGATTGGCCTGAGCCTCCTTGTGCTTCGCCTCGGCAGCAGTGCGAGCGGCCTCAGCTTCCTCCAGGCGCGAACGAAGCTCTTGGTCGTTCGCGCGGAACTTCTCCAAGGCCGACTCCAATTCACCCAGTTTCGCCTCAAAAGACCGGGTTCGGTTGCGGGCGTTATCGGCAGACCGCTGGGCTTTCTCCCACCTCTCTCGATAGTCCGCGACCTTCCGGGACAGCTTTTCGGCTCGTTCCTCCGCCTTTTTGATCCCGCTTTCGAGGCCCGAGGCAACCTTGAGTTGCTCCTGAGCCTCCAACAGTTGCTTCTCGAGGGCGGCGAAGCTGAGTGCCCGCTCTTCGGCCTCCCGGAGCCTCGCCTCGAGGTCCCCGGTCGTCCTGCCCGCCGCAGCCGGGCCTCCCTCTTCCACTGCTTTCAGCCGGTCCTCGGCCTTCGCCAGAAGCCCCGCCTGTTCCTTGTAGCACTCCTCCAGACGGACCATGTACTGGGCGAGCTAAGAAATAGAAAAAATGAGGGCGTCAGGCGGAGAACAACAGAGCCGATAAATGGTGAAAAGCGGCCAGAAGAACACTCACCGACATAAGACAGACGCAGCTAGCAGCCCCAACGTCAGAGACCTCCAACTCCCGGACCCGCCGACGGTCCTTCTCCAGCAGCACTGTTTCGATGAGATTTCGGGCGCCGTCGGTAGTGAAGGCCGACCCCGATTTCTCCCCGGAGCCGGATGGTGGTTCTACAGCCTTACCCTTATCCGTCGCCTGGAGAAGAGTCCTGCTGATTGTGCTCGGGGCGGGGGACACCCCAGGAATTGATAGGGTCCCGCTCGGCCGAGGCCTCGGCGCGTCCCTCCTTGAGTCATCAGGAGCCGACTGAGTCGAAGGCCGGGCCGGGGACCGATCACGTCCGACCCATTTGTCTCGAGCAGGCTCGGATGATACCTCCGGAATAGCGGCAATCTTACCACCGGAAGGCTGATACAGCGTCAGCTGCCGGTCCGTGCCCACGGCGTCTCCCTGATCGGCGGGCCCGGACTCGCCGGTCGGCGTCGGAGGCACCTCCTTGCGGGACTTCTTCGCCGGTGGGGCCCCGCTCGGAGGAGCTCGTTTCCTCCTCTGGACTGCTTCCAGTAGGGACGTCCTACTAACAGCCTTTGCCTTCACCGACCGCATGACGTCGTCGATCTCTGCAAAAAGGACGGGATAGTCGGAGGCGGAGAAACCAAAGGAAAGAACGGGACGAAAGAAGGGAAAGAAGTCAAGAAAGAATCGGTGGCGGACTCACGGTCGGTGGGGACCGAGCTCAGACCGACATTCACCAAAGTGTCCTCGGAAATAAGGCGGGCCACCGGGGGGAGCTGGCCCTCGGCAACCAACCCCTTCAAGGCGGCCAAGCCATCGGATTCCTCCCTTGACAGTCTCGATAGGCCGATCGGAGACTTCATCGGTGTCTCCCAGGTCGCCCTGATTTCCCAAGAGGGATCTGCATCAACAAAAAAGAAGCGCTCCTTCCAGCCGTGAATGGAGGTAGGAGCCTCCTTGACGAGGCCGCACCCTCGCCGCGCTGCAAAGCACCACCACCCTTTGTCCTGGGGGTGCCCGCTCAGGCTGTAGAGCTCCCAAAAAACATTCAGGGTGGCGGGAATCTCATGCATACGGCAGAGAACCTGGAAGACCGTCAGGGCACGCCACGAGTTCGGCACCAGTTGCGTCGGCGCCACTTTTAAACCCCGGAGCACCTGCACGACTAAGTCCGAAGGGGGAAAGCGGAACCCGGCCTGGAGAATGCCCTCATTAATGGCGATCTTCCCTGGTGGAGGATGGGACATCCTCTCCTCAGGCCCCGGGAGCGTGACGTTGCAGGCCTCGGGAAGGTGGTACCGAGCCACGAGTTTGTCTAAGTCTTCGGCGACCAGCTCCGACTTAATGTGGTCTGCTCTCACTTCGCCCATTCCTAATGGCCAATCCTACGGTCGGGACGGGGACAAGAAGGGGGGAAAGACCGGAACGACTGGAGTGCACTGGTATAAAAGGAGAAAGTATGGAGAGCCCTAAGTAGAAGAATGGGGTAACTCACCGGAAGAGAAGGAAGAACGGCAACAACGGCAGCGCAAAAGAGAAACTCGAAAATACCTGTAAAGAGGAAGACGGACGGGGGAGGGCCCCCGGTTAAATAGGCGGAAAGGCGGGTGACGCCTCGATGACGCCAGAAGACGCCTGGCTGCCGAAGGATCGCTCGCGCCCCAAAGGCAAATCGACACCATTAAGGAAGGATGTCCGCCGAAATTCTCAGCCTGCCAGATCAGCGACAACCGCCATACGCCATAAAGAAGGCGGGAAACTCAAAGAGCGCGCGCCTTTCTGAGGGATGGTGGCAATCTCGAAGCATCACTCCCTTCACCCGTTCCCCTTCTGGTTCCAGGCTCGGGAGTGGGGGGCTACTGTTACGGGGGAACTTAGCCACCATGCCCCACGGGACCGGCACGCGCGCCCAGGAAGACCACGGCTGCCCCCTGATCCAGCACTCCGACCCCGAGTCGGATATCTTCGGCTCCGCAGCCCGACCCCGAGTCGGCTGCCCCCTGATCCAGCACTCCGACCCCGAGTCGGATATCTTCGGCTCCGCAGCCCGACCCCGAGTCGGCCGCCCCCTGATCCAGCACTCCGACCCCGAGTCGGATATCTTCGGCTCCGCAGCCCGACCCCGAGTCGGCTGCCCCCTGATCCAGCACTCCGACCCCGAGTCGGATATCTTTCGACAATGACAGGCTATTCCCCAGAGGCACGCCGCGGCCTCCTGCTCCACTACTCCCTGCAACGGCTGTATCCGATGCTGCTCCACGATCTCCTGTATCAGCCGTACAAAACGGAACTCCACTACGCCCTGTCATGGCCGTACCCGGCGCTGCTCCACGACGCCCTGTAACGGCCATGTCAGTGGCCACTCCATCGTGCCCCACGATGACAAACCCCCCTGAGAGACCCCCCAGCCAGGTATATATGCGGATGGGGGAGAAGGGGGGGTAAGCAACATCTCCCAGAGCATTCTCTTATTTGCGATTATCATCCTTCCTCCTCCTCTAATCTCCTCTGACTTGATCGTCGGAGGGCCCCCACTACCCCAGTGGTGGTGCGAGGCTTGTTTGCAGGTCTCCCGGTGGAAGGTGGAGCGCAACCAACACCAACCAAGGCAACTCAGACGGAACCCCGTTCACACCGTCGTGTCAATCGTTCTCGGTTTGGACCACCAGCAACAAGTTTCATGGTGGTTAAATCATGGTCTCCAGCCAGAGATCTGAGCACATTATGGTTCTGATATATATATTTTTAAATTTTCCTTATCAGCAAGCGGAGGCACGTTCACTTCCATTAATATATCTTAAAAAGTAAACTAGACAAATAATTTGCATAATTACTGATAAATTTTTCATTTTATACATTACCTTATCAATCGCATGAGTTAACATTCTATGCTACACTTTAATTGTATCATAAGTAAAAAGAATCAATTCTCTAATTTAAAAAATTACAAAAAAATAAAATATAACAAAATATATGAAACTTATTGATTTTTTTAATATTATAAGTAGTATATACAAAAATAAAATGAGTATGCATATATTTCATCTTCCACAAAGAAAAAAAGAACAGATTATGTTTTTGCAGAAACAATTGATACAAGATATCAAAATCTATTTGAGATATAGAACAAGCATACCAAGCATAACAGTTGAGATGTTTTATCTTAAAAATCTCAATGAAACCCGGTTCATCCAGGATTCACCCGTCCAATTCATCAATTTTTCCCAAAAACCAGACGGTTCGGTGGTTCTATTTCTGTTGAACTGAAGGGAGATAACTTCAATAAACAAATCCGCAACAGTTTTATTTTATATTTTTATATATATATTCTGTTAAACCGAGACGCCGAGTCTCATGCAATCCTTACAAAGCTGTGGCCAAATAACGTTGAAGAGCGTACTTACCATGAGAGATGCGATGCAGACAGCAAGATAAAGACCAAGTAGCCGTACATGTATACTTGGGTAAAATTTTTCACCCAAATAATAGCCTGCACACACGCGCGCACACACGCGCGCATATATATTAAAAAATGATTAAATAAGAACTAAATAACTTATTCTAGAATCAAATTGTCTCGTCCCTGATTACCCCAATCTCCTCCGGTATAACCTGTACGACATAAGCCATCCCCAAAAAGCTTATCCTGGTTCCGAACTGGGCCTGTATAAGAGTGGAATATCTAACATGCATGCTATGAGTAAGCAACACAAGGAATAGCAGCACAAACCAGAAGCCCATCCACAAACACACTGATGATGATCAAAGAAACTTCCCATTTAAGGAGTTTGTCAATATTTAATACCACAGTATTTCCAGTCCCAGCCACTGCCTGCAGCAGCTCACTAGTAAATTAGCAAAATGAAGAACAGAAACCAAGCACCATAAAATGTCCGCAGACAATATTTGACAGTTTACTTGATGCAGTACAAAGGGGTTATGGAGCAAAACCCAACAGCCGATTGCCACAGAATTTAGGATGGAACATGAAGAAACTGGAACAATAAAGCCATGCCAGAGACCTGAAAAACCAAATAAACAGTCGTTAGGTCAGCATATCAAATTTGAATTCCAGAACTACCAAACAATAAATGAAAATTAACCAAACTAAATTCCTAATCACTCCTTTTAGCTGAAACAAGAACAGTAATGTTGATTTTAGAGCTAGAGAATGAGGTTTAGCAAATATTTATTCAATGCATTTTGCTGACAATCTGCTAACAATTGAAAGACAAATAGGAAATCGCCCATCTAGCGTAATATTCCTCATCAAAGCATCAAAAAGGAAATAGAATTTGATCTTTATAGCCAAAACAAGCCTCATGAACAAAAAATTAGAAACAGTGCACTGAAATTATACACACTGAGCAAGAATTAGAATAATGGAGACCACCACCTTTGGTCACATGCAGCTCTCTCCTTTCACTCTCCATTGATATGATCCAGGATGATCATCTGATCCGTCTGGACCAATCTGGCCACTTCGAGTAGATCAAGACAAGCTTTGGAGGCAGGAAATAACATATCCAAGAATCAATCAAGAACCAAAACTTCTAATCTAGGAAGAATATCTCCATATAGGATATAGAAATTGAGATCCAAATTAAAAAAATTTAAAATATTATATTTTTGATAATTTTTATCCTCTTCTAATTAGGAGACGAAGCCAACCTAATTTAGGCTGGACTTCCACTAGCACAAAAGGGCGAAAAAAGGACTCTCTATTCTCTTATAACTAAAATAAGAATGTGATTCAAACAATAGTAGAGAACTTGTCATCCTCCTCTTTTAACTAGAAGAAGATTCCCTATTCAAAAAGGAGGACCTTACAAGTATATGCATATCCCATAGTACTGAAGAACGGGAACAAATAAAATGAAAGCAAAAAAGATAGACTCCACTTTCCGCCTGTGATATACATCACAATTTATGAATCATAAAAAAAATAAATAAAAAAATAAAGTGCTTAAAACCTGCTATGTAAAATTCTTATTATTTATTAGTTTATTCGAGAGATTCGAGTTGAACAGGTCGAAGGAATACCTTCCTTGTCCTTATCGAAACAAGGTTAGTATCGGGCCTTAGAATTTCTACCCCGTGGAGTCCTCATATATGGACTAGACATTGAGAACAATACAGTAGGTAGGAGAAAAGTTTTTGGTGCTCGAAACACATGAAAGGACAAAGGAAAGAATGGTTTCTATTTTGATGGATGATGACTTGTCTCCGTCAATTAGAGGAGAAATTTGTACAACTCACAGAGCAACTTTAAAATATCAGCAAGTAGTTACCATGTATCCGCCGAGATGACTGTGATCTCTCGGATACAATTCTAAATAAAATATTTCATACTAAAATTAACACCTTAATATAGCACAAAACAATCGTTAACACTAAATCTGCCACTATTCCAATATCATGGTTCCAATAATACCAACTGAGATTGGAGTATATCAGCTATTTCCATGAATTTCCAACAAATCATCTTGCATTAGATAAACTATAAGCACTTTGAGCATATTGGTATTGGCCACTATCAAGATGGTCAAGATTCAAGTTTTAAGAACCCTGTCCACATTAGCACCTCTAAGGAAAGACAGGAAAGGATTTTTAGAATGGATTCACAAGCAGATGAGGATATTATTTAGGAAGTCAATTTTACTTAGTATGAGGCTTCAATAATTGCTAAAAAAGGGGGTAATACTCTGATGAGCCTTAAGTGAATTGCCTATCCTTCTCTGAAAAGAGAAAAAGAGAGAGAAGGCAGGGGAGAAGAAAAGGAACAAGTAACGATCAGCCTGTAGAGCTGACAACGGTCACACCAGGATTCATGATATCAACAGCAAAGAGTCTCCTATTTTACAACTTGTGACTGTCATATACCATGCCTACTCATAACATTCTAATTTTGCTAGAGCCAACTTAACTTGAAAGCATGCATAATACCAGACTAAACTATCACCAAAAAAAAAGATTTCTGAGTATAAGAACTAACTAAGCCTCATCCAAGGTTTTGGAACACAATGCTATAATCATTAAAAATCACAATGTGCGCCTTAATGCATCAGTAAGAACAAGTGTCCATGCTAAGTTGAACGATAACAGAGGGAAATTTGCAAGATAACATGAAGAAACTGACCTTTATCTATATTATTCCATCAATCCAATTTTCTGCAGCAAAGATGGAATGGCACAAGCTTCCAGATAAATCAATAAATTGGACTAAGCTCAACATGACATCATTTTAGCATGAAACATAACAAGAACTTACTTAATGCATGCATGCATGTGTTCGTACTAATGCTCTGCCTCTTCCCTATTTTTCTTATTCTTGTTCCCCTTTTCTGAGGGATGGCAGGGCAGGGGCGTTTGGGCTTGGGAAATCAAATGAACCATATTGCAGTTAAAATTGACTACCCTCACTACTTTGGTAGCATCACTCCTCTATTGCCTTTGTAGCAGTAAATCAAGCAAAATTTACCATGTCAACATTATTGGTTAACCAAATTATGATGAACCCTTAACAGTAATATACCCCTCTCCCCCTCCCTCCCTCCCTCGCCTCAATTAGTCCGCTAAAAACCCAACTGCAATACTAGTCCTCTCCTCCGCCCCACCCCCAAACCCGAGAGAGAGAGAGAGAGAGAGAGGAAAACGTCATCTCCTTCCTATGCACTTATGTTCAACATAACAGATTTTCAGATGGGAGCACCTCTCACAAGGTTGAATCCAATCAAAAGCCTAGTAGACACAACATTCTAATAATCATTAGATAACTCATCCTTTTGATTCCAGCACCTCTAACAAGTCCATTTTACTATGTTCACCATATTTTCTTTTATGTACGCTCAGTATATAGATCGACAAACATTAATAAATGAACCTACAACTGGTACTAACAAACTCCTTGACTAAACCTGCCAGCACAATTTCATAGCCTAAAATTAGATGTACCCAAGGCCTAAGTTAATGTTATTTAATTCAAATCTTTACATCAGTTAATGCGAGGCACAAGCCCTACCATTTCTGAGACCATGTAGAATAATTGGTGCGTCCTATACTAAATTGTAAATTAAAGACCCTTCTAGGCGGCAAGCCCATATCCACTACCCTATTCAGCAAAACTTGTTCCCATTACACGAATAACATAAAGAGAAATAATAAAAACTTAGAAACACAAAGAGACTCAACCTACTCCCTCCAATTAAAACAACTATTTTATATTCCTAAACCTTTTGCCATCACTATAAATCCTGAAAGCCATATCTATCCAGCACGTGTTCATCAGGAAGATTATCTTTTTCTTCACCTAAAGGCGAGTGAGGATCATTGACAGAAAAATACAGAGAGCAAAGGTTGAGAAAATTTTCATACTTAGTAGCATAACTTTTTTTATAATCAAGAATGAGAAAGCTCAGTGGCAAGTTTTCAAAGGAAAAAATACACAAAAGCACAAGAAAGGATGCAGGTTCCCAACATTCAACCAAAAGCGAAAGAAGATTACGCTAGTAACAACACTACATACACAGCTTAACCAACATACCTTTTATATAACAGAAGCATCAAATATTTTCAATGTGTAAAGTAGCTTCTAGACTTCATGGCATGTTTAAACGAACATCAAAAGCTCTGGCCTGCTAATATATTGTTCTCCTCATCATCTAATGTTGGATAAGCAGCCACAAGTGCATCTTGGGATCCAATGTACAGTGAGTTGTAGATCTTCCAATACACCCTCCCGAACTTTCCTTGCCGGATGGAAATAAACCCTGAAGACAGTAATTCAGAACGACAGCTGCACCTAATGCAACCCTCATCCCCTCAATGGCTTCCATCACAGCATTTATAACATGGGGAGAGTCTCAAATATGTTCGGCCACACATAATTGAGCAAATGGGACTAGTGCATCCTCACAACCCAACCCGGCAACTCCCAGAGCCATGTGCTTAACAGCTGAAGCAGCAGTCTGCCTGTGAACAAGATCCCTGTCCATCAAAGCATCCTCGAGCAAAGGTGTAACAGCATATATGTAATCCTTGCCCATTTCTCCTACTATACTCAAATAGGAAAGAGGAGAGACTTTAAAACCCCATTCTGAACATTCAGCTCCGGCACACGGTACTCATTCATAAGGGCAGCAAAAACCGTAAATGGAGAGCAAGTTTCTGCAACTATGGGCAATAGCAACAGTAGTACACACACGATTCTGACGCTCTTGTACCCTTCAGGTGTTCAGAAGGGTTGCCAAGACATCCTGTGCCCGATAGCTTTTGCAATATATCCAAAAGTGTTCACAGTCGCTCTCCTGATACCCTTCTTGTGTGCCTTCAACTTTCAAGAAGCTCAAAGCAGATCCTCATCCACTCTCTGGCAGGGACAAACTCGGCACCACGATCAGCAAATCCTACCAACAAGGTCAATACAGTTCTCCTGGACCTCTCATGTCTTTCTTTAAGATGGGGGTCAGTCTTGGGAAGCAGATCCTTGATAGGTGGTGTCATTTTAGTCATACCAATAAACATTAACTATGGCTTTCAAAGCTCCTAAAATAGATCCCAAGACCTCAGGGTACTCCTCGCCCAGGTACTCATACAGAACAACACCAAGAGACCCATCAGTTGCTCTTCATGGCACTGCTTCATGACAATGGCAATCCGTGATATAAGATCAGCTGCTTGTTGCCTGACTTTCGCACTCTTGTTGTTCAGACGCCACTTTATAGTACCGCAGATTTGTGGAAGGGTAAGGTTTAACCCTCTGCCCTAAGGCATTCACTACAGCACCAAATCCATTAAGCATAACATTTGCATCATCACTTGTCTGTTCTTGGAAGGCATACAAAATCCCATCAATAAGAAGCTCTTTCCAACCGAGCATCAATATCCGACGCCCCCAAGTTGGCAACAACCTTTTCAATTGTCTCCATCACCATACGTCTGTAAGGCTCACTCTCATCTTTAAGATCCTCCACAACTCTTCCTACAATATCTGCAACCCCTACCTTGTTTGCTATCTCCACAGTTGTTTCCACAAGCTGCCTGTAATTCCGGCGATCCAGAGCCATCCTCCTGACCCAGAAGTTTCTGAAGAACTCAGGAAGAATGTCATTCCGGATGTAATCTGCCTCCACGCCTCTGTACTCACACACTGCTTGACAACTTTGATCACAATCTTCTTCATTTCCTCATCTGGTGACTGGAACTCACGGATCAGTATAATCATCACTTCCTTTGTGTAATAACTCGCATATACTGCATCCATGAGAGGAATGATAAAACCCAATTGCCTTTAAGAAAGCAGCAAGAACCTTCCCACGATGAGATCTAATACCCTTCCAAAGAGGCTTCAACACTGAATCAAAGCTCTCTATACCATAAGGTGCAGCTGCTTCAGCAAGTGCAGCGAGAGACAGGGCAGTAATAGTTCTCACCTTCTGATTCTCATCACTGAGACCATGCTCTATAATTTCCACAAGGGACCTTAGGTGCGGAAGAACAGCACATCCCATTAGAATTGCAATCTGCTGCACAATCTTGATACCCTGTGTGCCGTGCTTGCCAGGACTTCTTACTCTGACAGACAGCTTTAAAGAAATGGCAAGAGAGCAGGAATACCAAGAGCAGAAGCCACCACACTGAAAGCTCTTGCCGTTGTATTTCTCACATACTCATCAATATTATCAATATCTGGCCTCATTGCAGCAATCATAGTGGCAAGACCAGCTGCTTTACTAAGGTTTGGAAATTATCTCCCTCCCTTCCACACGAGCATAATAGTCCTCATCAATCAAAAGAGCTCTATAACGACGAGAATTTTGTGAACAAAAGGCCGAACCAGCTCATCTAGTTTATATAGCACCCTGTCAATAACTTTGACCAGAAGGTGGCGCTCTTGATCTCAAGAGTTGGCTGCATGAGCAAAGGCAAGATCTTGTTGGAAGAGTGGACCAGCCCCAAATTCCCGGGCCTTATCTGTGAGCTGCCGAAAGTGCTGTTTTCCTCTGTGGCGGCGTCCCATTCTTCACCTTGAGCAATAGCTTCATGATCTTCCTCTCCTTCTGCTCCTCTGGAGAGAGCTGCTCCTCTTCCTCTTCATTTAACAGAGCTCCAAAGTACTGGTAATCCTCAGGCTTCATGAAAGGCAACCCACCAGGAGCTTCTTTTGGAACATCAAACTGCTGCCCCACGATTCTCTTCAGGGATCGTATAAAGAGGAGTGCCCAGAGGATAGGAGTAGCCAATAGCTTCCTTGCAGGAGTCCTTATTGGCACATAAGATGCAGGTGGGTCGAGAATCTTGTACCCTTCTTGTGGGAACATTGCGTCGAGCTCCTCATCCGTCAATGGGCGGTTCCTCTCCTCAATATCCCTCTCCCACCTCAGCAGATTATACTGCTCTGGAGTGATGGCGCCACGGAGATTGATAGCCCCAGGGGTTGGGGTTGCGAGATCAACCCCACCAACAGGGAGTAACCCCGGGAGTGAACGCAGCTGCTGGGGTTGCAGCACCAGGCAATGGTGTGGCACTGCCCATGCTTGCTGGGGTCTCATCCCACCTCGACCTCTGGCGCTTGGGCGTAGGGGTGGCAAGGCCGGTGAGCTTGGGATGGCATCCCATGTCATGCCTGCAGGGGTTGCACCAGGGGTGACTCCACCCAGCAGCAGGCGTAGCATCAGCATCAGCCAAGCGCCCAGGAGTCGGTGTCTCATCCCCATCGGTTCCTCCTCACCGAAGGAGTGGCGTCAGCAACCCTCCCAGGGGTTGGAGTCGCATCCCATCGCCCTATCCAGGAGTCGAATCAGGAGCATCCCAATCGGACGTAGTCTTTGCTTTTTTGGTTGCAGCATCCGGCGGCTCCTGTGACTGGTCCCACCTGTTCCTCCTCTTCTGGGCTGGGGGAGCCGGCTCTGCTGCCGCCTTATTTTTCTCCTCCTCCTTCTTCTTGGCGATCTCCTTCAGCATCTCCTCCTTCTGCTTCTGGAGCGCCTGTTCTCTCATCACATCAGCATAGGTCCTCACCGAGGGATCTGGCGTGCCTCCCCGCTGGCGAACGGATCGTTCCTGTCCGGCGATATGATTCTCTGGAGCCGCCGGCGCCTGTAATCGTCCTCCCGGTCGATGATCCGCTGGGGCTTCTTGAAGCCGGAGTCGTCCTCTGCCTCGGCGCCCCTGGGTATTTCCTTGAGGGACTTGGGGCCGGTGTAGGAGGCCATCCGGCGCGCGAGGTCGCGGCCGTCGGCGTCCTGGTCGTCGTCCTCCTCGGTGACCGCGATGGAGCGCTCGTAGCCCTCGAAGCGGTTCGTGCCGCCGTAGAGGTCGGCGTCGAAGGTGACGGAGGTGAGCGGCGCCACCTCCTCCATCTTCGCCGCTCCTCCTGGGCCCCGGGCGATCTCCGTGTCCAGGGAGTCCATTCCTCTCGCGGGATCGAAACCCTCACCTAAAACCTAGAAATCCGACCAAGAACCCAAATCGAGATCCAATTAAAACCCTAGAAAGAAGAAACGGAAAGAGAGATCGAAGGAGAGAAAGAAAAATTAGGGTTTCCGGAGGATGAGCAGGAGACAAAGACGTACCTTTTGTCTGGGCTAGGGTTTTGCAGAGCCCTCGCTTCTTCGCTCAAAGACGAAACGGGGCACGGATAAGATAGGGGAGCGATAAGGCCAGGGAAGGGCGTTTTTATGGATTTCAGCTGCCTCCCAGAACTCAGTCCACCGACTATGCCTGATCAGACCCGTTCGATGCCTTCCACCACTTAAGTACACCGACTATGCCTAATCAGACCCGTTCGATGATTTTAGCAGGTAGATTTTTTATACCCGTTCATGGGTGCACCCAGAAAAATTTGAAAAAAATAAGTTGGCGAAAGAAAGAGAAAAAACAACCGCGACACCCTAAAACCCTTTCTAATAATGTGCAGTATAGGAAAGCAATTCAGTCGACAACGCTATTCACCTTCTGAAAGACGTAACTGATCCAGAAAGCATCAAGCCCTTTCGAAAAATCTGCATACATCCCAAAGCACCCGGATGCTGATCGTCACTGCTGTGCTGGCTCCTAAATCTAGCCGATCACCGTGGCTGAGCCACTATAGCTTAATTATTTTCCAACAAAGGCACCGTCAATGAATTCTGGTCTTATTAGTCATATAATTTGATTTATTATGAGATGAGTTTGGAAATTTTCAAGTAATCATAGGGAACCTTTGCGTAGATGAGAGCAAGTGATCATACTATATCAGCATGGTAGGGGAAAAAAAAAAGAAGTCAATTTGGATCCTCCAATACAAAAAGGTATATATTTTGGAGTTGAAGCAATATCCATTCAGGTGATAGTTTAAGTGTAAGAATGTAACAAAAAATGAGATGACCATGAAGCACCTACACTACAATCAGGGGCGGCCCAATACATCTGGGGGGCCCAAGGCGAATTCAGTAAATGGGGCCTCTTTTTTTTAAATAATAATTTTTTTTAATAAATATAAAATACTTAAAAAAATGTTATGGAAATAAATTGCTGTCAAGTACACTATTTCAACAAAGATGGCATGAATCTAATAAAGGTCGACAAAAAGCCTCTTCAGTTTAATATAATTCTTGAATGAAAATATTAAAAAAAATACTTAAAAAAAAAGGGCCATGGAACTGTTCTTGGCAATACTGTTTACCATGTGAAGCGAGAGCAGAATAGGAAAAAGGCCATCCCATGGCGCTTCACGGTCAAAAAATTTGTCCAAGAGAAAGTAGGGTCATTATGGGAAATTCACTCCATCTAATTAATAAAAGTCCCATCCCACCATCTTCCCTTCAAGTGAGTACCCAAGCAGCCCCTGCAACATCACGGAACAGCAGCCATTCAACCCCCCCTCCCTCCTTCTCTTCTCTACCCTCCTTTTCTTTTGCTAAAGACCATCTCCCCCTTCAAGTGAGCACCGAAGCTGCAACTGCAACATCACGGCACAGCAGCCATTCAACCCCCTCCCTCCTTTTCTCTCTCTACCACCCAAGAGGGGAGAAAAAACCGAGAGGAGAAAATTAAAAGAATCTCCACCCTCCAAGAAGTCCATCTCCAATCCCCCTATCTTTCTTCCTGATGGCCCAGCTGGATCAGGAGTAATGTGAGGAAGGAAAACCAAGACCAAAACCAAAAAGAGAAGGGATGAAAGATAAGAGTGGCTTCAGGTGTGTATGAAGCCAACCAAATCCCTCCTCTCTCTCTCTCTCTCTCTCTCTCTCCACCCAAAACAAAACTACTGTCCCCAACTTCCCCGATTGCCCTCTGCAGGCCAGGAAACCCTCCACCTCCCTTCCATCAAGGGGGAAGACTCGTAGCTAGCTTCTGCTCCCGGAGGCCTTCCATTGGCCCGGGGCCTTAGGCGACCGCCTCAGTCGCCTAGGGCTCGGGCCGGCCCTGACTACAATTAGATAAATCCTACTGCAAAACCGACCCATATCAGCAAGCAAAATATCATCTTCTTCTTGATGCTCCGATGCGACATCTGAGAGGAAATTAGAGAAGAGAGAAAAAAAAAAAAACACAGAAACAACCTATAAAGTACTTTTCTTTACTTGAAAAAAAAAAAGACTTTGCTTGCAGTACTGACTGCGAATTGTTACAACCAATCCAGTGGCGCCCATTCCAGCTACTCTACTATAACAACTCAGGATTTTATCCAAAAAAACTAGCCGAAAGATATTATTTAGATTTTTGATTCTGTATAAGTACTCAAAATCCATTCAATAAATAATTGATGTGGGACGATCAAGAGCCAAGAGCCAATGCAAGAACCAAGAGTTCCTACCAAAAAAATTATGGCGATTAATGATTCTCATGCTGTTCCACCCCCACCGCCCCTATGATTCTTTGGATAGTGATGGAGCTTAGGAACGGGTGATTGATTTGCAATTATCAACTATATTGGATTTGAGAGCCAGTTCATTTCCAATTAGATCTATCCATCCAAGGGCTAAATCCAAATCCATTCATTCACAATCAAGCAGATTTCAATCCAGAATTATGTGATGCAATAAAATCTCTACGAAAACATATTTATTGTGACTAAGTTCGTCCGAATTGCCAAATGCTTGTCCAATTTTACGAAACCTAAGTTGGAGGAAATATAACTTCTGTTGCTAACTGTTGCTGGAAATTGGACCCGGGGGCGATCGTCGGTCGAGGAGGGGGAGCAGCGGGTGGACACAGGGGAGTGGCGGTCCGTCGGCGGGCGGCGTCCTCCGTCTGGGTGCCTGCAGAAAAGCTGGTGGCCGGGTCTTCCGGCGCCGGCCCTCCGATGCTTAAGTCAGAGGGGGCAGATTGTGTTTGAGAAAAAGAGAAGGAACAGTATCTGTAGAGTATGGTCTCTCTCCCCCCCTCTGAGAAACAAGGGCTCCCTTTTATTAGGGGGGTTGGTTTACCTGTGATGTGATGGGGCGAGGCCGTTGTACGGCTCAGCATGTTGCTTGGATTCGGCTCACGATCGGGTGAATCATTGCATTGATATCGGAGGTGAGGTCGTCGTACGACTCGAGCTGGCACGCAATCGGGTGAATCATTGCATTGATGTCGGAGGTAAGGCTGAGATCAGAGACTTATCATAGTTGATTGGACTCTGCTGGGTCGACTTGCCATGGAGAGCTGCGAGTCCGTAGATAACAGGAGCCATGCGCATTAATTGTGGAGTAAGCCAGAGTTTCGCATTAATTGTGGAGTAAGCCGGAGATCCGCATTAATTGCTGAGCAGGCCGGAGAGGCGCATTAATTGTTGAGTGAACCGGGGGTCTGCAGAGGCCATGCGCATTAATTGCTGGGGCAGTGGCAGGATATGGCCCTCGGCCGTACTTCGGAGGGGTTCGGCCGTAGTAGGTGGTCGACAGGGACAGACCTTTGAGGTCAGGAATTCTCCAGGTCGGAGGTTCTTGAAGGTCGGACGCCGACCTCAGTCGTCCGAGGTCGGCGGCCATTGCGGCCCTCCAGTGGCGGGGTTACTATATTACCGGGGGGAAAACTTGTATTCTCCCAACACTACCCCCCGACTTCCGAGTCCGAGCAGCTTGCAAGTTCGGACGCGGGAAGTAGAAATTGTCATTGTAGTTATTGAGGTCGGAGGGGGTCGCGTCCGCATCCTTACGCGGTCTTGGAGCTTTTATAACGGAGTCTGCGCCCTTTGGCACTTCGAGGTCGCTTTTTGGATGGCGAACTTATAACGGGCGTCTGCGTCCTTACGCATCCCGAAGCAAGTTACAATGGGGACAGCGCCTTTTGGGATCTCCGAGATCGCTCCGTACGGCGAACTCATGATGAGGGTTCTTGGGCCCAATGGGGCGGCGCCTCGATCTCGTGGTCGAGGTCCATTCTTAAATGGGTACGCCGTTTCGCGCCTCAAAATAAACACGCGGCTTGATCCGAGGTCAGACGTTTCTGATCTCGTATTGGCAGGATAATAATCTGGGGAGGCGGAGGTTAGATCGACGCCCCACGTGTCCCTGAGGCTTATTAAATGGGGGGAGCGGGGGTGACGTCCGCTCGTCTTTCAAGGTGGTCCGGTTTTGCGGACCCATGATGAGGTCGTGAGATCCGATGGGACGGCGCTTCGATTTTGTACCCGACTTATTGATCCGGAGTGAATGCGGTGCTTCGGCTTCCGAGGCCGACACATGGCGTAATCCAGACGGGGGGTGGGAACCGAACCCGCCGATCTGGGCCGTCAAGGGGTCTATATAAACCCCACGAATCTGTCCTAAGAATTATATTTGGTTGCCTTTCGTTTTTGCCGTTTCCTCCCTCGCTCCGCCTTTCGACCAAATCTTGCCGACGGTGCCCGGAGCGATTTCCGGCGACTTTTCCGTAGGTTCCCACCCTGTGCTAGCTAGGATTCCACTTTCTCCTCCCCTTTACTCCCTTTACCTCTAGTTTATTTCATTTCTCTGTAAAATGGGTTCTGGTCCAGAGGATGTAGGGTCGAGTCTGTCGGGGGAGGAGTTGGAGTTAATCCGCTCCCGGTTCTTCTTCCAGCCCGGGTTTCGTCTTGAAACCACGGGGCCGGAGGATAGGGGTGACGCGGCCGCCCACAGGTCGGATCGCGGTCCACCGTGAGATGCTCTGGGCCGGCCTGCGGTTTCCTGTTCACGAGTTCGTGAACAACTTGCTGGTAGAGTACCAACTCGTTCCAGCACAGCTTGCTCCGAAACTCGTGGAGGACCATAATCGGGTTCTTGTCCTTGTGTCTTGCGCACGGGGATCCCGACCTCGGTGAGTGTTTTTTCGCCGGTGCTTTTTATTAAAGAAAAACCCGGCGGATGCAGGGTAGCTATACTTCGCCTTTCGAGGCGGTATGTCACTCTTCCAGGGTGCCCCTTCCTCTATTCACGATTGGAAGGTAAAATTTTTCTTTCTTGCGTCCGAGGTGCCGTGGAGGTTTAACCGAGGTGGGGGCACCCTCGGTTGAAAGCTCTCAATAGGCTTTCCGAGCCCTCGGGGAGGGAGCTGAGGGTCTTGGACTCCCTACGAGCCCTCGGGAAGGGGTTCAACCTAACCGAGCTCCTATGGGAGGGCGCCTTGGCGAGCGTGGGCTTGAGTTCGGCGCGCCCCGAGGGTAAGAGTAGTCGCATTGCTTTGTTTCTATCTGTTTTCTCTTCTTACTAACATTGGTTTGACACTTGGGAGAATTTTTCGTTTCAGACATCCCCCACATGCCGACCAGCAGCACGTCCCTCTTCTCTCGATTGAAGAGGCGGGAGGCCGAGGCCGGAGGGGCTATTCCCCAGCCTCGGAAGAAGTCGAGATCGGCCGGCGCTTCCACCTCGGCCGGGACGGGAGGCCCGGAGGTGGGGGCTTCCGCAGCTGGCCAGGGGCTGACACGGGCCGCCGGCGATGCGGGCCCAGCAGCCCCTCTCTGTCCCGCCCCCGTCGCCCCGGCGGGGGGGGGGGGGGGGGGGCGACCATAATCCATTTACGGCGCCCGGGGCTTGAGCCGACCAGAGGCCCCGAGGTCCCTAGCTCGGACGAGCCGAGCTCTTCAAGGGCCCAAAGGGAGGAGTCGGGCGAGCCAGGATCCCCACTCCTCGAGGGGAGCTCGGCCATCCACGACGCCGATGTCGCACGCGCCGTATTTCGGCGTGCAATGCTTCTAGCGGACTGGGCCAAGTTCCAGAACTTGCCGCTGGAAGAGATCGTCGACGGTACCTACCGCAATACCGCTCGGGTAAGCTACTTTTCCAATTTTTCTTGGGCTATTGGCGAACACGTTGTACGTTTTTCAAATCATAATTGCTTTACCCTTTTTCTCTTGCAGCACATTCACGAAGTTGACACCCTAGTGTTCATTGCCCAAGGGTGTCAAGAAGAGACTCGGCGGCTCATCCGGCAATTGGAGCCGGCTAAGAAAAGAATTGCTGAGTTGGAGGCGGCACTGGCTGAGGCCGAGACGCGGAGGGAGGCCACTGAGGCCGGGCGCCTGGCTATGGTCGAGGTGCTCGAGGAGGAAAGGGCCGCCCATTCGCTGGCCAAGTCGGCCCTGCGCGCCTCGGAGGCGCGACTGGGGGAGGCCCAGTCCGAGATCGCGGGCCTCAAGTACGAGGTGGGGTTTTTCCGCCTCAAGATCGAGCAGCTTGAGGTCCGGGAGAAGAGGGCACTCGAGCGAGCCGAGAATGCCGTGGAGCTCTTCAAGGAGTCGGAGGAGTTCCGCGACATGCTGGAGGAGGAGACTGTGGACGGGTTTCTCCGGGGCTTTGATAACTTTCGAAAGCAGATGGCCCGGATCTGCCCCCAGTTCGACCTTTCGACTATCCGTCCCGAGAATGAGGCTGGGCTACAGCTCCGACTCTAACGACGTTCCCGCCGCCCCTTATGTCCGAAGAAGATCTCGCTGAGGCCGAAGCCGAGGCAGCCGAGCCGGTGGTGGCGGAGGCCCTCCCTCGCGAAACTAGCGAGGACGTTCCCGGCGGCGCCAGCCCGAGGCCCCCGCCGCAGATCCCGAGCCCGTACCCACGGAAGGCCCCCAGGTCACCGCCGTGGATGACCCCGAGGGTAACGCCGACGCTGCTGCCGCCTCTTAGGACTTAGGCTTTTATCTTCTCTTTACTGTAAATGAGGTCGGCCTTCAAGTTTGTTAAACGGCCGACCTCCAATTTTGTACTTAGCTTTTCGGCATTTTGCTAATGAAGGTATCTTCTTTTGCCATTCTGCGCTTACTTTTCCTTTTTTCTCCTTTAGCCGTAAGCATGACCGGTGCTTTAACTTATTATTTTACCGACCCTCGACTTCGCGTCCTAGCCTTTGGGCTGCTTGATAAAGACATACTTTTTGGCTGTGTTTTGCTCTTCTTTTTCTTAGCTTATTTAAGTGTCTAGCAAATTTCACCAAGTGTTGGAGCTCGGATTTCAGAGCTCACAGGGGTTGTTGGGCTCAGTTTTCGGATTCTTGAGGCACCAAGTTCGGGCCTCAGACCCCCGGAAGGGGCCTTATCAGACTTGTATAAGTCATTATTGGGGCACTTGGCCAAGCTTTTGAGTTTGGCTTTTTTGGGGCGTAGGTTCACGAGAATGTCAGGGCTGTTCCCCGACGGGGGGCATGAGCCAATAGCCAAACCGCCGTCGGGGCTTTCACGGTCGTTGCCCTCGGGCTTTGCGAGGTTCCGACAAGCAGAGTTGGAAAACTGTAGAGGATACTTCGGCCTTCTTGAGCTCGATTAGCACGCCCGCGGTCGAGGTCATCTTCGATTGATGCCTCGGTGTGTGGGGGCCGAATCGGACCCCTTGCTCGAAAAGGTTTGCATGAGTTGTCATGAGGGTTATCGGTAGGGGGAGCGTGCATGAGGTCGATGGGACCTTGGTCCTAGACCGACTTGTGGGGGCGACCCGGCCTTGGCCGGGGTAAATTCCCGACCTCAATCGGGATTTTGCTAGCAATATGTAGATAAATATAACAAGGCGGGCGTCGAGCGGGATGTACCTTTTGCATTCCCAGAGTTGTGCGCCACATAGCGGAGTGGGTTGTTCCATTTCCTCGTCGACTTTCGGAGTCATTCTTTGACTTGTTGGGGGCTCCGGGCTTCTTACGGACCCGATGACGCCTGCCGAAGTTGAGAGGATCCGGGAAGGCTTCATTGATCTGCGGCTCTTTCCGAGGTCGAGGGAGTTTGGGACTCTACGGTCGAACCTCGGGGCATCCCGACCTTGGTCGAGGAATCTTGCATCAGGTCGGTGGGTCTGGGGACGCTCTGCCGACCTGCGATACATTCCGAGGTCGAGGGAGTTTGGGACTCTACGGTCGACCCTCGGGCATCCCGACCTTAGTCGAGGAATCGTTCGTCAGGTCGATGGGTCTGGCACGCTCTATCGACCTGCGACACTTCTCGAGGTCGAGAGAGTTTGGGACTCTACGGTCGACCCTCGGGCATCCCGACCTTAGTCGAGGAATCGTTCGTCAGGTCGATGGATCTGGGCACGCTCTATCGACCTGCGACGCTTCCCGAGGTCGAGGGAGTTTGGGGCTCTACGGTCGACCCTCGGGGCATCCCGACCTTAGTCGAGGAATCGTTCGTCAGGTCGATGGGTCTGGGCACGCTCTATCGACCTGCGACGCTTCCCGAGGTCGAGGGAGTTTGGGACTCTACGGTCGACCCTCGGGGCATCCCGACCTTAGTCGAGGAATCGTTCGTCAGGTCGATGGGTTTGGGCACGCTCTATCGACCTGCGACGCTTTCCGAGGTCGAGGGAGTTTGGGACTCTACGGTCGACTCTCGGGATATCCCGACCTTAGTCGAGAAATCGTTCGTCAGGTCGATGGGTCTGGGCACGCTCTTATCGACCTGCGACGCTTTCCGAGGTCGAGGGAGTTTGAGACTCTACGGTCGACCCTCGGGGCATCCCCGACCTTAGTCGGAAAATCGTTCGTCAAGTCGATACTTCATCGTCCTGCGATACTTTCCGAGGTCGAGGGAGTTTGGGACTCTACGGTCGAGCCTCGAGGCATCCCGATTTTAGTCGAGGAATCTGAGGATCACAGATGACCCGACATTAGAAGGGATAATCATAATCATTGAAATGGGCAATTCATTTGTAGAAAGGAGACTGAGTTCATATTCCTAATTGTCCTGAACCCCTAGGGGTTTCATTGGTAGTACATTCGTAGATTCTCGGAGTTCCAGCTTCGCGGAATCGGGGTCCCCTCTAGGAATTTCAATTTGTATGCTCCGGGTCGTTGTACTCGGGCGATTTGATACGGCCCTTCCCAATTTGAGGCGAGCTTTCCCTGCTCGGTCGGTTGAGAAGCCTCGGCTCTCCTGAGGACGAGGTCCCCTACTTTGAAGAGCTTGGGCTTGACTCTAGAGTTGTAGTATTGGGCCGTTTTCTGTTGGTATCTTGCCATACGGACCCGGGCGACCTCTCGTGTCTCTTCAACAAGATCCAGGTTGTTTCTGAGCCGGGAAGAGTTGGTGTCGGGGTCGTAATGCTCCACCCTTGAAGAAGGGAGGGCCGATTTCCAGGGGGATGACAGCCTCAGTGCCATATGCTAGGTTGAAGGGGTCTCTTCTGTGGGCAGTCGGAACGTAGTCCGGTACGCCCAGAGGACGTTGTACAAGTCCTCGACCCACTGTCCTTTGGACCGATCGAGCCTAGCCTTGAGTCTCTGCAAAATGGTACGGTTAGTTACCTCAGTTTCTCCGTTTGTCTGGGGATGGGCGACCGAGGTGAAGCGGTGGTCGATGCCGAGCTCAGAGCAAAATTTTCTGAAGTGGACATTGTCGAACTGCCGGCCATTGTCAGATATAGGGATACGGAAAAGTCCGAATCTGCAAATTATGGATTTCCACACGAAGTTCCGCATCTTTTGCTCGGTGATCCGGGCTACAGGTTCGGCTTCGACCCATTTGGTGAAGTAGTCGATGGAGACGACCAGAAATTTTCTTTGCCCAGTGGCCAGAGGAAAGGGCCCCAGAATGTCGATCCCCCACTGGGCAAACGGCCAGGGGGCGATGATTGAAGTTAGCAGGGCCGAAGGTCGGCGTTGGATGTTGGCGTTCCGTTGGCACCGGTCACACTTCCGAACGAAGTCCATCGCGTCCTTCTGGAGCGTGGGCCAGTAATATCCTTGCCGCAGGATCTTATAGGCTAACGCCCGACCTCCCAGGTGATTTCCGCAAATTCCTTCGTGGACTTCTCGAAGGGCATAGTCCGCCTCAGAGGGGCGGAGACATCGTGAAGCTTGACACTTGATCCGGCGAGCCTCTGTCTCGTCATGTGGAAGGGCTCCGTCTTGGAGATAGCGGACGAACCCGTCGATCCAGCTCGGCTCGAAGTCGATGCACATGGTGGGCTCGGGTTCCTCCGTGCTGGGCGTCTGAAGGTACTCGAGCGTTGTCCCTTGGGAAGCTCGCTCATGCGGGAGGTCGCCAGTTTGGACAACTGGTCTGCCCAGAGATTCTCCGCTCTGGGAATGTGCTGAATACTGAAAGAGTTCAAGGTAGACGCGAGTTCCCGCACTTTTTGGAGATATTTCTGCATTGATGGCTCTTTTGCTTCAAAGTCTCCCTGAATCTGGCTTACTATCAGCTGGAAATCGCTGAAGGCCGTCAGGTCTTCCACTTTCAGCTCCTTCGCTAACTTGAGCCCGGCGATGAGAGCCTCGTACTCAGCCTCGTTGTTTGAGGCCGGAAACTCGAGGCGCAAGGCTTGCTCGGCCACCACTCCGTCCGGGCTGGTGAGGATGAGTCCGGCCCCGCTACCCCCCGAAGTTGATGACCCGTCCGAGTGTAGGACCCATGGTAGCCTTGGGGTTTCCTCCATGGATGCGGATGGTAGCTCGGGGTCGTCTGGCAGGGTGCACTCTACGATGAAGTCGGCGAGTATTTGAGCTTTAATAGCCGGCCTGGGCCGATATTCGAGGTCAAATTCTCCGAGCTCGACCGCCCATTTGGCGATCCTCCCCGCACGATCCGACCTTTGCAGTATTTGCTTCATAGACTGGTCGGTCAGTATGGTTATTGTATGCGCTTGGAAATAAGGCCGGAGTCTCCGAGCTGAAATGATAAGAGCAAAGATCGTCTTCTCAAGTTTGGAATATCGGGTCTCAGCATCTCTGAGGACTCGGCTGATGTAGTAGACCGGCTTTTGGAGCTTATCCTCTTCCCAGACGAGGACTGAGCTCACTGCAACTGGGGAGACGGCCAGGTATAAGTAAAGGACTTCGTCCCTCTGAGGCTTGGTGAGTAGTGGGGGAGAGGCCAGAAGGCTCCTGAGCTCTTCAAAGGCTTGCTGGCATTCTTCTGACCACCGAAAGTCCTTTGGCCGCTTGAGGATCTTGAAGAATGGGAGGCAGCGCTCAGCCGATCGGGAGACAAATCTCCCCAAGGCGGCAATCCGCCCGGTAAGCCGCTGCACCTCCTTGACTGTCCTCGGCGGCGCCATTTCTTGCAGTGCTCGGATTTTCTCGGGGTTGGCTTCGATTCCGCGCTGGGTCACTATGAAACCCAGAAACTTGCCCGAACGCGTACTTCGCTAGATTGAGCTTCATTCGGTATCTCCTGAGCTTGGAGAACGTTTCGTTGAGGTCAGCTACATGGTGCTCCGCCGCTCGGCCCTTCACCAGCATGTCGTCCACGTAAACTTCTATATTTCGGCCGATCTGGTCTTTAAAGATTTGGCTGACCAGCCTCTGATAGGTGGCTCCAGCGTTCTTCAGGCCGAAGGGCATCACCTTGTAGCAATAGGTGCCCTTGTCGGTGATGAAGACCGTCTTCTCCTCATCTTCTGGCGCCATTCGGATTTGATTGTACCCTGAGAAGGCGTCCATGAAAGTCAGCAGTTGGTGTCCTGAGGTAGAATCGACGAGCTGGTCGATGCTTGGGAGGGAAAAACTGTCTTTTGGGCAAGCCTTGTTCAGGTCGGTGTAGTCCACGCACATGCGCCATTTCCCGTTGGCCTTCTTTACGAGGACTACGTTGGCGAGCCAGTCTGGGTAGGAGACCTCTCGGATGAAGCCGGCTTCAAGGAGTTTATCCACTTCCTCGGCCGCAGCTCGTTGCCGTTCCGGGGCGGAGCCCCTTTTCTTCTGCTTTACAGGTCTGCTGGTTGGCTTCACCTGGAGTCGATGGACCATGACCTCAGGGTCAATTCCCGGTACGTCTGCGGGCGACCAGGCGAAGATATCGGTATTGTCTCGCAGGAAGCTGATGAGGTGATCCCTCTCGCGGGCACCAAGGCCGAAGCCGACCTGCACAGTTAGCCCGGAAAAATTTTCTCGTAGTGGAACTTGAACGAGAAGCTCACCAGGCTCTACTTGCTTCTTCCAAAGGTTGTCCCTCGCATCCAGGGTTTCTATGGGTAGCGAGGGGCCCGTTGGCTGAATCGGCGTCTCGGTCGGTTGCCTTACTCTGTGGGCCGCCATGTAGCACTGCTTGGCAACCAACTGGTCTCCACGGACCTCGCCCACTCCTTGGCCAGTGGGAAACCGCATGAGGAGATGGCGGGTTGAGACCACGGCTCGGAGGGCATTTAGCCCTGGCCGCCCAAGGATGGCGTTGTAGACTGAGGGCAGACGGACCATAAGGAAGTCCGCCCTCACAGTGCTCTCCCGGGGAGCGAGGCCAACTGTGACAAGGAAGCTGGCCTCACCTTCAACTGGGACCGAGTCTCCGGTGAACCCAACCAGTGGGGTATTAATTTTTCGGAGACGTCCTTCTGGCAACCCCATTTTTTGGTAGGCATGGTAGTACAAAATGTTAGCTGAACTTCCATTGTCAACTAGGACACGTTTTACATCAAACTTATTTACAATCATGGAGATGACCACAGCATCATCATGAGGGGTCTCAACCCCTTCTAAATCCTCGTCCGAGAACGAGATGGCTTCGGAAGTGCGTGGGCGCTTCGGAGGAACATCTTGGGTTGGCTCTCCAGCGGAGGTCCCTCCCCTAATGACATTGATGGTGCCGGCGATGGGTCTGTTGTCATTTGGATTCTCAGGGGGCGTGGTATTTTCTGCTGGCCTCCTCTCTTCACGTCGGTTCCGTATGAACCGATTGAGCACCCCGTGGCGAATAAGCGCCTCGATCTCATCTCGGAGCTGAATACAGTCCTCCGTGTCATGCCCATGGTCTCGATGGAAGCGGCAGTACTTCCTGGGATTGCGCGGGAATCCCGTATCCCGCATGGGAGGTGGAGGTCGGAAAAAGTCCCGGCCTTCAATCTCCATCAAAATCTCGGCTCGGGGTGCATTGATGGGTGTGTAATTTTCGTACTTCCCTGGGTACGCCCGAGGCCGTGGTGGAGATCTTGATCGAGGCGGGGTCCTCCGTTGTGGCTGTCCCTGCTTCCGAGGCGGGCTCCTCAGTCGGGGAAAATTCTTCTCTCGACGGGGGGATCGGCTTCCTTATCGGCCGCGCTCTTCGCGGCGCTTCTTTTGCTTTCTTGAGGCGGGCTCAATCGCACCCCGCCTGGAGGCGATTGCCTCCTCGGCCTTAGCGTACTTCCGGACTCGGGCCAGCATTTCGGTGAAGTCGGCCGGGAAGCTCTTCTCGATGGAGAAGAGAAATCGATAGAGCGAACTCCAGTCTTCAGAGCCGACATGGCTATTGACTGGTCTAGCTCGCGAACTTCCCACGTGGCGGCAGTAAAACGGTCCAGATACTCCTTGAGGGATTTCCCCTCCTTCTGCTTGATGTCCAGGAGGGAATCTGACGTCCGCTGTTGGCGTCGGCTGGCAGCGAAATTGGTAGCAAATTGCCTGCCGAGTTGCTCGAAGGAAGATACAGTGCTCGGCTTTAGCCCAGAAAACCAAAGCCGGGCTGTCCCTCGAAGAGTCGCCGGGAAGGCCTTACAAAGTACGGCCTCTGAGGATCCTTGTAGGGCCATGAGAGCTCGGTAGCTCTCCAAGTGGTCGAGGGGGTCGGTGGTTCCGCTGTAGAGCTCCACTTGAGGCATCTTGAACCTCGTGGGGACCGGCTCATCCTCGATCTGGCGGAAAAAAGGGGATTTGGTGGCGAACTCAAAATCTCCCTCCTGCCTTGCTTTCTTACTGTGGAGCGCTTCAATCCGGCGCTCCAAGTGCTCAACTTTCCTGTCGAGCTCCCCAACCCGTGGAATCGTCACCGTGGTTTGCTCTGGCTCACGGTGGTCTGGGACGGATTCAGCTTCAGAGGGTTGGGGTCTTCTGTTGAGACCTTCCCCCGGTAACTTTCTCTGGGGGGAGGTCCGCCCCTCATTGTTGGCTCTGGAGGAGCCATGAAAGTTCTGGCCTGGGAGAACCGGGCCATTAGGGGGAAACTCCGGCAGGACCTGGGCCTGCGGGGGGAGCGTTGGTAAGGCTTCCTCACGCCGTAGGCCTTGAACGGCGGCGGCCAAGGCCTGGACTTGCTGCACCAGGACATTGAATTGCTCCAGCTGGACCTGAGGAACCGGGTCAGCCGGAGTAGGCGAATTCTGGACGGAATGTCCAGGACTCTGTGGGGGACGCCGGGAGATGTTGGAGGTCCCCTTGCTTCTCAACTTCATGATCGCGACTCGGACCCTTCCTCTAGCGCCAACTGTTGCTGGAAATTGGACCCGGGGGCGATCGTCGGTCGAGGAGGGGGAGCAGCGGGTGGACACAGGAGAGTGGCGGTCCGTCGACGGGCGGCGTCCTCCGTCTGGGTGACCCGGCCATCGGCCCTCCGATGCTTAAGTCAGAGGGGGCAGATTGTGTTTGAGGAAAAGAGAAGGAACAGTATCTGTAGAGTATGGTCTCTCTCCCCCCTCTGAGAAACAAGGGCTCCCTTTTATAGGGGGGTTGGTTTACCTGTGATGTGATGGGGCGAGGCCGTTGTACGGCTCAGCATGTTGCTTGGATCGGCTCACGATCGGGTGAATCATTGCATTGATGTCGGAGGTGAGGTCGTCGTACGACTCGAGCTGGCACGCAATCGGGCGAATCATTGCATTGATGTCGGAGGTAAGGCCGAGATCAGAGACTTATCATAGTTGATTGGACTCTGCTGGGTCGACTTGCCGTGGAGAGCTGCGAGTCCGTAGATAACAGGAGCCACGCGCATTAATTGTGGAGTAAGCCAGAGTTTCGCATTAATTGTGGAGTAAGCCGGAGATCCGCATTAATTGCTGAGCAGGCCGGAGAGGCGCATTAATTGTTGAGTGAACCGGGGGTCTGCAGAGGCCATGCGCATTAATTGCTGGGGCAGTGGCAGGATATGGCCCTCGGCCGTACTTCGGAGGGGTTCGACCGTAGTAGATGGTCGACAGGGACAGACCTTTGAGGTCGGAAATTCTCCAGGTCGGAGGTTCTGAGGTCGGACGCCGACCTCAGTCGTCCGAGGTCGGCGGTCATGCGGCCCTCCAGTGGCGGGGTTACTATATTACCGGGGGAAAACTGTATTCTCCCAACAACTTCCATTAGGCATGAGTTAAATCATTGCCCTCAGCCATACATGGGAGATTTGGAAGCAGGTATTTGATGGCTTTCTAACACAACACTTAAAACCTGATATTCTTTCATAATAGAACAGCGTCAAAACACCCCTTATCGCCTTCCTCATCGAATATAACATAACCCATAGATCTTTACGCATCTGAAGGAAATTTACAAAAGCCTTATCTGGTGTTGCTTCTACCTTAGGAGGGGGAGGGAGAGAGGGAGAGAGAGAGAGAGAGGAGCAACTAGATTTTGTAGCCCTTCCAAAATATGTTGTTCTGACCTTCCTTTTTTTTCTCTCCATAGTTTTTTTGAAATAACATTACCAGACATTTATTTTGGAAAGATTTTGATGCTTTAAAAGTCATAAAAATATTTTTTAAAGCAATATCAAGCATGCCATAAGTCTTTGACATGTTTGTGCTGCCTGAAGCTTGATTCAACTCCGTGCGGTGGGTGGGGCTTTTCCCCAAACACCTGGGAGGGGTGGACCATGGACGCTGGGGGGGGGGGGGAAGGAAAAGGGAAGGGGACGGAGTCGGAGGGAACGAAGACTCCTAAGGGTGCTGGGAAGCGGCAGGGACCTGGGAGGGCGGGATCCTCGCGGTCCTGGTCGGAGGTGGCTAGGGGCTCGGCCCGGCCATCTATGTGGATCACCCACGAGATCTCGGCTGAGGCATTAGAGGAGGTCCAGCGGCGGTTCCCGAAGGTGCTGGAGTTGACACCGGAGTGGGTGGACATGGAGAGGGAGGTCTGGAGCTCCACGGCGGTGATTGCGAGGAGTCTGGGGCGACATGTTCCGGCGGAGTGGGCAGCTCGGGAGGTGAAAGCGCGAGGGAAGTTGGAGTATGAGGTCGAAGCCTTCCCTATGGCCTCCGGGTACTTTGCTCTTCGGTTCCGAAGTGTGGAGGATAGGGAGGCGATGCTGCTGCGAGGTCCGTGGGTCATTGCCGGGCAGCTACTGGCGGTGGAGAGGTGGCAGCCAGACTTTGTTCCCGGGAGGATGGAGGTTAACAGGGTGTGGGTGTGGCTTCGCCTCCCTGGGCTGCCCCTCGAATACTGGCGCAAGGAGTCTATCTGGGAGATCGCTAATGAGGCCGGCGTTCCAATAGAAGTTGATGCTTTCACGGAGGACCGCCGGCGGATGGGGTATGCGAGGGTCAAGGTGGAGGTGAATGCTAGCTTACCGGTGCGGCCGGGGGTCTTTATCAGGGGGAAGGAAGGGAAGCTGTGGCAGTCCTTCACCTATGAGTCTCTACCGCCGGTATGTTCCTATTGTGGTCGTCTCGGCCATGGAGGGAATGGGTGCTGAGCTACGACCCCGGAGTCGGCTACGGGCAACGGGGGGTCTGAGGCCAGTGAGACGAGAGGAGGAGTACCTGATCATGGCTCCAGCGGTCAGGCGGTACCAGTGGTGGACGGGACGCGGTGCCGTGTTTTTGGCCCATGGCTTGCCACGCACAGGGTGCCAGTGCCGGCGCGCGCGGGTGCTGGCCCGCCTCCGGCTCGTCAGTCTGCAGCGGCTGAGCCGAGTCCCTCCATCGTGATGTCGACCTCCCCGGAGTCGCCTGTGGACACCGATGGGTGGTAGAAGCCCACCAAAGTGGCCAGGCGGCGGTCGCCGGGGAAGGGGGTGGTGGGCGGTTCGGCGGCTAAGGAGACCGAGGCAACTCATGCCGGCGCGAGTGCCGACTCAACCCCAGTGCAGACTGGGAAGGAAGGTGAACCGGGCCGGGCAGAGTTAGGATGGGCTGGATCTTTTGGGCTAAGGCCAAGCCTGGCGGCCCAAGGCGGGACGGGCTTTGTGAAGTTGGACCAGGCTTCTGCGATCGGGCCTTCCCCGGGCCAGGGCCCAAGCCCGATGAAGCGGGCCAGGAGCCCGGCTCGAACGACCCGGAGCGTCGGGGCGGGTCGAGTGGCGAGCGAGCTGCATCTCATCCGATCGTCGTCCTCCTCCTCTCTTGAAAGCGGGACGACTCGCCGGAAGGGGGAAGGGAGGAGGCACTTCCGGAGTGCCTCCCTGCCACCGGTGAGACCCCCAGTGAGACCCCCCATACGACCGCTGCCGGCGGATGCAGCGGTTAGCGGAGCTGTGGCGGAGAAGGCTCCTCTGCCGAGCGGGACGCGAGCGGTGGAGAGAGAACCCTCCCCGCGGCTGGCATCGGTCCAAGATGGCGGGTTGGCCCCGGCTGAGGAGCGGGGACCGGAAGGCGTCGTGATGGCCGGGAAGACGGCCGAGATCTTGGTTCGGTGTCCTGAGGTGAGTTTGGTTGGGGGTGATTTGGTTTCCCCTTCTAAACTGACAGGTAAGGGAGTGAAGAAGGTGGGTCTCCCTGAGGCGCCAAGTGGCTCCTCCCAAGGCTCCGGGCGGCTGTCTTCTCCCTCAGGCACCGTGGTTGGGCATCCGCTACCCTCTGGAACCATGGTAAGGAGGGGTATGTCATCTGGTTCCGGACAGGGATCTTCTTCTCCGATCTTGGAGCATGGGAAGGTGGTGGATTTGCTGAGAGCTGCGATCCAGGGGGACGTTTTGGCATCAGGGGAAGGAGGGGCCTCTGTACCCGCTGTGATCAGCCCGGCAGGTTTGGGCCAAAACCTCTCTTAATTGTTTTGAATGAAGATACTTTCTTGGAATTGTAGGGAGGCAGCCAAGCCGTCCTTTTTGTCGTCATTTAAGAGATTGGTTCAGCTTCATGGCCTGGATATCTGTTTTCTTTGTGAAACCCGAGTATCGGGAGATGGGTTGCGTCGGGTGCTGCGGCGATTGGCAGTTGATTGGGAAGTGTATGCTGTTGAGTCTCGAGGCTTGTCTGGGGGCATCCTAGTGTTATGGAGACGGGGGATAGCTTCTGTAGATATTATCTGCAATTGTACTCAGCAGGTGGTGTTGGTAATTTCGGAACCGCATAATCCTACCTGGGTTTTGTGCGGGGTGTATGCTAGCACTGACTACCGGACTAGGAGAGTACTTTGGGACGAGTTGACGTGCTTGTTGACTCAGGGAGTGCCGACCATGGTGGTAGGTGATTTTAACTGCATCTTAAGCCCCAGTGAGAAGAGAGGAGGTAGAGCCTATTCAGAGTCTGTGGACAGAAGGGAGTTTCGAGAGGTTTTGGAGAGAAATGGCCTGGTGGACCTCGGGTTTTCTGGATCTCGCTTCACCTGGTGCAACAATCAGCTTGGACATGCTAGAGTGTGGGAGCGGATTGATAGAGCACTTGCTTCCCCAGACTGGATTCAGCGATTTCCATCCTATCAGGTTAGTCATCTAGCCCGCATTGCATCTGATCATTGCCCTCTTTTGATCTCCACAGTGTCGGAGTCCACACATAGCAGCCCGTTTCGCTTCGAGAAGCTTTGGTTGTCATACCCCCAGTCTTGGGATGTGGTTAGGGAGGCTTGGGGTATGCCAGTGCAGGGTGACGCTATGCAGAGGGTGTCGCGTCGGCTGGAGCTTACCAAACGGCGCCTTCACCGATGGAACCGTGAGGTCGTCGGCAATGTCTTTCGGAGGTTAGAAGTGGTGGAGGCTCAGATATCGGAGTTTCAGGGGCGGGAGGATCGAGGAGAGGAGCTCACGGTGGAGGATATGGCGGGCTTACGGCGATCGCTAGCTACCCACCACTCTTTGCTTCGTCAGCAGGAGATCTTTTGGAGACAGAAATCTAGAGTACAGTGGGTTAAGGATGGTGACCGAAATACCAGCTTCTTCCACCGGTCGACAGTCATTAGAAGGCAGAGGAACATGATTCGCTCCTTGCGGGTGGGGGCAGGACAGCGAGTTGAGGAGGATGCTGCAGTGAGACAGGTGCTAGTGGAGTTCTTTAGATCGAGATGGATGGAGGATGATGGATCATATGTTACAGGTCACCTCCTCAGGCCGAGGGCCTGCATTGGGGAGACAGAAAATGCAGCTTTGATCCGGCCCGTATCAGAGATGGAGGTGAAGGAGGCGCTATGGAGTCTTGCTGAGGATAAGGCCCCAAGGCCGGATGGGTTTCCACCTTTTTTCTTTCGGAGGTATTGGTACATCATTCAGAGGGGTGTGGTGGAGGCAGTACAGCTTTATTTTAGTCGGTCGGTGATGGCAGATGAGTGGAAGGCCACCTTTATAACATTGATACCGAAGCGGCTGGATGCTTCAGAGCCGAGTCATTATAGACCCATCAGTTTATGCACTACTTTGTACAAGGTGGTCGCGAGGATCTTAGTGGGGAGGATGAAGGATATTTTACCGAGGATCATTAGCCAGGAGCAGGGAGCTTTCGTGGGCGGGAGGAGTATTTCTGACAACATTCTGCTAGCTCAGGAGCTGATGGGGGACCTAGTGCGTGCCTCGAGGAGACGATGTTTGATGGCTGTGAAGTTGGACATGGAGCGTGCCTACGACCGGATACGGTGGGATTTTCTTCGGAGGGCGCTGGAGAGCTTTGGTTTCCACCAGATTTGGATTGATTGGATTTTGGGATGTGTGCAGAGGCCCAGTTTCTCTATTTTGATTAATGGCACGCCATCGCCGTTCTTTCGAGCTACTATGGGTCTGCGTCAGGGATGTTCACTATCCCCGTATCTTTTTATTATTTGCTCTGATGTACTCTCTCGTGCTTTGCATGCTGCTTGTGGGAATCGGGAGTTGGTCGCCTATAGTCCAGCTCCTGGCACCCCCATTTCTCACCTATTGTTTGCAGATGACTGCCTCTTGCTCACTCGGGCGAGAGGGACTGATGCGAGAGCCCTTCGGAGGGTCTTGATGGAGTACTGCGAGATGTCTGGGCAGAGAGTCAATCTCCAAAAATCTGCCATACACTTCAGTCCGAGCACGGAGCGGAGGGTGCGACGGGAGGTCAGGGCGATCCTAGGGATGCAGGAGGAGGAGGGGGCCCTGGTTTACCTGGGGGTCCCCCTTACAGGGAGGAGGCTGCGGGTGGCGGAGTGCTCTACCTTGGTGCAGAGGGTGCGGAGCAGACTCGAGGGTTGGAGAGCGTCCTCTCTCTCTATGATGGGCAGATTGACGCTGATCAGGTCAGTTCTATGCTCTATGCCTATTTATTTGATGGCACATACTGTTGTGCCGAAGACTGTACTAGAGGAGATTGAGAGGCTCATGAGGAGGTTCCTATGGGGCTCTGGTGGGGGAGGTCGCGGAGTACATTTGATGGCCTGGGAGAGGGTATGTTTGCCACTGCGGGAGGGAGGTTTAGGGGTGCAGTCACTCCAGGCGCGGCGCGAGGCTCTACTGGCACGACGGGCTGTACAGGTTGTTTTGGAGCCACAGGGCTTTTGGAGCCAGATCATGTTAGCTAGATACGGTCGTGCGGGATTCACTGTACAGGCGGTAGGGGGCCGCAGAGTTTCCTTTATATGGCGAGAGATTGGGCGGCACTTGCCGATAGCTTTGGCTCATACCAGATGGTTGATCGGCGATGGACGGAGTATTGATGTGACTGAGGACTCATGGGTGGATGCGCTCCCATTGAGATTATAGCCGACGATGTTTAGTGGATCGGGGGCAGAGGGACTCCGGGTTTCTGACCTTCTCAGGCCGGGGGCGGCAGAGTGGGATGGTGACAGACTTGACCAGCTGTTTGGAGAGCATTTGGCAGAGCGGGTTCGGGCACTTCCCATTCCGGTGTCTGCAGGTCCGGATGTCAGGGTCTGGAGCACTACTTGCAGAGCGAGTGTCGGGGTTGGTGATGTTTCCCGAGTTATTCAGCGGGAGTCTGTGCCAGGCCTAGATTGTGGCTGGGTGTGGAGGTTTGGGCTACACCAGAGGGCTGCTCTTTTCCTCTGGAAGGTGGCTTGGGAGTGTTTGCCGACGTGTTCAGTGCTGAGCAGACGAGGAGTGGGCCTCTCTCCTCTATGTCCGGATTGTGGGGAGGACGAGTCGGTGGATCATGTCCTATTCCAGTGCGATCGGGCGCGGGATGCTTGGAGGCTGACTGGGATTCCGGAGGATGCGTGGAGTCGGAGGGACTGTTTTTTGGAGAGGGTCCAGCGATGGGCGAGCACCCCTCTGAGGCGCAGGATGGCTATTCAGGCAGCTTGTACAGCTTATCAGATATGGCTGGCCAGGAATGCCCGTGTTTTTGGCGAGGGTAGGCCTTCACCGCGTTTTGTGATGGAGCGGGCCAGTGCTCAGGCAGCAGAGATTATACATGTAGACTTAGCCCATAGACCTTTGATAGCTCGGGACACCTGGGGCCCCCATTCTGCTTCGGCAGCTTCACATAGGGTATTTTTTACCTGGGAGCCCCCACCCCCGAGTTTTCTCAAGGTCAATTTTGATGGCTCAGTCTTGGATGGAGGTAGGAGAGGAGGGGCTGGTTTTGTTATCAGGGGACCGAGCTCTGGTGTGGTGGTGGCAGGGGGCTGTCAGATTTTTGACACTTCGGTTCCTGGGGCAGAGCTGCGGGCAGCCTGGATGGGTATGTGCTATGTGCGGCGTGTGCTTCAGGCGACTTCTGTCCTGTTAGAGGGAGATTCTGCTACTGTGATCAGCTGGGTCCGAAAGGACTCGTGCAGCTATGGGGGAGTTCACCCTCTGATCCATGACATTTGGGATATGGCGAGGGAGGTTAGTTTCCAGGCCATGCATGTATATCGCGAGGCCAATGGGGCGGCCGACTGGGTGGCGGCATATGTTGCGAGCCACTCAGGAAGCACCCTATGGTCAGGCGAGTGTGAGTTGCCCAGAGCTCTTCAGGGCCTTTTGTTTTCTGACTCTATTGGGTGTATTCGTACCCGTGTTGTATGAAATGCCCGTTTCATCAAAAAAAAAAAAAAAAAAAAAAAAAAAAAAAAAAAAAAGCTTGATTCAACATCACACAGTATATAGGAGTCTGCACATCATTGCACCCTAATCATATTCCTAAAATGTAATACAAAAAGCTTCTCAAGTTCATGATGCTTCTCACTTTTCTAGTTGATTTCCACTTGTATGTTTCATGAAAATCAAGAATACGGTTGCCCAAGCCGATAGAACAGTTCCTGTTCAAGTTGGATCAATCATTCAGTTCATTTTCTCTCTATTCTAGCTGACTTTCACTTGCATGTCTACTTCACCAAATTTGACAGGCACTAAAGGCTTATACATGAGCTATTTTTCCCAAGAGCTATGAAGATAATATCGTCGTTCTTCAGTATTTTTAGTTATGGGTCTTGGACCTCTCAACTCAAGTGATCCATCAAAGATATGCACAAATGCACTTAGAGAAATAGAACTACCAAAATGGAATTCGAGTCCATGATAAAGAAAGTAGGATAGTCAAAAAGGGATTAAAGCAGAGATAAAGTGCTAGAAACCATATGGTGAACAAGCATTCTTAAAACCAGGATCTGTCAGTCCTAATCACTCCATGTTCATTAAATTTCTTCATATGAGGATTATTCCAAGAACATAATGTCTAAAGCAAACCAAAACTGGAGACTCATATTGTTCTCTTGACAGCAATCTAATCAAAGAGCGAGAATCCCATGTCCTCGTCACTTTCTTCTTTCTCTTCCTTCTTCTCCTCAGCAGGAGGTGCCTCAGGAGCAGCACCACCAGTGGCAGAACCGGCCGCCGCACCACCCGCAGGTGCACCACCGATGAACGCCCCACCACCACCTCCACCAATTATCACCTGCAGCACAAAGTATTGGCATTCAAATATCAAACCATGTGAAAGCAACTAAACAAGTAATCGGCCCCAGGAAAGAAGCAAAAATTGATCTCTTGAAAAAAAAACTGTGATGCAATAAGAGGATTATTCA